>NC_092372.1:213557531-213875554 GCF_030028105.1 Mobula birostris | reverse complement strand
TTCTGGAGGTTCGACAATGTTTAGGGATTTTGGACGTCGTCTACAAAGAGATCTAAAGAGAGTAGTGGATGCAAGATTAAAAATTAGTGAACAGCTTAGTGCTGGTCGCATAAAGGTGGATATTTTCCAATTTTCTTCTTTTTCTCTCATTTTTAGTTAATTTAAAAAGTACAACCATAAAGATAATTTTCCTTCCAGATGTACTTCAATGCTTTGCTTTAAAGAGGGGACAGAATATGATGAATCACAGCATTCGTGTACAATACAATTACTGTTGAATGATATCACTTAAAGCAATAACTTTGACTTGTGTGATTGTTCTGAAATCCTCACTGTTACTTAGTAAAGATAAATTTGGGTTGGCCTAAAATTCTTGAATTGTTTTAAAAAGAACAGCTTTCTCTCAGTGTTCCCCTCAATATGATTTGATTGTAGTGTGTGTGTGTAAGCTATGGGAGCAGGTAGTGGATGGTCACAAGTCCTGGTTATGTAACCACCTATGCCAGGCAGACAATCTCTGAAGAGTACTGATCATGGCTGGGGTCATCTGTCTTGTAAAGGGACTGCCCAGAAGAAGGTAACGACAAACCACTTCCGTAGAAAAATTTGCCAAGAACAGCCATGGTCAAAGACCATGATCGCCCACGTCATGTGACACGGCACATAAAGATGATGATGTGTGTATTCCATTTTGAGAAAAGGCACTTTGATATGTTGGGCTGTAATTTTAAAAAATCACCAATTTGTATTACCTGGCAGTATTTTCACTTAGCTCTACTACATATACTGCATTGAAGTTACAGCTGAACTCAATCACCTCAGCTTTTACCCAACATCTGACTAAATTAATCCACCCTGTTTTAATATCTATTTGTATCAATGATTGATGGATGAGAGAACAGTCTAATCTAAGATATTACTGTGGATTCTGCTTAAATATTTAGCTCTGTGGGTGATATATGCAGCCTCTTAAATGTGTAGAGGTTTATCTGCTTTCTGTACTAAATTCTTCAGCTATAGCTTTAACTACATGATATGGTCTTGTAATCTAAATCAGTCATAATTTTAACTACCTGTATTGTGCAGAAACATACCTTAATAAAAACAGGGGCATAGAAAGTTAGTTTCCATATAAAAAATACATTTTAAAGATGTTTGAAATTTAATTATACTAATTAACCTGATAAAATGCATAAACCAAAAATTAAACAGGAGCATGTTCTTAAAGTGGAATCAAATGCTTATACACTATAATGGCAGTAAAACCTTGCAAATTATATACTTTTAAAGACTGCTTATTCGTTTTTGTTTTCTTTGATAAGCCGAAGCCAATTGAGGTTCAGGCGATAACGCATCACATGCAGCGATATGCTGTTTGGTTTGGTGGCTCCATGTTGGCATCAACGGTAAGTGAACAACGCAGTTCTGATTGAAGCAGCCAGGAAAATCCTTTGGTTTCCTTCTGAAAGTGCATATTTTTATGAATCAGAATCAGGTTTATTATCATCGGCATGTGACGTGAAATTTGTTAACGTAGCAGCAGCAGTTCAATGCAATACATAATCTAGCAGAGAGAAAAAAAAATTTAAAAAAATAAAAAAATAAACAAGTAAATCAATGACATATATTGAATACATTAAAAAAGTGCAATAACAGAAATACTGTATATTTAAAAAAAAGTGAGGTAGTGTCCAAAGATTCAATGTCCATTTAAGAATCGCATGACAGAGGGGAAAAAGCTGTTCCTGGATCGCTGAGTGTGTGCCTTCAGGCTTCTGTACCTCCTGCCTGTTGGTAACAGTGAGAAAAGGGCATGCCCTGGGTGCTGGAGGTGCCCTGATTCAAAATCAGAATCAGGTTTAATATCACTGGCGTATGTCGTGAAATTTGTTGGTTTGTAATAGCTGTACAGTGCAGTACATAAAACATACCATAAATTCCAATAAGATTTATATCTAACTATATATATAAAATAAACACAAGAAATTCTGCAGAAGCTGAAAACCCAGAGTAACACACACAAAATGCTGGAAGAACTCAGCAAGTCAGACCGAATCTATAGAAATGAACAGTCAATGTTTCAGACTAAGATTCTTCATCGGGACTGGAAAGGAAGGAGGAAGATGTCAGAATAAAAAGATGGAGGGAGGAGGAGAAGAATAGATAGAAGATGATAGGAGAAGCCAGGTGGTGGGAAAGGTAAAAGACTGGAGATGAGGGAGTCTGACAGGGCAGGAGAGTGGACCACAGGAGAAGGAGAAGGAAGAGGGGCACCAGGGAGAGGTGTTAGGTGAGAAGAGGTAAGAGGTCAGAGTGGGGAAGGAAGTATTTTACCGGAAGGAGAATTCGACATTCATGCCGTCAGTTTGGAGGCTACCGAGATGGAGTGTGAGGTATTGCCTCTCCACCCTGAGGGTGGCCTCATCATGGCACAAGAGACCATGGACCGACAGGGCCAGCATTTGTTACCTATCCATAACTGCTCTCGAGAAAGCCACTGCTTGCAGAGAGCTTCATAACGCTGTTGAGCGGGAAGCTCAATGATTTAGCTCCAAGATGAGACTTTTAATAGAGAGGGAAGTGATACTGTTGTTCGAAATGCTGCGCTGCTGCCCTGATGCTCAACTGACTTGAGACCATTGTTGCAGACATCTAAACAACCCTAACACATACAGATGACTTAATTTACCGTGTGGGTAGTGATTTCATTGTTGCAAGGCTGTAATTTAATGTTAAAAAAGTAGGCTAAGACAGCACAAAATTAAGGGATGCAAACTCATCTCTGGGCATTAGCAACAAATTGTAACTGGAGTCAGCTAGCATTGCTCACCTAAGGGCCAGTACAAACTGAATAGCTTCCTCCATGATAATTATTTGATTCCTTGATTGTAAGACTTGTGAGCGTGAAGATCCAAAAAAACAAGGGGATGGCTAAGAGAATATTGGGGATAACCAATGAGAAATTTTTAAAAATCATATTATTTTTAATGCACATTATCACGCTTGGATGTATTTTTCTTCTTTTTTCCGCTCAACAGCCTGAGTTTTACCAGGTGTGCCACACAAAAAAAGACTATGAAGAATTTGGCCCTAGTATCTGTCGGCACAATCCCGTTTTTGGTGTGATGTCGTAGTAACAACAACGAGAGCTTCCAGCGTAGGAAATAAAGGGGCGGCTGTGAAACAGGGTGGGCGTGAGGACTGACGTATTGGTACACTGCCGAAACGAAATCTGGGCATTTGTACTTGGAATGCATATGCTGTAGAGTTGGTCACCGACTGGACTCATTTTCATTAAGCTCACTGTGTGCTAGCTATTCATGTCCCAGTAACTATTCCCTTTACTTAAGCTTATTACGCAAAGTGTTTTTTGGATCTGGGATATAGTATATATACTAGTTTTTTGTAAAACAGTGCTGGCAGTGTTAATCCTCCCTTTCTTCTGATGAAACGAGATGCTTCAATTAAAGGGATTTGTTTCCTTTTATAAAAAGATATATTGCAAATCATGTGACAGAGCTATGTTTATATTTCATAATGTTTGTTTTCTAAGACTGAAACTGTTTCCAAGCACAATCCTAATGAGTGTATTGATATATGCAAACTGAGCATTTTGAATGGCATCAAGAGTTTGTCTAAAAAAAAGTTCCCTCTTGGGACTTGTTTTCCTTGTTGAAATAAAATTGCCCTTAAATTATCAGTTGAGAGTGTTAGGTATATCATGTCTTATATGTTGGTAGTGCTTGTATAATAATTTATTACCAGTGTTTCAGGGTTGTTTAGTTTGAGCTAAGAAATTGAACGGAATGTTAATTATTTTGAGATTTTGATAGTTGGATGAAATGCTACTTTGCACCACTCTAATAAAGATGATTCATATCCAAATTGTCCAGGAGTTTGCTATTTTGTCTTTCATAGAACACAGAATGGTACCTCACAGGAACAGCTCCTTTGGCCCATGATGTTATGCCGGACCCAATAAAATGGCCTACTAAACTAATCTCTTCTGACTACACAAAGTCCATACCCTTCCATTTTCCTTGCATTCATGTGCCTATCTAAACGTCTGTTAAAAGTCCTGAATGTATCTGCCTCTACCACTGCCCCAGGCAGTGCATTCCAGGCACCCACCACTCTCTGTGTGGAAAAAAAAACTTACCCCTCACATCTCCTTTGAAATTATCACCTCCCACCTCAAGTGCATGCCCACTGCTATTAGACACTTCATCTGTGGGGAAAAAACAGATTGATTCATAAGATCACGCTTTCCCTGCTGTCAAAACTGATTTTACCTTAAAAAAAACATAGACAATTCTTATTAAAGAGTCTGAATAAAACCACATGAGAATATGTTCATACCTGAATTATTAATTTATAAGTATAGATTATAAACTATTTCATTACCCAGCTTCTTTTTATTTAAAAATAACAGACTTCACTCTTTTATTAGTTTGCGCTTCCTGAAAACTTAAAATGGCTCTCTCTCCTCTCAAAAGCAACAGTTGAAGTTTGGATCATGCAAGAAATGGTTTTCCTGGTTCTTCCTTTTCGCTGGCTTGACTTGTAGTCAATATCATAAGTATGAATTTTATTGGATCATGCTTTGATAATCAGGTTCAGGAACAGTTATTGCCTTCAACCATCAGGCTCCTGAACTGGCGTGGGTAACTTCAGTCACCTCAACACTGAACTGACTCCACAACCTATGAACTCACTTTCAATGACTCTACAACTCATGTTCTCAGCAATTTTCATTTACCTATTTGGTTTTTTTTTGTATTCGCACAGTTTATCTTCTCTCGCATCTTGATTGCTGACAATGTTTGTGGTTTTTCATTGACTATATTGTCTTTCTTTGTCCTAGTTCAAGTTCGTTTGTTGTTATTCAACCGTACAGTGTACATTTAACCGTATACATTCAACATGTGTGCAGATAAATGAAACAATGTTCCTACGTATCACTTACAGTACATATATCACACATAGCACATAAAATAAGATTAACACAATAATAAGACCACAACCATAAGATATAGGAGCAGAATTAGGCCATTTGGCCCATTGTGTCTGCTCCGCCATTTCTTCACGGCTGATCCATTTTCCCATTCAGCCTTCTGCCTTTTCGCCGTATCCCTCCATGCATAATATTAACATAATATTAATAGATCAGATGGGTCCATTGAGGAATATAGGGAAGCAAGAAAGGAGCTTAAGAAGGGGCTGAGAAGAGCAAGAAGGGGGCATGAGAAGGCCTTGGCGAGTAGGGTAAAGGAAAACCCCAAGGCATTCTTCAATTATGTGAAGAAAAAAAGGATGACAGGAGTGAAGGTAGGACCGATTAGAGATAAAGGTGGGAAGATGTGCCTGGAGGCTGTGGAAGTGAGCAAGGTCCTCAATGAATACTTCTCTTCAGTATTCACCAATGAGAGGGAACTTGATGATGGTGGGGACAATATGAGTGAGTTTGATGTTCTGGCGCATGTTGATATTAAGGGAAAGGAGGTGTTGGAGTTGTTAAAATACATTAGGACAGATAAGTCCCTGAGGCCTGACGGAATATTCCACAGGCTGCTCCACGAGGTGAGGGAAGAGATTGCTGAGCCCCTGGTTAGGATCTTTATATCCTCATTGTCCACGGGAATGGTACCGGAGGATTGGAGGGAGGCGAATGTTGTTCCCTTGTTCAAAAAGGGTAGTAGGGATAGTCCGGGTAATTATAGACCAGTGAGCCTTACGTCTGTGGTGGGAAAGCTGTTGGAAAAGATTCTTAGAGATAGGCTCTAAGGCATTTAGAGAATCATGGTCTGATCAGGGACAGTCAGCATGGCTTTGTGAAGGGCAGATCGTGTCTAACAAGCTTGATAGAGTTCTTTGAGGAGGTGACCAGGCATATAGATGAGGGTAGTGCAGTGGATGTGATCTATATGGATTTTAGTAAGGCATTTGACAAGGTTCCACACGGTAGGCTTATTCAGAAAGTTAGAAGGCATGGGATCCAGGGAAGTTTGGTCAGGTGGATTCAGAATTGGCTTGCCTGCAGAAGGCAGAGGGTGGTGGTGGAGGGAGTACATTCAGATTGGAGGATTGTGACTAGTGATGTCCCACAAGGATCTGTTCTGGGACCTCTACTTTTCGTAACTTTTATTAACGACCTGGGTGTGGAGGTAGAAGGGTGGGTTGGCAAGTTTGCAACAAAGGTTGGTGGTGTTGTAGATAGTGTAGAGGATTGTCAAAGATTGCAGAGAGACATTGATAGGATGCAGGAGTGGGCTGAGAAGTGGCAGATGGAGTTCAACCCGGAGGAGTGTGAGGTGGTACACTTTGGAAGGACAAACTCCAAGGCAGAGTACAAAGTAAATGGCAGGATACTTGGTAGTGTGGAGGAGCCAAGGGATCTCAGGGTATATGTCCACAGATCCCTGAAAGTTGCCTCACAGGTGGATAGGGTAGTTAAGAAAGCTTATGGGGTGTTAGCTTTCATAAGTCGCGAAGTAATGATGCAGCTCTATAAAATTCTGGTTAGGCCGCACTTGGAGTACTGTGTCCAGTTCTGGTCGCCTCACTATAGGAAGGATGTGGAAGCATTGGAAAGGGTACAGAGGAGATTTACCAGGATGCTGCCTGGTTTAGAGAGTATGCATTATGATCAGAGATTAAGGGAGCTAGGGCTTTACTCTTTGGAGAGAAGGAGGATGAGAGGAGACATGATAGAGGTGCACAAGATAATAAGAGGAATAGATAGAGTGGATAGCCAGTGCCTCTTCCCCAGGGCACCACTGCTCAATACAAGAGGACATGGCTTTAAGGGGTGGGAAGTTCAAGGGGATATTAGAGGAAGGTTTTTTACTCAGAGAGTGGTTGGTGCGTGGAATGCACTGCCTGAGTCAGTGGTAGAGGCAGATACACTAATGAAGTTTAAGGGACTACTAGACAGGTATATGGAGGAATTTAAGGTGGGGGCTTATATGGGAGGCAGGGTTTGAGGGTTGGCACAACATTGTGGGCCGAAGGGCCTGTACTGTGCTGTACTATTCTATGTTCTATAATAAAATTATTCTGTAGATGTACATTGATAAAGTACAAATACAACATATAGTCAATATACCAGCAACACACATCAAAGTTGCTGGTGAACGCAGCAGGCCAGGCAGCATCTCTAGGAAGAGGTACAGTTGATATTTCAGGCCGAGACCCTTCGTCAGGACTAACTGAAGGAAGAGTTGGTAAGAGATTTGAAAGTGGGAGGGGGAGGGGGAGATCCAAAATGATAGAAGAAGAGCTGAAGAAATTACAGATGGGGAGCAGTGAGAGATGGTTTCGCTGAACTCTCGTCGAAGAGAGGATCTAAACTTCTTCGGTGTAGGCATCACCGGAAGAGGCTTCGCAGTAGTGAATTTTAAAAAGGCAAACAACAGGAATTCTGCAGATGCTGGAAATTCAAGCAACACACATCAAAGTTGCTGGTGAACGCAGCAGGCCAGGCAGCATCTCTAGGAAGAGGTACAGTCGACATTTCAGGCTGAGGCCCTTCGTCAGGACTAACTGAAGGAAGGGTTAGTAAGAGATTTGAAAGTGGGAGGGGGAGGGGGAGATCCAAAATGATAGGAGAAGAGCCAAAGAAATTACAGATGGGGAGCAGTGAGAGATGGTTTCACTGAACTTCCGTCGAAGAGAGGATCTAAACTTCTTCGGTGTAGCATCACTGGAAGGGTCAATGTATAGTCAATATACGACAGTATAATACTACTGGCCCTGTCAGAAGTAATGTGTACTGGGTGCTAGCGGGGTGTTCAGAAGTGGGAATTCTACTGTAAATGCCTGAAGAAAATGAATCTAGGGTAGTGTATGGTGACACATACATACAATACACTGATAATAAATAAATTTACTTTGAACTTTTGCCTACAAATTACATTCTTAACTTTTTAATTAGTTTGAGCATCCTGAAAACTTACATCTTGCTGTTCTCTCAAAGGCATCAGGTGGGGTTTGGACAGAATATGCAAGAAATGGATTTTCTGGTCCTTCCTTTTTGCTGGCTTGACTCTTAGGACCTGTGGACAATGTCATGCATTTGGATTTTATCGGATTATGCTTTGATAATCAGGTAGCTTACGGGTAGATAAGAGCTTGACTAATATTGTTGTATATCTTGATCCCAAAGTAGACACATGGCCAACTTGACAATCAATATCCAGATCATTTCACTTATTCTTGTGTAACCAAGTGTAAGGGGGTTTCGACTTTTATGTTACTGTGGAGGCTAATTAAAATGGCCTCTTTGTTATGTTAATCTGGGGAATGCGGCTTTGTTGTGTTAAACGTTGAGAAAGTTTGTGCTAGCAGATTGTTTTGGCTTAGAGGGTGATAAGAGAATGCTATTAACCAATTGGGATAGTTGTTATGGTTTTGGTGTATTTGAAGATACTGTATGCGCGGGGTTTTGGGGCAGAAGGCGGGAGAGCGAGACAGAGGATGGACAAGGTGCTGTGATGTCGGACCCCGAGGAGGGCGTTTGGCGAGGAGACGGAGACAGACTCGTGTGGAGTGTCTGGTCGACCACCGTTGTTGGTCCCAGGCGGCCGGTCGAGGTGGTCCGAGGGGGTCGCAGGGTGAAGAAGAAGGTCCTTGAGCTCCAAAGGTGCACGAAGAGTTTGAACTTTGATAAGTGTGGCGCCTTTTATTTTCCTGTTATATTTTATTTTCTCTTAATTATATAGTTCCAGTAATATCTATAAACTGTAAATCATTTAATCGTATTTGGTGTATTGTCTGTTATTTGGGCGGGGTGGGGTACATCACACAGCATCCACACAAACGAATTACCCAGTTTGCCGGGGCCGAGGCTGTTTCCCTAGAGGACAGCGAGCCGAGCGACCCTGAGGGTGGCCGGGGGGGGGGGGGCTACATTGTGTGGGCTTTGTCCGGGATTGAGTCTGCTGGTATGCTGTGTGGGTGCCCTGTTTAAATCTGTAATGTGTGTCTCTGGGGGTTATTTGCTGGTGATTGCTGTATGCGTGGTGGGTGAGGTCTTTGTTCGAGCTCAGGCTGGCATTGACGAGTTGGAGGTGGCACTCGGGGCTGTCCATGCGGTTGGGAGAGAGAGGAAAGAGTGGTCTGATTTGGAAGTAGGGTCTGCGAATAAATGTTCTAGCTCTGGAAGGCTCCGCCTGGCACTTGGGATAGTATCCACCCCAGGAGGGGCGGAGGCGTGCGAGACGTGGATGGAGCGGATCTCTCAGTTGTTAGATGAGTGGCAGTGCTCGGTTGAGGGAGAGCGACAGGGATTGGTTGAAAGTTTAAGTAGGCGGGCTGGTGACGGTGTTAGAACTGTCAGGTTCACTTACACCGTAGAGACAGCTGTCGGTTATTTGAAAGAGGGGGGAAAGCTTTCAGTGTGTCTTCTCTGGCTAGGAGGGCGGCTAAATTACTTGCAGTGCCGGGGGGATCATTTCAGGGGATCAGCCCCTCTTTCAGTTGTTCAGCTGATCAGAGAGGTGTCGGGAAACTTAGTGGAGGCCCAGTGGGGGAACGGCTTGGGGTCTCTGGGGAAGCACGTTCCCAGCAATGTACCAATGAACTTCTGAAAGGAAAAGACCCTATTCCTGAAGGCTTAGAGGGGCCATGCCCCAGGGTGTCGCTATGGATAGAGGGAAGCGATGTTAAAGCTATCCTCGACCCCGGGGCACAGATCAAGTTGTTGTACAGTTCGTTTTACAACCGGTGTCTGAAGCATTTATCCTTGACAACCGCAAGGGCACCGGACACTTTGGGTACCAGTGGCAGTAGTTATCCAGAAGACGATGATTGGTTAATGACCCTGGAGTTCATGGAGGCATTTTCTGGGCACCCAGCGTGTCGAGTTGTTTCTGAGGACGTGTGTAGCAGCCTTGAGTCAGTACCGAATTTACACGAGACCCAGCGGTGGTACGGCCTGGGGAAAGTAGCTGAGGGTGAGACCCTCTTAGTAGTTGCTCCGAACTACCACGAGGGAGGGGAGTTGACCGCTGAAGACACCTCAGTGAGAGAGAGGTCACGGCAACTGGACCCTAGCGGCGTGGAAGATGAAGGCAGCGTGTGTGTGAATTATGCGATGTGGTTTAATGTGCTGCATCTGAGGGGTGGATGTTGCCAGATCCTGAGGAGTGCGGCTGTTGAGCTGAAGATGGCCGTTACTAGTTCCCTAGGATTCTTCCGATCCGAAAAGATGCCCAAGGGCATATCCAGAGCCCCTGCATCCTTCCCGCGGGGCATGAGGAAGACCATGGGGGAAGTGAAAGGTGTGTGGAGTTTGGACGTATATGGATGACTGCCTAGAGCTTGGATTCGCCTGGGAGGACTATGAGGCGAGGCGAGGCGAGGCGAGTGGCTGAGCCCAGGCGACCGAAGCGAAGTGTCAAGTGTGGAGGAGTTTTTGGCCGGAGGAGTTTGGTGCAATGTGAGAAAAGTGACCCGACGTACCAGTTGAACTTCCTGTTGTTGGGACAGACGGTGGTGGACCGGGGGATGGAAACCCAGGTTGTCAATCTTAATGAGACACAGGGAAGATCAAGAAAGTGTTCTGACTAAGGTCAACAGAAAATCGAGAGCCCAGGGAGGGGAGTTTGACTACACTCCCGAGGAGATGAAGAAATGGAGGACAGATCTCGGAAAAGGGAGGCGGACGCTTGAAAGGAACCTGAAGATGACAATCACGAGTTTAAATGAAGTGGAAAAACTGAAAGTTGACCTGGAAGACGCCCTCAGGAAGAAACCACCGGAGGCTGAACGTCCTTTAACTGCTGCTTTTCAGGTCAGGGAGGAAGAAGCTGGTGGGGTAACTGCGTCCCAGATTGAGATGACCAAGAACCCTGAGTCAGAACTGCGGAGGCTGTGGCGAGAGTTGAAGGAGTCCCCGAAGAAGCTGACATCTCGACTGCAGGAGACTGAAGGGCTAGCCCCGGCTAAATGTTTCAGTTTGGAGAAACTCAAACAGCAGCTACCGATCGAAGGAATGAGGAAGGATACGGATTCGAAAGATGATGTGCTGCACATGTGGTACATGCTGCCTTTCGCTAACTTCCCCGTGATTGAGGAAGAGACCTTTTGCCCTTCTCCCACTGAGTCAGGTGTAGTGGGGAGGGCTAGCTGTGGGCAGTCTGAGTTACGGCAGGATCAGGAAGGAGGAGAGGCGGGGCCTCGGACACGGGACAGGGGGCTCTGAGCTGTAGTGGTGGCCTGAGTGAGAGAGGAGTTGGCAAGCGGGCCCGAGGTATCCCTAGTAGTGTCTGAGCCTTTTGGGTTTAGCTGAGGGGGTATGGAGGTCTCAGAGGATTAAGAAGCTCCCAGAAAGGTTGGCCTATGTAGCGCCCGTGGGATGGGAGTAAGGTCCACTGTTTGGGGAGCACTGTCACTGTGTGTATCTGTGTCTGTGTGTGTTGTGTGTCTGCAGGACTGGTTGGCGAGTTATTGAGAAGTCATGAGTACATGACTTTATTTGGTGGGGGGAGAGTGTAAGGGGGTTTTGACTTTTATGTTACTGCGGAGGCTAATTAAAATGGCCTCTTTGTTATGTTATTCTGGGGAATGGGGCTTTGTTGTGTTAAACGCTGAGAAAGTTTGCGCTAGCAGATTGTTTTGGTTTAGAGGGTGATAAGAGAATGCGATTAACCAATTGGGATAGTTGTTATGGTTTTGGTGTATTTGAAGATACTGTATGCGCGGGGTTTTGGGGGAGAAGGCGGGAGAGAGAGACAGAGGATGGAAGAGGTGCTGTGATGTCCGCTAACGGGGTTGGACCCCGAGGAGGGCATTCGGCGAGGAGACGGAGATGGACTCGTGTGGAGTGTCTGGTCGACCACTGTTGTTGGTCCCAGGCGGCCGGTCGAGGTGGTCCGAGGGGTCGCAAGGTGAAGAAGAAGGTCCTTGAGCTCCAACAGTGCATGAAGAGTTTGAACTTTGATAAGTGTGGCGCCTTTTATTTTCCTGTTATATTTTATTTTCTCTTAATTATATAGTTCCAGTAATATCTATAAACTGTAAATCATTTAATTGCATCTGGTGTATTGTCTGTTATTTGGGCGGGGTGGGGTACATCACACAGCATCCACACAAACGAATTATCCAGTCTGGTGGGGCCGAGGCTGTTTCCCTAGACGACAGCGAGCCGAGCAACCCTGAGGGTGGCTGGGGGGGGTGGGGTGGGGCTACACAAGGATATTAATTATGTCTACTATAAGCCTACGGACTCTCACAGCTATCTGGACTATTCCTTTTCTCACCCTGTCTCTTGCAAAAATGCCATCCTCTTCTCGCAATTCCTCCGTCTCCACCACATCTGCTCTCAGGATGAGGCTTTTCATTCCAGGACGAAGGAGATGTCCTTTTTTAAAGAAAGGGTCTTCCCTTCCTCCACTATCAACTCTGCTCTCAAACGCATTTCTCCCATTTCACGCACATCTGCTCTCACCCCATCCTCCCGCCACCCCACTAGGAATAGGGTTCCCCCGGTCCTCACCTACCACCCTACCAACCTCTGTGTCTAACATATAATTCTCCTTAACTTCCGCCACCTCCAATGGGATCCCATCACTAAGCACATCTTTCCCTCCCCTCCCCCTCTGCTTTCTGCAGGGATCGCTCCCTACGCGATTCCCTTGTCCATTCGTCCCCCCCATCCCTCCCCACCAATCTCCCTCCCAACACTTATCCTCGTAAGTGGAACAAGTGCTACACATGCCCTTACACTTCCTCTCTCACAACCATTCAGGGCCCCAGACAGTCCTTCCAGGTGAGGCAACACTTCACCCGTGAGTCGGCTGGGGTGATATACTGCGTCCGGTGCTCCCGATGCAGCCTTCTATATATTGTGAGACCTGGCGCAGACTGGGAGACCTTTTCGCTGAACACCTACGCTCTGTCTGCCAGAGAAAGCAGGATCTCCCAGTGGCCACACATTTTAATTCCACGTCCCATTCCCATTCTGATATGTCTATCCACGGCCTCCTCTACTGTCAAGATGAAGCCACACTCAGGTTGGAGGAACAACACCTTATATTCCGTCTGGCTAGCCTCCAACCTGATGGCACAAACATTGACTTCTCTAACTTCTGTTAATGCCTCTCCTCCCCCTCGTACCCCATCCGTTATTTATTTATTATATATATTCACACACATTCTTTTTCTCTCTCTCCTTTTTCTCCCTCTATCCCTCTCACTGTACTCCTTGCCCATCCTCTGGGCTTTACCCCTCCCCCTTGTCTTTCTCCCTGAGCCTCCTGTCCCATGATCCTCTCATATCCTTTTTGCCAATCAACTGTCCAGCTCTTGGCTCCATCCCTCCCCCTCCTGTCTTCTCCTATCATTTCAGATCTCCCCCTCCCCTTCCCCCTCCCACTTTCAAATCTCTTACTAGCTCTTCTTTCAGTTAGTCCTGACGAAGGGTCTCAGCCAAAAACGTCGACTGTACCTCTTCCTAGAGATGCTGCCTGGCCTGCTGCATTCACCAGCAACTTTTATGTGTGTTGCTTTAAATTCCAGCATCTGCAGATTTCCTCGTGTTTGCGATATTAATTGATGTTTGACTGGTCTGCTACTGTTGGCTTTCTTTCTTAAAGCACTTTAGGAATTTAAATATTTAGGAATTTTATTTTTATAGGTGCACTGTAGAAAGTATTCTTCTAGGGTGCATCACAACCTGGTATGGAAGTTGTCCGGTCCAAGACCGGAAGAAGCTGCAGAAGATCGTGAACACGGCGAAGCACATCACACAAACCAATCTTCCGTCCGTGGACTCACTTTACACCGCATGCTGTCGGAGCAGTGCTGCCAGGATAATCAAGGACACGACCCACCCAGCCAACACACTTTTCGTCCCTCTTCCCTCCGGGAGAAGGCTCAGGAGCTCAAAGACCCGTACGGCCAGATTTGGGAACAGCTTCTTTCCAACTGTGATAAGGCTGCTGAACGGATCCTGACCCGGATTTGGGCCGTACCCTCCAAATATCCGGACCTGACTCTCGGTTTTTTTGCACTACCTTACTTTCCCGTTTCTATTTTCTATTTATGATTTATAATTTATATTTTTAATATTTACCATTGATTTGTAATCCAGGGAGCGCGAAGTGCAGAATCAAATATCGCTTTCATGATTGTACGTTCTAGTATCAATTGTTCGGCGACAATGAAGTATAAAGTACATGTGTACACATCCCAGTACGATATGAAGGAACTACGAAAGAAATAGAGGGTGCAAGTGAGTAATTTAAAAAAAAAACAACTCTTAGAAACCGAACTCTTGAAACACAAAAATCTGATTAGTTTTCAGATTTCAATTTTCTTTTCCAACACAGAGATTGTAATGCAATTTAATGAAAATACACATACTCGAGTGAGATGACTCTTAGTGCAGCAATCAATTAAGCTTCAAAGCTCCTTGGACCAGCCACTGAAAATGTATCTTAAAAATAATGTTACAGAATAAGGACCATCAGTACTTTCCAGGGAGTAAAATTGCAAATAGTTTTGTGGTGCTTGACTCTCCGTTCAAGGCCACTTTCCTTTGCTGAACTGTTTGTTGGATCATCTTACCATGCAGATAGACCACGTCATTCCACAGGGACTGCTGACAAGTTATCTCCCTTATATTAAGCATGCCGTTGCTGATGATGAATAATTTAGGCTTCCCCTCTTCATCCCCCTCACTTTCAGTTCTAATTTTATGTGAAACCTTTGCAATATTCAGTTGATTGATTATACCTCATCAAAAATACAATTGAGACTTTGGATCTTTTGCTGCTTGTGCCAATTTCTTTCAGAATGTGTTGCAGCACCAGTGAATTTCAACGTGATCCACTGGAGTATTTAATGAACTGGAACCCTATAGGCTCCAACGACAGATAACCTACCCCTTCATAAAGCTATTAACGAACAGCACAGTCCAACAATTCATAACAGCTTTACTATTAGTCCTGGTAAATTTATTGCAACCAAATGCATCTTGTTAACCCCTGTAGTAGAAACATTGAAACATAGAAACCCTACAGCACAATACAGGCCCTTCGGCCCACAGTGCTGTGTTGAACATGTCCTTACCTTAGAAATTACCTAGGGTTACCCATTGCCTTCTATTTTTCTAAGTTCCATGTACCTATCCAGGAGCCTCTTAAAAGACCCTGACTACACGCTGGAGGAACTCAGCAGGTCGGGCAGCATCCGTGCAAACGATGAGTCGACGTTCCGGGCCGGAACCCTTAGTCAGGACTGTCGAGGGAAGGGGCAGAGGCCCTATAAAGAAGGTGGGGGGAGGGTGGGAAGGAGAAGGCTGGTAGGTTCCAGGTGAAAAACCAGTAAGGGGAAAGATAAAGGGGTGGGGGAGGGGAAGCAGGGAGGGGATAGGCAGGAAAGATGAAGAAGGAATAGGGGAAAACACAATGGGTAGTAGAAGGAGGAGGAACCATGAGGGAGGTGATAGGCAGCTGGAGGAGGGTCAGGGTGAAATAGGGATAGAGGAAGGGTGGGGGAGAGAATTACCGGAAGTTGGAGAATTTTATGTTCATACCAAGGGGCTGGAGACTATCTAGACGGTATATGAGATGTTGCTCCTCCAACCTGAGTTTAGCCTCATCATGGCAGTAGAGGAGGCCATGTATGGACATATCTGAATGAGAGTGGGAAGCAGAGTTGAAGTGGGTAGCTACCGGGAGATCCTGTCTGTTGTGGCGGACAGAGTGGAGGTGCTCAACGAAGTGGTCCCCCAATCTGCGTCGGGTTTCACCGATGTAGAGGAGGCCGCACCGGGAGTACGGAATGCAATAGATGATTCCAACAGACTCACAAGTGAAGTCTGTTTGGAAGGACTGTTTGGGGCCCTGAAAAGACCCTATTGTATCCGCCTCCACCTCCATCAATGGCAGCCCATTCCACGCACTCACCACTCTCTGCATAAAAATACCTACCTCTGACATCTCCCCTGTACCTACTTCCAAGCACCTTAAAACTGTGCTCTCTCATGCTAGCCATTTCAGTCCTGGGAAAAATCCTCTGACTATCCACACGATCAATGCCTCTCATCGCCTTATACACCTCTATCAGGTCACATCTCATCCTCCGTCGCTCCAAGGAGAAAAGGCCGAGATCACTCAACCTATTCTCATAAGGCATGCTCCCCAATTCAGGCAACATCCTCGTAAATCTCTTCTACACCCTTTCTATGGTTTCCACAACCTTTCTGTAGTGAGGTGACCAGAACTGAGCACAGTATTCTAAGTGGGATCTGACCAGGGTCCTACATAGCTGCAATATTACCTCTCGGCTCCTAAACTCAATCCCGCAATTGATGAAGGCCAATATACCGTATGCCTTCTTAACCACAGAGTCAACCTGCACAGCTGCTTTGAGTGTCCTATGGACTCGGACCCCAAGATCCCTCTGATTCTCCACACTGCCAAAAGTCTTACCATTAATACTATATTCTGCCATCATATTTGACCTACCATAATGAACTACCTCACACTTATCCAGCCTCCAACGGGATCCCACCACTAAGCACATCTTTCCCTCCCCCCTCTCTCTGCTTTCTGCAGGGATCGCTTCCTACGCGACTCCCTTGTTCATTCGTCCCCCCCAACCCTCCTCACCAATCTCCTTCCTGGCACTTATCCTTGTAAGCGGAACAAGTGCTACACATACCTTTACAATTCCTCCCTTGCCACTATTCATAGCCTCAGACAGTTCTTCCAGGTGAGGCAACACTTTACCTGTGAGTCAGCTGGGGTGATATACTGCGTCCGGTATTCCCGATGTGGCCTTTTATATATTGGCGAGACCCAACGCAGACTGGGAGATCGTTTCGTTGAACAACTACGCTCTGTCCGCCAGAGAAAGCAGATCTCCCGGTGGCCACACGTTTTAATTCCACATCCCATTCCCATTCTGATATGTCTATCCACGGCCTCCTCTACCGTCAAGATGAAGCCACACTCAGGTTGGAGGAACAACACCTTATATCCCATCTGGGTAGCCTCCAACCTGATGGCATGAACATTGACTTCTCAAGCTTCCGCTAATGCCCCACCTCCCCCTCGTACCCCATCCATTATTTATTTATTTATATACATACATTCTTTCTCTCTCTCTCTCCCTTTTCTCCCTCTATCCCTCTCACTATACCCTTTGCCCATCCTCTGGGATTCTCCCCTCCCCCTTTTCCTTCTCCCTGGGTCTCCTGTCCCATGATCCTCTCATATCCCTTTTGCCTATCACCTGTCCAGCTCTTGGCTCTATCCCTCCCCCTCCTGTCTTCTCCTATCATTTTGGATCTCCCCCTCCCACTTCCAACTTTCAAGTCCCTTACTCACTCTTCCTTCAGTTAGTCCTGACGAAGGGTCTCGGCCTGAAATGTCGACTGCACCTCTTCCTACAGATGCTGCCTGGCCTGCTGCGTTCACCAGCAACTTTGATGTGTGTTGCTTGAATTCCCAGCATCTGCAGAATTCCTGGTGTTCACACTTATCTGGGTTACTTAGTACGCACTAAGTAAAAATCATATTAATTCCAGAAGTTTTTGCGTGGTTTAACCATTACTTCAATTTCCATGCAGCAGCTTTGACACCTCAGGCACTGAAACCATCAGTGGAACGTGATTGTCCTGGTACAGCCTTCCAATGAGCTTTGCTCTGGGTTCTGTATTAAACCAGCAACCCTCATCGTTGGGAATGTGTTCTCTATAAAGATCTCACAGAGTGCATGAATACTCTGGGTTCACGCTCCTTGAGCATTGGAACAGTGTAAGCAGCAGAATACTGCACCCCAGTTTGCTCTCTTCATTTATTTTGTACACTACTGCGCAAACGTCTTGGTTTTCTTGAGGTCTGTTTTCACTTTGACGCGAAGTAGTCTTTTTCTGTTGATCAGTGTCAAAAAAGCAAAATTATATCCACTGCAACTCAATGTTGTAAAACAATAAAACATGAAAACTTCCAAAGGGGGTGAAATACTTTTTATAGGCGCAATAGCTAGAATGCCTAACACTTTTGCTCAGTACTGCATGTCTTAACATGGAGCGAAGAGAGAATTTTTAAGTCTGGCAGGAGCCAAGGTAATTGGGAATGGTGAGGCTGGAGTGCTGAGGGACAGGTGGCAGAGAAGAAGTGCTGGGGTCGGGGGTAGTGCAGGTGCAGACACACCCGGCCCTGAGACACCAGGCACGCCCATTTGATTCCAAACAATTGGTTTATTGATCATTACAGAATGTCTCTCTGGTGCTTCCTGCTCCCTCCCCTCTCTCTGACCCCTTCCCGCTCTCAGTCCACAATAGAGACCCGTATCAGAATCAAGTTTATCATTACTTACATATGTCATGAAATTTGTTTTCTTTTGTGACAGTAGTACAGTGCAATACATAAAATTACTACAGTACTGTGCAGAAGTCTTAGGCATCCTAGCTATATATACATATGTGTCTAAGATTTTTGCATAGTTACTGCTATAAAAAAGGTATTTACTAACTTGCTGCACCGTTTTGATTTTTATTTGGTGGAAATAATCAATTCAACTGTACTATTTCAGGCTGTTTCAACTGTTTCTTTTTTTACTTCAAGAGGTAATAGTTGCCTCTGTTATTTCTAATAGGTGTCACAGTTATGGCTGCTATTCAGTCCTCTCAACAAGCTTGCCAAGGTCAGGCTGTCATTTTTCTTTATGTCTCATGCTGCCTTCTCTACAGGTAAGTTTTATTTTCGATTGATTATTTTGTTTTACATTATTTCTTCTTTAAAACTCTATATGTTTTCATCCTTTTTAAAATTAATCTTTCTGCACACCGTGGGCACCTATATTCCTCTGCATTTGGTTGTCATTTGGCTGAGATTTGCCCCTTTCACAATCTGGTTACTCTTCAAGAACTGGGCATGATCACTTATCATCATCATTATGCGCTGTGTCATATGACATCGGAGATCATGGTCTTTTTGACCATGATTGTTGTTGGCAATATTTTTCTACACAGGTGGTTCGCCATTGTCATCTCCTGGGCAGTGGGTGATCCCAACCATTATCACTACTCTTCAGAAATTGTCTCTGCCTGGCGTTAGTGATCACATATCCAGGTCTTGTGATGTGCACCAGCTGCTCATATGACCATCCACCACCTGCTAACATGACTTCACATGATCATGACTGCGGGAGGGGCCGAGGAGGTGCTACACCTTGTCTAAGGGTGACCTGCAGGCTGGCAGAGGGAAGGAATGCCTTTAACCTCCTTTGGTAGAGGAATTTCCTGACCCCACTGCACTGTGTCATCTGTTATCTTACCCCACTCAACTGTACCACAGTCCCTTTGTACACCAGAGCTGATACAAATCGTGTCTGAAAATAGCACAGATTATGGGAGTGCAAAATAGAGGCTGAAATCCCTGTGAGCTTTAAATCTACTGCAATCAGATAGATTTTGATTCAAAGGCGATATTAGCCAGCCAACTTTCTCAGTATGTTATTAGGATTGTTTAACACACTTTGGCTGATAATTGAATTTTTATTGAGAAAATTGATATTATTGATCGTGCTTCTGTGAGAGGCTTATGACTGTGATCTATTTAAAAACATGCGTTACCAAAGTATTTCAGATCATTCACAGAGAATTGAATGATTTTATCCTCTCTAATTTTAACCTACTCTTTTGCCTGTATGGCTTTCTATGCTCTACTATCATCATCATCAGGTGCAGTGCCCAGTTTGAGCTTTGACTGCCATGGCCCACACACTCCTGTTTCGGGTCAAGTGGATCAATTCATTGGTATTCATTTCCAGTTCTCTGGCTGCTGTCTCCATCATCATTTGTCTTTGTCTTCCTCTTGCTTTCTTCCCTTCAATCTTTCCCATAATTACCGTGCATTCCAACTCCTCTTTCCTGATCACATGTCCAATGAAGTTACGTTGCCTTTTCATGATCTCATACGTTATTTCTCTTTTTGTGTCTGCTCTGTTCATGACATCCTCATTAGATATTCGTTTCATCCATGATATTCTTTGCATCCTCCTCAAAAACCACATCCCTGCTGCTTCAATTTGTTTCCTCATGTTACTAGATATTGTCCAACATTCTGAGTCACATAACATATCTGGATAAGCGTAACATTTCAGTATTCTGAGGCGAGTTGTCATGCCTAGTTTAGTATTGGTCAGTATACTCTTCATTCTCGTAAAGGTGTCTTTTGCCATCCCTATTCTTCTCTTGATGTCCATGTTGCACCTGCCATCTGATGTCACCCAGCTTCCTAAGTAGCAAAAGTTCTTTACTTGTTTTATGTCTTCCCCTTTTATTCTCAGCCTGCAGATAGGATTCTCCTTTTTAGATATCACCATGCATTCTGTCTTTTTGCAATTGATAGATAGACCCATTTTTGCATGTTCTTCAACAACTATATCAATTAAGTTTTGTAGTTCTTCCTCCATACTTGCAATTAACACAGTGTCATCCGCATATCTGAAATTATTAACGTTTTTCACCGCCAACTTTAATTCCCAAAATGTCTCTTATTTTTTGTAAGCTTGTTTCACTGTACACATTAAATAAATTAGGGGAGAAAACACACCATTGTCTAACGCCTCTCTTGATTTTCGTAAACTGACTCACTTCTCCACCTATTCTTACAGTGGCAGTTTGTTCCCAGTACAGATTTCAGATTAGGCAGAGATCTTTCGAATCTAGATCTAGAGTTTCCCGTAATATTTCAAATAAATTATTGTGCTTCACTTTATCAAATGCTTTTGTGCAGTCAATAAAACAAACAAACAAATCTTTTTGCACTTGAATAGCTCATTCTGATAGTATCCTTAACATCAATATCGCGTTTCTTGTACCTTTGTCTTTCACAAAACCACATTGTTCTTTACCTATTTCAGCTTGTATCTTACTTTTAGCTCTTGTCATCAAAATTCTTGGAAGTATCTTGGTGATATGACTCATTAAACTTACGGTCTTATGTAATTCACATTCTATTGCTCTAGGTTTCTTAGGAAGAGTGATAAATACTGATTGTTTCATCTCTTCTGGTATTATTCTGGTGTGATAAGACTGCTGAACGGATCCTGACCTGGATCTAGGCCGTACCCTCTAAATATCTGGACCTGCATCGGTTTTCTTGCACTACCTTACTTTCCACGTTCCATTTTTATATTTTCCATTTATGATTTATAATTTAAATTTTTAATATTTACTATCGATTTGTAATCCAGGGAGCGGGAAGCACAGAATCAAATATCGCTGTGATGATTGTACGTTCTAGTATCAATTGTTTGGCAACAATGAAGTATAAAGTATTCCAGTCTCATAAATGTCATTGATTAAATCAGTAAGTTTTTCAATTCCATAATCTTCAAGGGCGATAATTTGTTCTATTACTAATTCATCAGGACCTGCTGCCTTTCCTTTCTTCATCTTATTTATTGCAGTACGATCTTCAGATTCTAAAATACTTGGACCTTCAATGTTTTCCTTAATTTCTGGTTTTCGCCTTGATTATCTTCAAACAATTCCTGAACATACTCAGTCCATCTGTTCATAATCTCATCTTTTTCCATGATAATGGTACCGACCTTTGCTTTCAAACATCCACCTGAAGAACAGAGGAGCTTTTTACCAGTGATATTCTTGATTTGTTGATGTAAGCTTTTTGGATCAGTAATTGGGATTCTTTCTATTTGCTCACATTCCTGGTTTAACCATTCTTCTTTGGCTTTTTGACATTAGCTTTTAACTTTTTAATCTAAGGACTTATATTCTATAGGATTTGCTTTCTTCCGTCTCCTTTCTTCCATTAGATTTTTGATTTCATCTGTCATCCATTTATTCTTTGTATTTTTTTCTTTTTTAGGAATCACTGACTTTGCTGATTCTACCAAGGCATCCTTTAGTGAGTTAAACTTCATTTCTACATTATTGCTATCATCTTCAACAGATTCTATTTCTTGATTTTGAAATCTATTCTTTACTTCAATTGTAAATTTTTGTCTTAAGTTTTCTTCTTTAATTAATTGCGAGTAGTCAAGGGATTGTTCAGGTTTTTGCTTCTTTAGTTTTTTAAGTTTTACTTTATATGACATACTACTGGGTTATGGTCACTATTACAGTCTGCACCTGGATATGTTTTGCATTGAGTCACTGAGTTTCTAAATCTTTGGTTTACAGTAATAAAGTCAATTTGATTTCTGGTGTTATCACCTGGACTTTTCCAGGTCCACAAGCAGCTTGGATGGTTTTTAAAGTAGGTATTCATAATGACCTGAGTATTCATCTTGCACCATTCTACCCATTTCTCACCTCTTTCATTTCTTTCCCCAGTCCCAATTTTCCTATGGTATTTCCATCAGCACCTTGTCCTACTTTACCATATAGATCTCCCATGACAAGAACAATATCTTGAGATTTGCATCCATTCTTTGCTTGTTCAAGCTCTTCACAGAATTTATCTATATCCTTATTTGTTCCATCTGTTGTTCGTACATATACCTGTATAGTTGCTAAATCAAATGGTTGTCCTCTGAATGTAATGAGGAGAACTCTTTCTGATATTGCCCAATGTCCTAAAACACTTTTTGCCATGTTTTCATCCATAAGAATTCCTACTCAATTAGTATGGGATATTCCACAAGAATAAATCAGTGTTTTATTTCTATTCTGAAAATTTGGATCTTTACTACTATTGGTCATCTTGCTATATGATGTCATCCTTTTGTTTCCTTTGGCTGGCCCCATCTCCTTCTGCCTGACCTGGCTCCTCTTGTAGAGAGAAACAGCATGGAAACAGGCCTTCACCCAATGAATATGTATCCCTCTCCCACCTACACTGATTCCATCTCTTCTTCACCACACTTCTTCAATTTCCCTCACATCTATCACTCACCTACACACAAGGGGCAATTTGCGGTGCTTATTTAATCTGTCAGTTTGCATGTCTTTGAAACATGGGAGTTTGCTGTGTATACCTGCAGGAAAGTGAATCTCAGGGTTGTATACAGTGACATGTATGTACTTTGATATTAAACCTACTTTGAACTTTGCAGCCAGAGCACCCAGAGGAGATCCACCCAGTGTAAACTCCACACAGCCAGCATCTGAGGCCAGGATTGAACCTGGGTCTCTATTGTTCCAAGGCAACAGTGCTACTTGCTGTGTAATTCTGTCTCACAATGTCTGTCACTCCTCTTGTGGCTGTGCAGTCTCCTGGCTTAATAGCTTCCATTTGGCCTTTCTCATATCGTGGACTTCATCTGGTCTATATGCGTTGACAAAGAGCTTTATAGCCTTAATGCTTTGTTCCACCCTCTCACCAAGCTACCAGGACCGGTTTTTAATAAAATTCTACTGCTACCATGGAAAGATTAAGCTCCCCAATTACCACTAACTGTATTAAAACAATAAAGGGCACTGCAGTGAGCAAGAGCACAGGAGATGCAAAGCTATATAAGGTACATTCATTTTTAATATTCAATAGCAAAAGTGACTATTATAGGAATTTTCCAAGATTTGCATTATGCAAATTTCCATCTATTGGATATAGACCAAGAGCAGTTTTTATTGGCAAATAACTGACGTGTATATGGTATTAATGAGGTACACATAAGATATAGAAACAGAATTAGGCTGGTTTATCACCCATCTTAACCTATTCTGCCTTCTTCCTGTAACTTTTGATGCCGTTACTAATCAAGAATCAAGAATAATTTATTTTTACTACAAAAAGATAACCTCTCACTAAAGATTAAACAAAATTGGGAGAGAGAACTTAATATGACTTTTGTTAATGAAGATTGGTTGCGAGTTCTGAAAATGGTTAATTCTTCTTCGATATGTGCCAATCATTGTTTAATTCAGTTTAAAATTGTTCACTGTTATTACTTAACAAAGGAGAGGCTATCCAAAATATTTCCTAATATAGATAATTATTGTGATAGGTGCAAAAATGAAATATCTACTTTGTCACATATGTTCTGGTCATGTCCCTCATTGAAATCTTTTTGGAAATCTTTATTTTCTACAATTTCTAAAGCTTTGAAAATTAATTTACAACCTAATACATTGACTGTTCTATTTGGAATAGTTCCGCATCATATTCAGGGTATTTCATTTTCAAACCAACATGTAATTGCATTCGTTACATTGTTGGCAAGAGGGGCTATTTTATTGAAGTGGAAAGATACCTCTGCTCCTACACTAATTCAACGGTTTTCCCAAGTCATGTTATGTCTTAGTTTGGAAAAAATTGGAAGTAGAACTTTTGATCCCCGATTTGATTTTGAGAGAAGGTGGGGCTCTTTTGCTAAATATTATTATTTAATTTGAATTAGTTTATAAGAATCTATCAACCCCCACTTTAAGTATACCCAATGGCTTGGCACGGCTGTCCGCGGCAATGAATTCCACAGATTCACTACCCTCTGGATGTGAAATTACATACGTTCAGTGCTCTTGCGATTGCAGATGATTCTCTTACTGCTAGATGAGTGAGTTGGAGTAGTAATGTAGTAGTAATGGGATCACTCGAGTTCAGTATGATGCTTTCCTAAAGGGAGGGTCTGCAGGAGACTGTAGAGACCAGTCAGAGATTCACATAATCCTGTCCCTTTGCCACTTGCTGATCGCCACAGGACATAATCCAGGATGTTAGGGTGGATTCCCTCAACGGAGAGGGCCTGTGCGTGACTTTGTTTAACATCGGGAGGCTGATGCAAGGGCAGCAACCACACAGTCTTTGACAGTCCGGGGGTCAGGGTCCAGTGGCTTGGAATGCAAGATGACTGGGAACCCTTCGCTGCTGCAGCCTTCCTCCAATTTCGCTGCCATTGTGAAATATTGCATCTTCTGCCAGCTCCACCGTCTTGGTTGGGTCACTCTTTGTCTGGAATCTCCCCCTTGACCTTTGTACCATGTGTGACCTTAAGTGCCGGTCGGCTAAACTCCAGACGGAATTCCTCTCAGGATTTCAGGAACTCACAAAGTCTCTTCAACGCTACCAGGTGATGATCCTAGGAGAAGAATAATGTACACTTCAGTAACTGAACAGATACAGGATAAATTTTGGTCCTCAGAGTTGCAGAGGGAATTGGTAGGGTTTATATCAGAATGAGATTGTAGTGCCTTGATGAATTAGTTTATTATTGTGTCGTGTAATGAGTTTCATTTGAGCAGTGAATGAGAAATTCAAACAGGAGTGCGATACTTCAAATCACCGCTAAAGAGAAATCTGCTCCTCTCTCCCCCCACGCCAGAGCATGCATCCACTGAGGGGTGAAGTGAATCAGATAATGTAAGTCATATCTCAAAACACTGCAGTTACTGAAAATTTTAGATTAAGGGCATGTAATATATGGAAGATAAACACGTTGTATTACTGAATGGTTTAAATCTACTGCCTTTGATGATTTAAAACTACTGAACCTGGTGGTATGGGATCCTTGGGTCGAACACCAGGTTCAGGACTAGTTATTACCCTTCAACCATTAATCTCCTAAACCAACATGGATAACTTCACTCACTTCCACTGTGAATTGCTTCCACAACCTACGGACTCACTTTCAAGGTCTCTACAACTTATGTTGGCAGCCTTATCTATCCATCTATCTAGTATTTTTTGTATTTGAACTGAAAATCTTCTTTTGCACGTTTGTTGTTTGCCAGTTCTTTCTGTTTAATTTTTCATTGATCCTACTGGATTTCTTTGTTCTACTATTGATGCCTGCAACCGTATGAATCTTGGGGTATTATGTGGTGATATATATATACATACATACTTTGATAATAAATTTACCTTGAACTTTAAAATTTCAACGCTAAGGGATAATGCATACCAGCCAATTAAGCCAACAACACCTCTTTGGGGTTGAAGAGGAAACCAGGATACCCAAAGGAAATCCGTATAGTCTAAGGTGACCATGCAACTCCGTTCAGCCAGGACTGAATATCTGGATCAATGCATGAGCTTTGCAGGAACAATTCCAATAGCCACTCTACCTGTCTGCAGTATTTTGGGACTACTTTAGCCAAGGCTTTACTCTGGATGTTGGACTCGTCACAACCACAGCACGAAATAATCACCATGGTCACGTTTCCCTTAGTTCCACTCTGTCACTGAGAGGGGAGATGGAAGACTGTCAGTATAAAGAGCAGGGGGCGGGGTGGAGCTGAGACAAGGGCTGGTAAATGACCTCAGTTCTGATGTAGGGTCTCAAGTTGAAACATTGACAATTCCCACCCCCCCACCCCCTCAGCTCCACTAACAAACCGTAGGTCATAAAAGTTGTTGTTTTATGGCTGCAGTACAGCATAGGCATATCAAATTAATATGAGTTACAATAAAAAATAAAGAGGAATAGTGAGGTGGTGTTCATGGGTTCACGGTCCATTCAGGAATCTGATGACAAAGGGGAAGAAGCTGTTACCAAAACATTAAGTGGGGTCTTCAGGCTCTTGTACCTTCACCCTGGTGGCAGTAATGAGAAGGGGGCATCTCCCGGGTGGTGAGGGTCCTTAGTGATGGATGCTGGATTTTTGAGTCACTGCCTTTGGAAGATATCCTTGGAGATGGAGAGACTTATGCTCATGATGGATCTGGCTGAATTTCAACCCTCTTAAGATCCTGTGCATTGGTGCCTCCATACCAGACAGTGATGCAACCAGTCAGACTATTCTCCACGGTATACCTGCAGAAATTTGTCTGAGTCTTTGGTGATATTCCAGATCTCCTCAAACTCTTAATGAAGTATAACCACTGGTGTGCTTTCATTGTGATTGCATCAATATGTGTCATGGTCTGGTCTGTGAAATCCACATTCTGGTTCACAGTCCGGTTCATCGTTCCTTATTCCAGGTTTTCCAGTTTTCCCTTGTCCTGTTGTGTGCCTTAATTGAGGCACGATTCCCATTTTCGGCTGGCTACATAAACTGCTCCTGGGTTCAGCTTCAGTTGGTGGACTGTTCCTTCCCCTTCCCCTTTCCCTTCCCCTTCCCCTTCCCCTTCCCCTTCCCCTTCCCCTCCCGCTCCCTTCCTTCCTTCCTTCCTTCTGTAGCCTCACCTGCATCCTTGCCTATTCTCGCCGTTGTTTTACCGCTGGAGCAAGACTGGAGCCTTAGTGTGTCTAGATGCGGAACTGTCTTTCATTGTTTGGAAGTGTCTCTGTGTCCACGCCTTCACTAGGTAGTCTGGCCGTGTGCTGCTACGTTGAGTTGGGAACTGTCTCTGTATCCATGCCTTCGCTAGGTAGGTCTGGCCGTTTGCCGCTACCTTGTGTTGGGAACCGTCTCTGTGTCCACGCCTTCGCTAGGTAGGTCCGGCTGTTTACCGCTACCTTGTGTTGGGAACCATCTCTGTGTCCATGCCTTCGCTAGTTAGGTCCGGCCATTTGCCGCTACCTAGTGTTGGGATCTGTCTCGTCGTGTTCAGCATTCTGTGTATGAGTCCCAGCCCTACGTTCTGTTCCCAAGGAGGAGTCCCGGCTCTGTGTTCCATGTTCCTGTTCTCCCTCGACCAAGGCTCTGCATTCCTGTCTCTCTTGACCAGGGCTCTGTGTTCCTGTCTCCCTCGACCAAGTCATGTGCCTCGCCCAGCCCAGGAGTACCTCACCCAGCCCAGTGCTGAGGTTCCCTCGTCCTGTCCAGGAATCTCTCATCCAGTCCAAGCCTTGTTGAAGAACTTCGTCCTGTCCAAGCCACGTCCAAGAACCGTGTCCTGTCCAAGTCAAGGCTTTGCGTTCTCATCCTGTCCATGTGCCTTGTCCTGTGCAGGAGTTTCACATCCTGTTCTGTAGCCACGTCCTGTCCTTGCCAAGATTCTAGTCCCGAGTCCTAGCCCAGACCAGGGTTCCAGTTCTGAGTCAAGACCCAGGTTCCGAGTCCTCGTTCAGGCTCCGGTTCCGGAGTTCCATGTCACTAGTCCAGGCTCTTTGTTCCTAGTTCTTTGTCCGGGTTCCGTGTTTCTTGTCCATGTCCTAGCCCAGGCCCTGTATCCTAGCCTTGTCCAGGGCCTGTGTTTTGTCCAGCGTCATTTCTTCCCCACTTCCCTTGCTTGCTTGACACACCTAGTCCTATTCCTAGTACTTCAGTGTCTGTGTCTTGCATTTGGGTCCACTCCCAGTGCCCCCTTATGACAATATGGTGGTCCCAGGATCGATCCTGTGAGATGTTGATGCCTAGGAACTTCAGTGAGGATTGGTGTGCCTTCTCCTGATTTCCCATTCCTGAAACCTCCAATCAATTCCTTGGTTTTGTTGACATTCAGTGCAAGCTTGATCCACTGGGTTCCTCTAACAGTTAATCTTTTGCTCAGTATCATGGTGTTTCATAGTAACTACCACATTTATATGAGATGGACTACAGCGAGGAGATTGATGAGCTCCAGCCTGGTGCTAGGCAAATAACCTCTTTGTCAAAGTCAGCAAGACAAAGGAAATTAACTTCAGGAAAACACGTACCACTCACATTCTTCTTCATATTCGTGACCCAGCAGTGGAAACTATGAACAGTTTCAAACCACTGGGAGTGCACATCTTGAGCAACCTCTTATGGTCCGTGAATAGATTCTCTACAGTCAAGGAAGCTCGCTAGTGCCTCTATTTTCTGAGGAGAGCTGGACCATGCACATCAATACTCACAGCCTTCTATAGATGCACAGTTGAGAGCATCCTAACATGCAGCATCATTGTGTGGTACGGATCTGCACTGTGAAGGACAGGAGGGCTTTAGAATGGGCAGCTAGAACTGCCCAATGCATCACCAGCAGCAGCCCACCCACTGTGAAGGACATGTATACAGAAAGGTGCTGGAATAAAGGCTAAAATATCGTGAAGGATCCCACCCACCCTGCTTATGAACTGTTTGTCCCACTCCCATCAGGGACGAGCTACGCATCATCCACATCAGGACTACCAGGCTAAAAACAGTTACTTTCCTCAAACAGTAAGACTGATCAACACTTTCTCCCACGAACCCACACCACCACCACTTTGTCATTTCCTCTCAGTCACCGTATGTACAAGTACTAGCGTCACTTTATGTACATACAATCAATCTATGTATATAATCTAATTTTACGTGTTTATATTCATTGTGTATTTTTTATTCTGTTATTTATGTTTGGTGTGCTTCTTATGCAGCAGTTGACCTGAAGTAACAATTATATTGTTCTCCTTTACTCTTGTGTACAGAAGAATGACAATCAACAATCTTGTATCTTGAATCTATTTTTATTATTTCGAAGAAATAGGCCTTATAAAAAGAACCACAGGAAATGCTATCAATGCACGTCTCTCTTTACATTCATTGTACATCAAATCAATGCATTCACGACGAATCAATGCCACTCGTGTTTTCTCCTATGTGAAGCGTTTACTCACACAGAGTACTGAGAGGGCTACAATCCCAGAGAAAAACCAGTTAGATCTCTAAGAGCATATTACTTTGTTTTTAACGTCTAGTTTTCTGACCTTCTACACAACGATGGTCATGGCCCAAGGATACAAGTTGCTAACAGAGGGCCTGAGTCCATAGCTTGGAGGGGGAATGGGCAAATTCACTTTAACTCATGATGAGCCAGATATATAGAGGATCCAGAAAGAAAATCATAGACTTCAATGTAAGTGGAGCATTTTACATCTTCATAATGATAATTCTGGGATGCATGGAAACATTGCACTAACACCATAGAATTAATAGATCATGGTCTTAATATAGAACTTACTAGTCCAGAACTCTTATTGTGTACTAGACTCTAGAAATAAAAGTAAGTTGCTGAAAAACTCCAGTTGCTGACTGTTTAGCATTTAAAATGTAATTAATCATCTTGTGGTCCAATTCCTATTTAAAGCAGTCTATCCCAGTTAGTTACTATCAATGTTATGACAGAGAGAGTGTAAAGTAGAATCACCAGGATATCTTGCATGGAGAACTTTGATTGTGGGGGGAGATTATTCAGGTTGGATTTGTTCTCCCTGGAGTGAAGGAGGCTGAGGTATTAGTGTTCTTTTATTGTTGTCACATGTATGAGATACATGTGTGGGCACGTGGCCAAGTGGTTAAGACTTTCAACTAGCAATCTGAAGGTCGTGAGTTTGAGCCCCAGCCAAGGCAGTGTGTCCTTGAGCAAGGCACTTAATCACACAGTGCTCTGCGATGACACTGGCGCCGAGCTGTATCAGCCCTTGCCCTTCCTTTGGACAACATCGGTGTTGGGATAGGGGAGACTTGCAGCATGGGCGACTGCCGGTCTTCCATACAACCTTGCCCAGGCCTGCGCCCTGGAGAGTGAAGACTTTCCAGGCGCAGATCCATGGTCTCGCAAGACTAATGGATGCCTTTTTTATGAGATACTGTAAATGGCTTGTCTTGCATACAGATGAGGTAGAGCAAGGTAAAACAATAAGAGTACAGAATAAAGTGTAACAGATACAGAGAAAGTGCAAGATCATAATGAGGTAGATTGTGAGGTCAAGAGTCCACCCTGAGAAGCGTGGATATGGTAGATAAGCTCAGCTGTGGATGATCCCATGCCCGGTGGTGAAAAGAGGTGCTTTGGACATGGAGCTAGCAACCCTATCCTGAAAAATCCCACAGCTACGGAAATGCTACTCAAAGACCCCACCCCTGGGAGAGAAAGGATCTTTGAAGAGGGGCTACACCTGGGGACAACTTGACAGACCGGCCCAGGACAGAGGACTCTGGTGAGCTGTTGTTGGTGACCTATGACTCAGTAGGGATGATGGGCTTAATCAACAATAGTATCTTTTTCCCTTGGTAGGGGTATTGAAAACAAGAGGGCATTGGTTTAAGGTGAGAGAAAGGATCTTTAAAGCAGAATTTAGAGTAAAGTGTGAGGAATATTGGCTTCCTGGTACAGAGACCATAAGACATAGAAGCAGAATTAGGCCATTCAGTCCATTTAGTCTGCTCTGCCATTCCATCATGGCTGATCCTGGATCCCTCACAACCCCATGCGCCTGCCACCTGGGCATAACCTTTGATGCCCTGACCAGTCAGCAAACTATGAATTTCCAGTAATGCCCCCCCCCCCGCCATTCTCTATTCCCTTTTCTCCCTCTCACCTTATTTCCTTGCCAGTCCATTGCCTCCCTCTGATGCTCCTTCCCCTTTTCTTCCATGGCCTTCTGTCCTCTTCTATCAGACTCCCCTCTTCTCCAGCCCTGTGTCTCTTTCGCCAATCAACTTCCCAGCTCTTTACTTCATCCCTCTCCCTCCTCCTTCAGGCCTCACCTATCACCTTGTGATTCTCTCTCCCCTCCCCCAACTTTTTAAATCTACTCCTCAGCTTTTTTTCTCTAGTCCTGCCGAAAGGTCTCGGTCCAAAATGTTAACTGCACTTTTTTTCTGTAGATGCTGCCTGGCCTGCTGAATTCCTCCAGCATTGTTTATCTGTTGCTTGGATTTCCAGCATCTGCAGATATTCTCTTGTTTGGTGTTAGCTGGAAGTATCTTTTCCTTGGTAGGGAGAGGGAATCCACTGCTCAAATAGTGGGTATTGGCAGCTAAACTTGCAGTAGAGGAGAAACAGGGAAGTGAACTAGACTTTGAAGATTGGGTACTTACAGTATAACCTCCTTCACAGCGCTAAACAGTATTGCACCCATATTGTACTGCCTCAGTACTTTTATATTTGTGTGCTGTAGCACTTACTTTTTATTCGCAGTTATTTTGTAAATAACACTACTCTTTGCATTTCTGGTCAGATGCTAACTGCATTTCATTGGCTTTGTACCTGTACTCAGCACAATGACAATAAAGTTGAATCTAATCTATTCTGAATCTAATCTTTCGTGAGGGTATTCGTGACCATTTACATTGAGTAGGGCTTAAACTTTTCACTTGAGTTTAGAACTTCTCAGTCAGTAAACCCAATACTATTGCAAAAGTTTTCACACAGAGGGTTTTCGAAAGCTGGATCTCACGGCTTAGGGTGGTGGTAGAATGAGATACAACACTATGTTTAAGAGGTGTTTAGACGGCACGATCAGACAAGGCATAGAGGGAGCGGGTCTGAAGCAGGCAAATGGGATTGACGGAAATGGAGATGACATGGATGTGTGGGTTGAAGGTCCTCTAACTATAAAATAAATAGGGCAATAGACATGAAATTCATATCCTGCACACACTGGGAAAGGAAGGTCAATAAACTACCATCAGAGGGATGCTGAGGCCCGCCACTGTTTTCCCATATTATCACTGCTGACTCGTGACCTCATTTCCTGTGTAAAACCTGATAGAAATAAGCTTAATGAAGAAAACAACATCTGAAAATAAATGAGATATAATGTTGAAGCATCCATTCTACCTGAAAATTAATCCTTGGAACAAGTTCTAATCTGTTGCGTGTCATTTGATTGGACAGTGATTAGAATGCTGTGAGCTGTTAAAACAGCTTGTGTCAAGGAGGTTGCCAAAGGCTGTTGAAGACGTAAAACAAAACTCGTATCATAGGTGAGGAGCTTAGTTAATGTGAGGGACCTGGAAAATAGAACAGTTCGTTAAAGACAGGTTTAAAGAGGAGATCTCATGGTGTTAAAGGCTCATTGTGCAGCCAATTTGATGGTCGAAATGGCCAAATTCTTCCCCTATGTCTTATGGTCTCAGTAGAGTAAGTTAGAAGAACTGATTTGTAGTGGTATTGTGTTTGTCTGAAAGGAAAGGTTCACAGAGAAGCATGACAGTGCCTATATCTCATTAGGAGTTTGAGGAGATTTGGTATGTCACCAAAGACACGCAGATTTCTACAGGTGTGCTGTGGAGAGCATTCTAACTGGCTGGGTCACCATCTGGTATTGGGGTTGGTGGGGGAAGCCACTGCACGGGACTGAAATAAGCTTCAGAGAGTTGTAAACTGTGTCAGCTCCACCATGGACACTAGCCCCTGTAGTACCTAGTCATTTTCAGGAAGCGATGCCTCAGAAAGGCAGCACCCATCATTAGGGAGCCCCATTACCCAGGTCAGGCCTTGCTGTTATTGCCACCCTGAGGAAGGAGGTACAGGAGCCTGAAGGCACACACTGAATGATTTAGGAACAGCTTCTTCCCTTCTGCCATCCAGTTACTGAATAGACATTGAATCCATGAACACTACCTCACTACTTTTTTATTTCTATTTTTGCATGATTTATTTAACTAATATACGTACAGTATATATATATCTTTTACTGTAATTCACAGTTTTTTCTATTATTATGTATTGCATTGTACTGCTGCCGCAAAGATAACAAATTTCACAACATGCCGGTGATATTAAACCTGATCCTGTTTCTGATTCTCTGCAGAGGGGGTCATAGTAGAATTTCTTCAACAGCCAGAAGTCGAAACATCAGGATCACCCCATCTACTTCCATGCCTGTCATGCCCATGTCCCATTTCTCCAGGTCATTCCACAGCAGGGAACTATTCTGCTGTTTTCCTGCATTTTCCAGCAATTCTAAAAGGCTTGGCCGCTGCCCTCATTGAAAATATCCAATCAGTACTTGGTGAAGCAAACTCCAAGGTATGAGGAGCCTCCTCTTTTCTTTGCATCTAGATGCCCTTTCCTGGAAGCGAAAGGATAAGAAGCACCACCAGCTTGCCAGGTTCCACATGCTAGATTAGCTAAAGTTAATTGTCTCAATGTTCGGAGCCGGTGGAAGGGAATGTAATTGAGCAAGACATCTGCACCCTTTTCTTTGAGAGTGGAATTTGACAAATTCCAACCCTATTTCCTACATTTTCCATCATGGGATTGTCCAAGGGCAAGGAGGTATTCCTTTGAAAATCAGGCTGGAGCCATGATAGGAACATTCTAGCCGCTTCAATGAACTGCGAAAGATGTTGGAAATACTGATGATTTTGGGGATGGACAAAGTTGAGCAGCTGCCTTATTTAGAGTTAACTGGTGAAGTAGCAAGGTGATTATCCTACCGTATCAGAGCGATTGCGAGAATGTGGTGAGTGAGCATCAGTGAGAGGCAGCACTCACAACACGCTGGAGGAACTCAGCAGGTCGGGCAGCATCCGTGGAAATGATCAGTCAACATTTCGGGCTGGAACCCTTCGTCAGGACTGATGAGGGAAGGGGCAGAGGCCCTATAAAGAAGGTGGGGGGAGGGTGGGAAGGAGAAGGCTGGTAGGTTCCAGGTGAAAAACCAGATAAAGGGGTGGGGGAAGGGAGGCAGGGAGGTGATAGGCAGGAAAGGTGAAGAAGGAATAGGGGAAAGCACAATGGGTAGTAGAAGGAGGCGGAACCATGAGGGAGGTGATAGGCAGCTGGGGGAGGGGGCAGAGTGAAATAGAGATAGGGGAAGGGAGGGGGAGGGAATTACCAGAAGTTGGAGAATTCAATGTTCATACTAAGGGGCTGGAGACTACCTAGACGGTATATGAGATGTTGCTCCTCCAACCTGAGTTTAGTCTCATCATGGCAGTAGAGGAGGTCATGTATGGACATTATCAGCGAGAAGCACTCTCCTTTGTGTGTGAGCTTTTGAATACATGTCTTTTGACTTGGAGGGCCCGGTTTGTCACTCCACAAGCTAAATTGCCCAGAGTATACCATTACCAACACGACTCATTAAAAACATCTAATTATTCTACTCTGTTGTTGTTCTTGCCCCGTGAATATATAACAGTTATGTTGTTTTAATAACCCACATGCATGGACTAATGTCTTCCAATCTGGAGAAATAATTTTGAATCTCACCATGACAGCAGCAGAATGTACGTTTAGTTAAAGCCTTTGAGATCATTAGTAAAGATCATGCATATATAAAAACATTCCATAATAGGTGTAGATGTTGCTTTAAAAGTCCGTCTCCCTGATCCATTCAGGACTACTGAAGCCATCTGCCATTAATTTGCCAGGGTAGATGACTGTAAACCAAGACAACATAACACCACATTGGGAATTAGAGATGGAGAATAAATGCCATCTTTGCTAGCAATGGTTGCTTCCCTGTGTGAACAAACCCTGTAAGTGAAAACACAATCTCTGGAACCAACAGCCCTTTTACTCTGTGTTTCGTGAGGTTTAGAAGTATGGGGTTGGGTGGGGTTCAATGAAACCTATTGAATATTGAAAGGCCTAGATAGAGTGGACATGGAGAGGATGCTTCCTATAGTGGGGGAGTCTAGGACCAGAAGACACAGAATAGAAAGATATCTCTTCAGAACAGAAATGAGGAAGAATTTCTTCAGTCAGAAGGTGATGAATCAGTGGAATTCATTTCCACGGATGGCTATGGAGGCCAATCATTGAGTATATTTAAAGCAGAGATTGATAGGTTCTTGATTAGTGAGGGCATCTAAGGTTACGGGAAAAAGGCAGGAGAATAATAATAATTTATTTATAGAGCACTTTTTATACAAGCAGTAGAATTCAAGGTGTTTTACAATGAGTTAAAGGGAAAACATGAAAATAAAAGACAAAATGATATTAGCTAAAGGCAAGGTTAAATAAATAGGCTTGAGTTTGCATTTAGAAACATCAGCTGAGTCTGCGTCGCTTCTAGTTTTAGGTATTGAGTTCCACGGTTTAGGAACGTAATTAAAAAAAGCTGACCTGCCAACTATCTTTTGAGGGAGATGGTTTAAATTTAAGAAACTGGTGGAAGAAGACCCGAGAGCAATGTTCCCTCTCAGGTGTGCACACACACATCTTTGGCTACAAGTGCACAAAGGAATTTAAACTCTGCACTAAAGGTTGTCACCCTCTACTTCGTTGGCATGTTAAGTATATTTCATGATTGTACATAATCACATTTCCTTTTTCCTGTTTCTGATATGGACAATGTTGACTATGTGGAGTTTGCGATGATTTGTCTGCAGATTTTAAAACTGGCTTATTTATACTGTTTTTATTGAAGAAATTATTGATTCACTATGTTGAATTCCAAAAAAACAAAGGGGGTGAAGTGCAGAGGAACTGCTAGTTCATTTAAAGTGGAATGGCCTAATGAAACAGTAGAAACTGCTACACCCAAAGCTCTTGAGGTCAGGAATGTGCAGCTATGAGAAATATTTATGTACAAATCAGAAAATGGTGTGACCTGCATGTGTTGTTGCGATGCAAAAGTTGCTGGAGAATTTGGAAGTGGGAAGAAGTGGAGTGATATTTGGAAACTTGACTTTTTAAAGCGTCATTTAGAAAGCAAATCACATATGGATGATGTGCAAAAGATCCAGCAAGAAAATCCTTCATTACCTGCTACGGGCCTGTTGTATAGCATATGAGCAATAAGACTCATTGATGTGTATTATTTTATTTCGATTAAACAATGAACAACAAAATGGACTTGGTAGTTTATTATCCTTAGAATAGCTTCAGGTTTACTTCCAGTTAAAAATTCAGTGTGCTCATGTTGACACTGGGCAAAAAAAATTGCACAGCACAAGAATTTTGCATACACTGGTCATTACAAATTAGAGGGAACATTGCCTGGGAGCTCCAGCAGGAATACAAAGCAAACACGATTCTGTGATGTACTCCACTCCCAGACCATTGAGAGCTTTAAAAACAAGTAACAGAATTTTAAAATCAATTCTAAAGGAAGCCAATGCAGAGTAGTGAGAATGGGAGTGATATACACCCTCATCCTGGCTTTAGTTAGAAGTCTAACAGTGGCATCCTCAATGAGTTAAAGTTTGTCAATAGATTGCTTTGGAAGGCCAGTAAGAAGTGCATTGCACTAATCTAGTATACTCAATATAATATTAATTAGATTATCAGCATCATTATGAGATAGAAACAGACGTACCTTTGCAATATTTCTAATGTGTAGAAATGCTACTCATTTTCTTTATGTGGCATTTTAAATCATAGAACACTACAGCACAGAAACAGGCCCTTTGGTCCATTGAGTCCATGCTGAACTGTTCATCCGCCTAGTCTCATTGAACTGCATCTGGAACAGACCTCCAAATCCCTCCCAAACATGTACCTATCCAAATATCTCTTATTCTGAAATTGAACCCCCATCTGCCTCTTCCGCTGGCAGCTTGTTCCACACTCTCACCACCCTTTGAATGAAGAAGTTCCCTCTCAAGTTCCTCCTCAGCAGATCATCTTTCACCCTTAACCTATGACCTCTAGTTTGACTCTCCCCCAACCTCAGCTTGCATTTACCCTATTTATCCCTTCATAATTTTGTACCCCTCTATAAAATCTCCCCTCATTCTTCTACGCTCCAGGGAATAAAATCCTAACCTATTCAATCTTTCCCTATAACTCTGGTCTTCAAGTCCTGAAAACATCTTTGTAAGTTTTCTCTGCACTTTTACAATTGTATTATTATCTTTCCTGTAGGTAGGGGACCAAAACTGCCATTGGCGCAGCACAGTAGTTTTGTGCCATCAAACTCAATCCTTTATTGTGCTGCACCAATGGCTTTTGGAACCACCTGGTAAAGGGACCTATTGAAATAAAATGAGGAGAAAAGAATTCTAACAAAGACAAAGATCTTGCTCGGTAAGAATTGGAATTCGATTGTAAACAAGGTGGGACAGCAGAAACTTGATTGAATGAGGACTAGCCGATCAGGAGGGATGGACTACGGGTGTATAAATCCCATCGGACTAGACACACCCAGGCATCATCCCTGAAGAAGATGGCAGACTTTATCATTGAAACTTTGGCTATAGTCGATACGTTTACCCGGATGGAGGGGTTTATTACTCAGAATTACCATCACATACAGGCATAGAAGTATTCTTCATTGCTGTTTCTGTAACAATTTTTTTTGACCAGTCAGGGTTGCTAGCTCTGAGCTGAACCCCCGAACCCGGGGGACCTGTGGACCCCTCTTGGTTTGCCCTCTACCCTTTGACCAGCTTGATATGGCCGACACTACCAACAGCCAAAGCACAAGGCCCCGACGCCAGCCAACATAGCTCTCCAGGTTATTGAGGCACAAAAGCCTCCAACCCTACAACAAGGTTGTGGTGATCTTGGGGGATTTAAACTACACACAATACTCCAAAGTCAATTGCCTTTCTGAAGTCCATGTAGACAACATCCACTGCCTTGCCTTCATGAACTTTCCTGGTATATTCTATGAAAACCTTTGTAAGATTGGTTAGACACAACTTGCCACACACAAAGCCGTGTTGACTGTCCCTAATCAGACCCTGTCTATCCAAACACTTATATATCTGGTCCTTAAGAATACCTTCCAATAGCTTATCCACTACTGATGTCAGGCTCACCTGCCTATAATTTCCTGGCTTATTCTTAGAGCCTTTCTTAAACACCAGAACAACATTAGCTGTCCTCCAATCCTCTGGAACCTCACTTGTGGCTAAGGACATATTAAATATCTCTGTTGGTGACCATACATTTTCTGCACTAGCCCCCTACAAGGTCTGAGTGAACACTTTGTCAGACCTTGGGAATGTACCTACTCTAATTTGCCTCAAGATGGTAAACACCACCTCCTCTGTAATCTGTACAGGACCCATGTCCTCACTGCTGCTTTGCCTCACTTCTATAGGTTCTGTGTACATCTCCTGAGTTTACAGAGGCAAAAAATCCATTGAAGAACCCCCTATCTCTTTTGGCTCCATACATAGATGACCACTCTGATTTTTCAAAGGGCCAATTTTGCCTCTTGCTATTGTTTCGCTCTTAATGTATTTGGGATTCTCCTCCAAATAACACACACAAAATGCTGGAGGAACTCAGCAGGCCAGACAGCATCCATGGAAAAGAGTACAGTCAGTGTTTCGGGCTGAGTCCTGATGAATATAACCTCAGTAGAGCTCTCCAGTCTGTCCTTTCTGAGGACTGCCATGATATTTTCCCTGACTAGTAATGCTACCCCTCCTCACTTTAATCCCTCCTACTTTCTCACGTCTAAAACAACAGAACAATGAGCTGCCTGTCTTGACCCTCGTGCAAACAGGGACAGGAGGCCCAGGGAGAAGGAAAAGGGGGAGGGGGGGAAAACCCCAGAGGATGGGCAAGGGATATAGTCAGAGGGACAGAGGGAGAAAAAGGAGAGAGAGAGAGCGAGAAAGAATGTGTGTATATAAATAAATAACGGACCTCTGGGTTTTTCCCCCCTCCTCCTTTTCCTTCTCCCTGGGCCTCCTGTCCCATGATCCTCTCATATCCCTTTTGCCAATCACCTGTCCAGCTCTTGGCTCCATCCCTCCCCCTCTTGTCTTCTCCTATCATTTTGGATCTCCCCCTCCCTCTCCCACTTTCAAATCTCTTACTAACTCTTCCTTCAGTTAGTCCTGACGAAGGGTCTCGGCCCGAAACGTCGACTGTACCTCTTCCTAGAGATGCTGCCTGGCCTGCTGCGTTCACCAGCAACTTTGATGTGTGTTGCTTGAATTTCCAGCATCTGCAGAATTCCTCTTGTGACTGTGTGCACAGTACTGGGTCTGCGATTGGATCCCTGCTCCAGTGCCCTGACAGTGGATCAGTACTTGGGGCTATGATGTTGTGGCCATTACAGAGACTTGGATGGCTCAGGGGCAGGAATGGTTACTTAGAGTGCCAGGCCTTAGATGTTTCAGAAAGGACAGGGATTGAAGTAAAAGAGATGGGGGCAGTGACACTGCTGATCAGAGATAGTATCATGGCTGCAGAAAAGGAGGAAGTCATGGACGGATTGTCTACAGAGTCTCTGGATGGAAGTTTAGAAACAGGAAGGGGTCAATAACTTGACTGGGTGTTTTTTATAGACCACCCAATAGTAACAGGGACATCGAGGAGCAGATAGGGAGACAGATTCTGGAAAGGACATAAGAAATAGGAGCAGGAGTCGGCCATCTGGCCCATCGAGCCTGCCCTGCCATTCAATAAGATCATGGCTAATCTGTCTGTAAACTCAGTTCCATCTACCTGCCTTTTTCCCCATAACCCTTAATTCCCTTACAATATAAAAAATCTATCCAACTGTATCTTAAATATATTTAGTGAACGAGCCTCAACTGCCTTCCCTGGGCAGAGAATTCCACAGATTCACCACTCTCTGGGAAAAACAGTTTCTCCTCATCTCTGTCCTAAATCTTCTCTCCTGAAGGTGTAATAATAACAGGGTTGTCATGGTGGGAGATTTTAATTTCCCAAATGTTGATTGGCATCTCCCTAGAGCAAGGGTTTTAGATGGGGTGGAGTTTGTTAGGTGTGTTCAGGAAGGTTTCCTGATACAATATGTAGAGAAGCCTACAAGAGGAGAGGCTGTACTTGATCTGGTATTGGGAAATGAACCTGGTCAGAAGTCAGGTCTCTCAGTGGGAGAGCATTTTGGAGGTAGTGATCACAATTCTATTTCCTTTACCATAGCATTGGAGAAGGATAGGAACAGACAAGTTATGAAAATGTTTAATTGGAGGAAGGGGAAATATGAAGCTATCAGGCAGAAACTTGGAAACATAAATTGGGAACAGATGTTCTCAGGGAAATGTATGCAAGAAATGTGGCAAATGTTCAGGGGATACTTGTGTGGTTTTCTGTACAGGTATGTTCCAATGAGACAAGGAAAGGATGATAGGGTGCAGGAACCGTGGTGTACAAAGGCCGTTGAAAATCTAGTCAAGAAGAAATGAAAAGCTTACAAAAGATTCAAAAAACTAGGTAATGATAGAGATCTAGAAATTATAAGGCTAGCAGAAATGAGCTTAAGAATGAAATCAGGAGAGCCAGAAAGGGCCATGAGAAGGCCTCGGCAAGCAGGATTAAGGAAAACCTCAAGGCATTCTACAAGTATGTGAAGAGCAAGAGGATAAGGTGTGAAAGAATAGGACCTATCAAGGGTGACAGTGTGAATGTGTGTGTGGAACCAGAGGAGATAGCAGGGATAAGTAGTGAGTACTTTGTTTCAGTATTTACTATGGAAAATGATCTTGGTGATTTTAGGGATGACTTAGAGCAGATTGAAAAGCTTGAGCATATAGACATTAAGAAAGAGACATTAATGCTGGAGCTTTTAGAAAGCATCAAGTTGGATGAGATATACCCCAAGCAACTGTGGGAGGTGAGGGAGGAGATTGTGGAGCCTCTGGCAATGACCTTTGCATCATCAATGGGGGCGGGAGAGGTTCCGGAGGATTGGAGGGTTGCGGATGTCGTTCCTTTATTCAAGAAAGGGAGTAGAGATAGCCCAGGAAATTATAGACCAGTGAGTCTTACTTCAGTGGTTGGTAAGTTGATGGAAAGATCTTGAGAGGCAGGATTTATGAACATTTGGAGAGGCATAGTATGATTAGGAATAGTCAGCATGGCTTTATCAAAGGCAGGTCGTGCCTTACAAGCCTGATTGGATTTTTTGAGGATGTGACTAAACACATTGATGAAGGAAGAGCAGTAGATGTAGGGTATATGGATTTCAGCAAGGCATTTGATGAGGTACCCCATGCAAGGCTTATTGAGAAAGTAAGGAGGCATGGGATCCAAGGGGACATTGCTTTGTGGATCCAGAACTGGCTTGCCCACAGAAGGCAAAGAGTGGTTGTAGACAGGTCATATTCTGCATGGAGGTTGGTGACCAGTGGTGTGCCTCAGGGATTTATTCTGGGACCCCCTACTCTTCGTGATTTTTATGAATGACCTGGATGAGGAAGTGGAGGGATGGGTTAGTAAGTTTGCTGATGACACAAAGGTTGAGGGTGTTGTGGATAGTGTGGAGGGCTGTCAGAGGTTACAATGGGACATTGATAGGATGCAAAACTAGGCTGAGAAGTGGCAGATGGAGTTCAACCCAGATAAGTGTGAGGTGGTTCATTTTGGTAGCTCAAATATGATGGCAGAATATAGTATTAATGGTAAGACACTTGGCAGTGTGGAAGATCAGAGGGATCCTGGGGACTGAGTCCATAGGACACTCAAAGCTGCTGCGCAGGTTGACTCTGTGGTTAACAAGGCATATGGTGTATTGGCTTTCATCAATCATGAGATTGAGTTTAAGAGCCGACATGTAATGTTACAGCTATATAGGACCCTGGTCAGACCCCAGTTGAAGTACTGTGCTCAGTTCCGGTCACCTCACTACAGGAAGGATGTAGAAACTATAGAAAGGGTGCAGAAGAGATTTACAAGGGTGTTGCCTGGATTGGGGAGCAAGCTTTATGAGAATATGTGGCGGGGGATGAGAGGTGACTTGATAGAGGTGTATAAAATGATGAGAGGCATTGATCGTGTGGACAGTCAGAGGCTTTTTCCCTGGGCTGAAATAGCTAGCATGAGAGGGCACAGTTTTAAGGTGCCTGGAAGTTGGTACAGAGGAGATATCAGGGGCAAGTTTTTTACAGAGTGGTGAGTGTGTGGAACGGGCTGCCGGCAACAGTAGTGGAGGCAGATATGATAGGGTCTTTTAAGAGGCTCCTGGATAGGTACATGGAGCTTAGAAAAATAGAGGGTTATGGGTAACTCTAGGTAATTTCTAAAGTCCCTACATGTTCGGCACAGCATTGTGTGCCGAAGGACCCATATTGTGCTGTAGGTTTTCTATATTTCTATGTTTCTAATGTAACACCCGCTTCACCTAACGGCTTAATATAGGGGGTGATAACCCCCTGCCTGGCCAAACTTAAGAAATCTTGTTTGGGTGGATGCTGTGCGATGTGTCCCCTGTTACAAGTCAGTACCAGAAAATAACAAACAGTACACAATATGTGATTAAACAATTAAGCTTTATAACTCTTACTTGGACTATATGGTTAGTAGAGAAACAAAATATAAAAGAAAAAGGGCCCAAATCTTATTAAACTGTCTGTGCACACAAAGTTGGAGCTCATGGTTTCCCCTTCGCTGTTCCTTCTTTGATCATCGCTGCCCTTCGGACCCTTGCTCTGTGTCCACCCCGTCTGGCGGACTACCAAATCACTCTATTTGCGTCTTCTCTCTTCATCTCTCTCTCCTTCTCTAAAAGCACGCGAAAGCAACCGCTTCCAGAATCACAAGCCACAGCCACAAATCTCGTATTCGCTACTCGCATCTCGTTATCTCCAGCATTAACCCAAACATTGCTGCTACAGAGAAACTGTTACCTCAGCAGTGAACATTACAGAGAAGCCATTACATTGGCAGTGAAACCTTACAGCGTGTTACACTAAGAACTGAAAGAAAATTCCCATCCGTGTTTGCTTGAGCATGATCCAGTGAAAAACTTTTGCTTGAGCATGATCCAGTGAAAAACTTTGAGATACAGTACTTTTCAAATTTGTTTTTAGAATGGCTGATGATGGTTGTCCATCATGACTGACGATGACAGGAATCCTGTATGGGAGAGTTTTTGAAATGGAAAAGTTCTTGCTCTGATATAGTTCTGCTCTCTCGATCTCAGAAGTCTGGGTCCAGTGGTACAGACAATCATCGCAAACTGGGGTCTTCCTTGGTTTCAGTGGATAACCATGGCCTCTTCTATGTCTTGTCATGCCCCTCACTTCCACGGACACCTGCAATACAGCATTTCTAGCTGTTGGATCTCGCTGTAGATCTCATCTGCCCAGTCTGCCGGGGCTGACTTTGCATGCTAGGACAGGCATGTCCCTATTCCACCGGGGTATGAGGTCTCCAGCTACCCTCACCTGGTTTAGCCGGCCTGTCGAAGCGGTGTACCAGGGTGTGGCCGCGGTCACATGCATAGAGCTACTTAGAGCCACAGGTGAGAGCTGAGTGTCCGGTGGGGTCGAAAGGTGGGTAAGCCGCCCAGAATGGACACGACAAGCCCTTCACCAGAGTTATACCCCTCCCTGGACACCACATACACCCCAAAGGGGTGATAAGGTGGCATACTTCAAGCACTTAAAGTTCGGAGAGGTATGGACAACACGGATACAACTAGAATGTACAATTTTGATTGATTATGGAGCCAAGTAACAGGAACGCCAAAATTTACAAGCCTGAACTACAGGAGAATAGAATATTTTTTATTTCCATTTTCTGTTGTACAAAGTTTTGGAACAGACACCCGGCAAAACCAATTATGTTCTGTTAACTCCTTTTTAAAAGGAGGAAGATAAATATCTGCTTAATAATGGGTTTGAAACTCCTAAAAGATAATTAGGAACACAAACAATCAAATATCCTGTGCAATGTGATGACTCCTGTGTAGCTGTAACAGCAGTGAAGTTATTTGTGCTGTGCCACATACCAGAGCCCAGTGATGTTGATCATGATGCTTTCTGTGATTGCTTGAAGTTTTGGGGAGTTTTTAACACCTTTAGAGAACGTCACCTGTAGTTAGTTCCATGAAGACCAAAACTGGCCAAAGTTTTGTCAGACTGATGGACAGGCGGTTGCTGTGGGAGCAATACAGAGGGTCTTAACATGTTAGGTTTTTAGGTCATGGACTGAGATGACAAATTTGTCCTTGAAACTTAACATTCTTCCCCCTCAGGAACCTTGTAGGAAAACTGATCAAAGTTGTAACAACAAAGGCTAATGTCCCATTACTTCCAATGAATGGGTTTTGGAAGTGAAATCAGATAATCTTGCAGTAATTACAATTATATGGTTAAAGTCTTGAGAGTGCAAAGATGGATTGCTTAATGGAATGAATGAGTTGTGTTGTGTCTGTGCAACTACATAACAATTAAAATAAAAGCATGCATGCTGAGAGGCGGCTTTAACTGGTGTATTCATGTTGCAGTATGTGAGAGAGATAGAGAGAGCAGATCAATGCACATGTGTAGACAACAGATCAATGTGCATAGGTAAGTTATCAGTCCATATGTAGTGCTAAGGAGAGTCAGTGCTCTAAAAGAAATAGATCCATACATTACACTTCCTCCCCCTTTAGATTAATATAACATAAAGCTGTATATGCAACAAAGCATTCAATTTCCTATTAACAAACCATATTCAAATAAACATGCTTTCACAATAACAGTCCATAACTAACTTCACTATACTAAGATTCAGTCTTCTGGGTGAGCTCTGTTTCTCCAGAATAGCATCTTTTGGCCTATGGAGTGGCATCAGGTTTAGCAGGTATCTTGTCAAAGATAACTTTCTCCACTGCAGGGCAAAACTCCCCAAAACTTAAAGCAATCACAGAAAGCATTATGATCAAGTCCGTTGGCTGTATTGTGTCCACCTTGTTGGATGCAGTCGACTCAGGTGTGTTCTTTGGCTGAGCATCCAGTATCTGGTCCACACGACATAGATGATCTCCAACATCCACTGTGTACCAATCAGAAGCATGGAGTTCATGAATGGCCCAGCAAAGCCAATATGCACTTTTTGCCATGGTGACGATGGCTGCTCCCACAGATGTAACGGTGCCTGTGGGCATACATTTTGAACCTTACGGCATCTCAGACAGCTTTTGGCCAACTCTTCAATCTGTCTATCTATTCCCATGTAGCTCCAGGCGAGACTCTTCATCTTAACTGTACCATGGTCTCCTTTATGCAGTTTCTGGTGCACAGTTTAGAGGGAACCACAACACGAGATCCACACATCAGCGTTCTTTGACATACAGACAGTTGGTCTCGCCTCACTGAGAACTCTGGAAACGTAGGATTACCTTGAGCTGGCCATCCTTGCATGGTGATGTCATAGGCTTTTGACAACGTCAGGACATTCCTTGTTTCTCTTTGCATTTCAGAACTTGTTACCGGCAACTGGCCCACCAATGCTATGTGGAGCACCTCTGCTGGATCACAGAACGAAGACTTTTCTTCTTCAGTTGTCCAGAGTGAAGGACGTGACAAGCTGTCAGTGTTGCAGTGTTGGTTGGTACCCTTGAACTCTATGTCATAAGAGTGGGCTCCTAGGAAAAGTGCCCAACGTTGTAACTGGGTAGCAGACATCACTGGGATTCCCTTCCTGGGATTGACAATGGACACCAGGGGCTGGTGATCTATCGCTCGAGTAAACTTCTGTCTGAAGAGGTAATGGAGGAACTTCTTTGCTCCCCATATTAGACTAAGGACCTCTGATCAGTCTGTGTGTAGTTGCGTTCAGCGCTCATCAGTAATTTTACAGCAAATGCAATCGGATGTTCAGATACATTTTTCATAGTGTGTGACAAAATGGCTCCAGTACCAGAAGGGGATGCATTGCACAGCAGTCTGATGGGCAGAGATGGGTCATAATGGGTGATCAGTTCATTTGATGTTATTAGTCTCTTTGTATCCTTGAATGTTCTTTCACATCTTTCACATCTTTTTGACCATTCCCACTTTGCTCCTGTCTGCAACAGGATGGGTGGGTCAATGGGTGTAGCTCTGTTGCAGTGTTTGGGAGAAACCAGTTGTAGTAAATTTACAAGGCCCAAGTATGACCTGAGTTGTGACACATTTTCCGGTTTGGGTGCCTGTAGCTGCAGCACCGCTTCATTCTTCTCTTATGACTTATGTAAGCCATGCTTGTCAATGACATGTCCACAGTATGAAATTTCATTCTTTAAAAAACCTCATATTTCTCTTTCTTTGCGTGCAGACTATACTCACTCATCCTGGTAAGCACTTAACCAAGGTTCTGGAGGTGCTCTTCATCATTCTTGCCAGTCACAATGATGTCATCAAGGTGACACTGTCTTCCTGGGATATCTTGCAGCACTTGGTCCATTGTTCTTTGCCAAACTGCTGGAGTTGATGTGACCCAAAGACAAGATGATTATACTGGAACAGTCCCTTGTGAGTGTTGATTGGGAAGAACTTCCTGCTTGACTCCTCAATCTCCACTTGCATATGGGCTTGTGAGAAGTCAGTCTCTGAAAACCTCTCCCTGCCTGCCAAATATGTAAAAGGTCTTCTACTCATGGCAGGGAATACTGTACAGTACGCAGCACTGGGTAGGTGCTCACATTGAAGTCCCCGCATATGCCAACAGCTCCAATCTTCCCTTTCTTGATCACCGGGACAATGGGCATCCACTCAACCTTGGAGAGAATGTCAGGCACCTCCAACTCTGCAGTTCAGCATCCACTTGAAGATGTAGTGCACAAGGCACTGGACATACTTTGTGGGATCTTGGTGTTGCTGCTTCATCCAGTTCAATTCTGGCCTTCATGCCTTTGAGTTTACCAATCCCTTCTCAAACACCTTCTCATCAGCATTAAGCAGCCGTGACAGTCTCTGGTTAGTGCTGCCATCTGGGCTGCAGTTGCCTGTTGATGCCACACTGAGAGCTTTGAATGTGCTCCAGTCTGGTTGGGCTTTTGTCAACCATTTACGTCCAAAAAGTTCTGGCTCTCCATTTTTCAACGCATAAGCTCTAACTGCTGTGCTTTGCCTCTGTATGTCACATTTACCATCAGTTTGCCTTTGGGAGACACTTTTTGGCCTGTGTAGGTCTTTAGCAGCACTGAGGTCTTTTCTAATGGTAGCTTAGAAAACAGTGTTGTCGCCAGCCTCTGAAGTTATAGACAAAGCTGACCCTATATTCAGCTTCATTTTCAGTTTTACACCAGACACATCTATTGTAATCCATATGACTTTGTGATCTGCTTCAGTTATACTATGCAGTTCTAGGCATGACAGCTCACTTTTGTCAGACTCTGTGTTGTCTGATTCAGTTGCACATTGAGTAGTTTTATGCACTTGTTTGGTTTTGTGTTTGACACTTTTCACTCTGTTTTTTTTTCTTTGCTTGTGCTCTTTGTCTGACTTGCACACTCTATGTGACCTTGTCTGTGACACTTTCTTCAAACTTTTTCTTTGAAGCAACAGTCATTTGCATCATGGGAGGATTTACCACACCAATAATATTTTTGGCTTTTTGCACCATTCAGGGACAGTTTGTGCATTTCACACTCTAAACTTTTTTTCTGTAGTGCTGCAGTCTCTAACGATATTGCAATTGTTGATGCCTGGTCTAAGGTTAGATCTCTTTCTGCCAGTAGCCTCTTTGGAGTGCTTTGATTATGCATGTCACATACAAACATGTCCCTTAAGGCATCAAAAAGTCCACCTCTAAAGTCACAGTATTGGGAAAGTTTGCGCAATTTTGCAATGTATTCAGAAATGCTTTCATCCTTTGACGGGTTCCTTTTGTGAAATCTCTTTCAACTATTACCAGCAGTTTAAGGCTCAAGTGATTTTGTAAAATTGCAACAATTTCATTGAACGTCATGCTTGCTGGCTTTTCAGGAGTTACTAAGTTGTGTAAAAGCCTGTACATTTTAGCAACTATTAGCTAAGAAACATGGCAGCTTTCCTTTCCTAATCCACGTCGTTCATGTTACACTACAGTTCAGCTCTCTCTATACATGTATACGATTCCCAGTCCTCATTAGCACTATCAAATTCATCAACTTTCCTGACTAAGACCATTGTCGCGTTAATTTCACTTTAACTTTGCTAGCTGAGCATCTTTCACTGTGTGCTGTTATTCACGTGTCCCTTTGTTCATGTCCATGACGTACTGTTTAACTCTTTCCTCTCACTCTCTCTCTCTCTCTGAAGTCTGTCATCCCGTAATTGTCGGCACAGTTGGCTTGTACTCGTCGCCAATTTGAGTCTGCAACTACATATCAATTAAAATAAATGCGCTATGCAGAGAGATGGCTCTAACTGATGTATTCACATCATAGCAAGAGAAAGAGAGAGAGCAGTTCAATGTGCATGTGTAGACAACAGATCAATGTGCATAGGAAAGATATCATTCCATATGTAATGCTAAGGGGAGTCATTGCTCTAAAAGAAATAAATCCATACTTTACAACTTGTTCCTCTATTATACTGGACAACAAATTTTTCTCAAAAGTGTTGCTTTCTTTATTTATGATAGACTACTTGAAACTGAGCACAATTATAATTTTAGACTACTTGTATCATATAGGAACTTGGAGAAATAGGAAACTAACTTTTATTGTATAAATGCGTTTAATTGCATAATGGTGTTGACTCTTTGCAATAATTCAACTAAGCTAAAAATGTTTTGTTGATGACTTTCATTTGTACTCAGTGTCTGAGGCTTTTCAATTAAGTGACCAGCAATAATCAGCCAGCATTAATGGATTCCAGTTGCCCTGATACCAGTTCTCCATGACCACAATGTCCTGGTGAAACCTTTCACAATGCTCAATACTGACAGCGCCAAGATCTGCAGGGAAGAAATCTAAATGGGAATACAGAAAATGACCAGAGTCATGTTGCACTTCATGCTTTTGTATGCTTGAAGTCATCTGGGGTTCTGTAGTGGCCTAGAAAATTTTCAACAACAACCTTGAATACCTTCCATTGTGATTTTCTCCGGTCCCACTAGAAGTTCTTCGAATTGCCTGTCATTGATAACCTGTTTGATTTGTGGACCAACAAAAATGCCTTCCTTAATATTGACAGCAGTTATTCTGGGAAACATTTATGTCAAATATCGAAATGCTTCATGGAAATCTTTGTGCCTAGTGACGGCAAATCCCATCCCTGCAATCTTGAGGCCGCAATTCTGCTTTTGTCTCTGACAAACCCAAATCTCTGACTAGGTCATTAAACTCCGATTGAGTTATTGGATATGCTCACCTGACATAAAGGGTTCAAAACCTGTATTGGTATCAGTGTTGTTTTCCATTTTGGGCTCATGCATCATGATATTTTCATCTGCCTGCTCTAGACTCCATGTTCTGTTTCTCTAAACCCTGTCCTGCCATGTAGCATCCTCCCTGCCCAAGCATGCCCAGGCATGCCTGGACAAGATAGAAAACTTCTCAGCTTACATTGTGGGCAACATTTTAATTAGATTATGAGGACACGCAGTCCTCTTTTATTGTCATTTAGTAATGCATGCATTAAGAAATGATACAATGTTCCTCCAGTGTGATATCACAGAACACAAGACAGACCAAGACTGAAAAACTGATAAAAAACACATAATTGTAACATATAGTTACAACAGTGCAAAGCAATACCGTAATTTGATAGCAGAACAGACCATGGGCACGGTAAAAAAAATCTCAAAGTCTCTCGAAAGTCCCAACATCTCACGCAGCCAGTAGAAGGATGAAAACTCTCCCTGCCATGAGCTTCCAGCGCCGCAAACTTGCCGATGCAGCATTCTGGAAGCACCCGACCACAGTCTGACTCTCAGTTCGTCCCAAAACTTTGAGCCTCCGACCAGCCTTTCGACACCGAGCACCAAGCACCTTCTCTGCTGAGCGCTTCAACCCCAGCCCCGGCCACCAGCAACAGGCAAAGCCGAGGATTTGGGGCCTTCCCCTCCAGAGATTCTCGATCGCACAGTAACAGCAGCAGCGAACCGGGCAGTTCAGAAGTTTCTCCAGATGTTCCTCCGTGCTTCTCACATCCATCTCCATCAAATTAGGATTGTGCACAGCTCCCTATTTAACAGATACAATATCATTTCACTGGAGAGGCTGTGCACGCTGCATCGTGCCGCCATCATTCATAATTGACTTGAATTATGAATTGAAGTAGCAAATATAGGTGGTTTCAAAAAAATGGTGTGTGATACAGAAATGTCATGCCAATTTTCATGCTCAGCAGCTCAAGATCCATCCAGGAAACAGATCTATGTTGTCCAGTATTATTTAAAAATGCATGAACATCTGCATCAAGATAAGTTATTTTTCGAAGAGTTGTTTTTCTTTTGAACCTTGTGTCATCTCATTGTTTCATAGCAATTAATACTTTCTAAGTGGTTGTAAGCAAAATTGCTTTCAAACCTCTCTATTCATCTTCAGTAATTAAAGTTTCTGAAAATGCACAATAGGTTCACGAAATATTTATAATACAATCTAGATCAGTGTTTTTGTTTGAGGTCTATTGATAGAATTTATATCAGCAATATCACCCTCCAGTGAATATTCAGCATTACAGGTTTAATTGTTAACTTTCTACAGATGGATTTTATTTTCTGTGATTGAGCTGCAATGAAGAAACAGGACCAGGAGTGGGCTGGCTGACCATTGAGCATTCCCTGCCCTTCAATAGATTTGTGGTGAATACATTCTTGGCCTTAGCTTCACTTTCTTGTTCTTTCCCATGGCATTTGATTACCTTGTAGTTTAAATGTAGTCAATTTTTAGATTATGAGAACACTCAGTCCTCGTTTATTGTCATTTAGAAATGCATGCATGCATTAAGAAATGATACAATGTTCCTCCAGAGTGATATCACAGAAAAACAGGACAAACCAAAGACTAACACTGACAGAACCATATAATTATAACATATAGTTACAACAGTGCAAAGCAATACCATAATTTGATAAAGAACAGACCATGGGCACTGTAAAAAAAAAAGTCTCAACTCCTGATCGACTCCCGAGTCCCCGATAGCAGGCGGCAAAAGGGAGAAACTCCCTGTCATAAACCTCCAGCCATTGACAAACTGCCGATGCATTGGAAATGCCCTACCACAGCCGATGCTGAGTCCGTCCATCCGAAAACTTCGAGCCTCCGACCGGCCCCTCTGATACAGCCTCCCGAACGCCATCCTCTGCCGAGTGCCTTCGACCTTGCCCTGGCTGCCGAAACAAGCAAAGCCGAGGATTCTGGGCCTTCTGCTCCGGAGATTCCAGTTACCACACAGTAGAAGCGGCAGCGAAGGGGGCATTTCACAAGTTTTCCAGATGTTCCTCTGTACTCTCACATCCGTCTCCATCAAATCAGAATTGTGCACGGTACCCAATTTGACAGATTACAGATATCATTCACCAGAGAGGCCGCGCGCGCTGTGTCACGCTGCCATCTTCTCCTCCTCCTTCTCCAATTCCTGCCACCAGTGTAGAATGGTAGTGACGCACAGCAGAGAAATGGCTCCTTCTGGTTATTTGTGACCATGATGACTATGGTGCCTGGCTACACCAATCTCAATTGCCTGTATTAGGTCTATATTTCTCTCCACCTTTCCAGTCCAAGTATCTACATGAACACCATTTAAATGTTGCAGTAGCATCTGCCTCTATCACCTCCAGTGGCAGCTTGTTCCGGATATTCATCAGCCTCCTTGAAATTTCTCCCTCTCTTTGAACCTGTGCCCTCTAGTTTAGGTTTTCTTGCCCTGGGAAGAAGACACTATCGTTGTCCCTCATAATATGTGTAAATTTCTGGAAGTGAGGTGAGAATAAACTCAGCCTACAATCCTCCATTCCAGGAACCATACAGGTGAATCTCTTCTGCACTCTTTCTCCTGCTACAACCTTCTGTGGTGTGGACCGTGCACAATACTCTCCTCTCCTATCAGATTCCTTCCTCTCCAGCCCTTTACCTTTCCCACCAACCTGGCTTCACTGATCACCTTCCAGCTCTCCTCCTTCCCCCCTCCCCGACCTTTTTACTCTGGCATCTTTCCCCTTCCTTTCCAGTCTTGAGGAAGGGTCTTGGTCTGAAATGTTGACTTCATTTCCATGGATGCTGCTGGACCTGCTGAGTTCCTCCAGCATTTTGTGTTTTTTAGCTTTGAATTTCCAGCATTTGCAAAATTTCTTGAGTTTACAATAGTCTCAGTGCTGTCTTAATAATGTTTTGTATAAGTGCAATGTGATGTCCCATCTCGTACTCAGTGCTTCAGCCTATGAAGCCGAGCTTTCCAAATGCCCTTTTCAGCACCCTATCCACTTCAAAGAGCTAGAGGCTTGCATATCAAGATCCCAAGGTCTCTGCTATTTATATATTCTTCCAGAATTGGACCTCCCAGAGCGCATTACTTCACATGTCATAGTCAGAGACTATTCCAGCACAGAAACAGGCCTTTCAGCCCATCTGGTCCATGATGAACTATTATCGTCTGGATGAAGTTACATCTTCCTTTGCACCACACAACTTTCATGCTCTTTCAATGTACCACTGTATCCTTGCGCAGCCTTCTTTTCCACTATGACTTTACTAATTTTAGTGTTGTGTCCAAACTTACTACATTACCACTTACATTACCATCCAAGTGATAAATTTATATATCATCATTGTCATCATTACTATGTGCCATGTCGTATGACATGGGCGATCATGGTCTATGACCACGATTGTTCTTGGCAAATTATTCTACATTGTCTTCTTCTGGGCAGTGTCTCTACAAGTCATGTGTCTTCAGCTATTACCAATACTCTTCAGAGATTGTCTGCCTGGCGTCAGTGGTCGTATAACCAGGACTTGTGATTTGCACCGGCTGTTCACATGACCATCCACCACCTGCTCCCATGGCTTCACGTGACCCTGATTGTGGGGGCTATACTTTGCCCAAGGGTGATCTGCAGGCGAGTGGAGGGAAGGAGCACCTTACATCTCCTTTGGTAGAGATGTATCTCCATCCCAACACACCAAATTTATATATACATCTCTACCAAAGGAAGTGCAAGACTGCCTGCCTCCTAGCCAATTTCGGATCCAGTTTGCCAACGAACCTTGATTCAATGACTGTTTCCTCAACTTTCTGATGTAGAGATTTTCAAACTCCATAATCATCTGAGGGAAGAAAATCCAAACCTCTTCCATTGGAAATGGGCATTCCCCCAATTGGAACAGCTTCTTTCCAATTGTGATAAGACTGCTGAATGGACCCTGATCCGGATCTGGGCCGTACCCTCCAAATATCCAGACCTGCCTCTCGGTTTTTTTGCACTACCTTACTTTCCATTTTTCTATTTTCTATTTATGATTTATAATTTAAATTTATAATATTTACTAATTTTTACTATATTTAATATTTTTAATATTTAATATTTGTAATCCAGGGAGCGGGAGGCGCAGAATCAAATATTCCTGTGATGATTGTACATCAAATGTTTGGCGACAATAAAGTATAAAGCATAAAATATAATTTTGAGATTTTAGCATGATTACTTTGCCAGACACCTTTGATGGCGATAGAGATCATTTTCAGTTTTCTCTATATAGTTTTTGATTATTTATTATCATTGGGTTGTTTTTGCCATAATGACAGACTTAATTAAGGATTTAGTATCTCTGCCCTTTCTCTATGTCCCCTTATTAACTTTCCAGTCTCACCATAATATGTACTGAGGCTACTCTCTTTTTATTTACTTGTGGAAAACCTTACAGTCTGTTTTTATATTTATACTCAAACCTTGTCTTTTTCCTCTATGTATCTTTTCAGCTATCCTTCTTTGGTTTCTAAGCTTTTTCCAACTCCCCAGAAATCTTCACATTATTGTTTGCCTTTTTCAAAGTGATATCATCTCAAAACCTCGCAGTTACCCACAGATGGTGCATTCCTCTCGTAGAGTCTCTGCTTCTGACCAGAATATAAATTTATGAAGCATTTCCTTTAATATTGGAGAATACTAATCTACCATTTTACCCAAGGGTCTGCTTTCTAGTTGGTTCCTCAACATATTCCTCTAATAAATCATCCTGAATACATCCCATAAACTTACCCTAATTGCCAATTTGATTTCTCTAATATAGATGATAATTTAAAATTGTCTATCATTATTGCAATATCACTTATGCATCCTTCTACTGAGTTTCTTGATTTATTCTCTGCCCGAGAACTACAGTTAGAGAGCCTTCATTTTAATCCCTACATTGGCTTTTTAGTTTGGTATTTCCCATCTTCACCAAAATGATTCTACACCTCGAGCCTCTGCCGTCCCTGTGACCACGTACGTTTCCTCTGAGTGCTCCTGTTTCCTCCCACATTCCAAAATTATCTGGGTTAGGTCTAGTAGATTGTAGGTATGCTATATTATGGGCTACCCCGGGACGCTCCTCCGACTGTGTGGTCATTGATGAAAAACAATGCGTTTAACTGTGTATCGATGTTAATCGAATTTCAAAGTACATTTGTTATCAGAGTACATACAACCCTGAGATTCACTTCCCTGCGGGCATAGTCAGCCAATCTATAGAATAGTGACCAAACTGGGATCGATGAAAGATCAACCAGAGTGCAGAAGGCAACAAGCTGTGGAAGTGCAAATACAAATAAATAGCAATCAATAACAAGAACATGAACTAGCAAGATAAAGAGTCCTTAAAGGGAAATCATTGGTTGTGGGAGCATCTCAATGGATGGGCAAGTGAGCGTAGTTATCTCCTTTCTTCAAGAGCCTGACGGTTGTGGGAAAATAACTGTTCTTGAACCTGGTGGTGCGGGTCCTGAGGCTCCTGTACCTTTTACCTGATGACAGCAGTGAGAAAAGAGCCTCTGATGATGGATGCTGCTTTTCTACAACAATGTTTCGTGTAGATCTGCTCAATGGTTGGAAGGGTTTTACCTGTGATGTACTGGGCCAAACCCATTACTTTGTGTAGCATTTTTCCATTCAAGTGCATTGGTGTTTCCATTCCAGGCCATTATGTATCTGGTCAATGCACTCTCCAAATCATATCTATAGAAGTTTGTCAAAGTTTTAGATGTCATGCCCCATCTTCGCGAACACTTAAGGAAGTAGAGGCGTTGCCATGCTTTCTTCATAATTGTACTTATGTGCTGGGTGCAGGACAAGTCCTCTGAAATAGTAACACCCAGGAATTTAAAGTCGCTGACCTTCTCCACTCCGAACCTCCAACGAGTACTGGCTCATGGACCTCTGCTTTCCCTCTCCTGAAGTCTACAATCAGTTCCTTAGTCTTGCTGACATTGAATGAGAGGTTGCTGCTATGATACCATGCAGCCAGATTTTCAGTCTCCCTTCTGCATGCTGATACATCACCACCTTTGATTCAGCCCCTGACACTGGTGCTATCAGCGAACTTGAGTATGGTATCTGAGCTGAGCTTAACCACACAGTCATAGGTGTAAAGCGAGTAGAGCAGGGGGCTAAGCACACAGCCTCGTGGTGCACCTGGGCTGATGGAGATCATGGAGGAGATGTTGCTGCCAATCCGATCTGACTGGGGTCTGCAAGTGAGGAAATCCAGGATCCAATTTCACAAGGAAGTATTGAGGCCCTGGTCTTGGAGCTTATTGATTAGTTTTGAGGGGATGGTGGTATTGAATGCTGAACTCTAATCGATAAAGGGCGTTCTGATGTATGCATTTTTGCTGTCCAGATGTTCCCAAGATTGAGGTAAGAGCCAATAAGATGGCATCTGCTGCAGACCTGTTGGTCTGATAGGCCAATAGGAGTGGATCTAAGTCGTCTGACAGGCAGGAGCTGATATCCTTCATCATCAGCCTCTTAGAACACTCCATCACTGTGGATGTAAGTGCCACTGGGTGATGGTCATTGAGGCAGATCACCACACTCTTCCTGGGCACCGGTATGGTTGAAGCCTGCTTGAAGCAGGTGGGTACCACACACTGCCGGAAAGAGAGGTTGAAGATCTCAGTGAACATTCAGCCAGTTGGTCAGGAACTGTGACAACTAAAGCTAATCCCTTTTTAATCACTTCTGAGCTCCCCGGTCTTCTGCTAAACTATCAGAGACTTGATCATCTTGTGATCGTGTCTGTATAAAGTTGATGAGTTTCACTCCGCCATTTATTCGATACATTTCTGCAATATTGAACGAAAGGATCAAAGATCAGTCTTATTTGCCATTTCCATTGACACGTGTTAGGATTATGCAGTAGTCTTCACCACACTCTGGCGAAAGAAATTTCTCTGCATCGCTGTTTTGAATGGACACCCCTCTATCCAGAGGCTGTGCCCTCTTGTCCTACACTCTCCCAACAAAAAACAACATTCACCAGTTATACAGATTAAAGAACTATATAAAACTTAGAGGCTAAAGTATGGATATAGAATAAAATGTACTTAAATAATAAATAACAGCAGGTATTTACAGTGTAAACTGCGATTGATGGCTCTGGGCCTGTACTCACTGGAGTTCCAAAGGATGAGGTGGGGACTTATCTTATTGAAACCTATCAAATACTGAAAGGCCTAGATGGAGTGGACAGTGAAAGGATATTTCCAGTAGTCGGTGGGGATGAAGGGGGCTCTAGGACCAGAGGGTACAGCCTCAGAATAGAAGGATGTCCATTTAGAGCAGAGATTAGGAGGAGTTTCTTTAGCCAGAGGGTGGTGAATCTGTGGAATTCATTATCATTGGCTGTGGAGGCCAAGTCATTGAAGCGGAGGTTAATAGATTCTAGATTAGACCATAAGACATAGGAGAAGAATGAGGCCATTTGGCCCATCAACTCTGCTCCACCATTCAATATTGGCTGATCCTTTTTTTCTCCTCCTCAACCTCATTTCCTGGCCTCCCTGTAACCTTTGATGCCATGTCCAATCAAGAACCTATCAATCTGTCGGAGCAGTGCTGCCAGGATAATCAAGGACACGACCCACCCAGCCAACACACTTTTCGTCCCTCTTCCCTCCGGGAGAAGGCTCAGGAGCTTGAAGACTCGTATGGCCAGATTTGGGAACAGCTGCTTTCCAACTGTGATAAGACTGCTGAACGGATCCTGACCCAGATCTGGGCCGTACCCTCCAAATATCCGGATGTGCCTCTCAGTTTTTTTGCACTACCTTACTTTCCAGTTTTCTAATTTCTATTTATGATTTATAATTTAAATTTTTAATATTTACTAATTTTTACTATTTTCACTATTTTTAATATTTAATATTTGTAATCCAGGGAGCGGGAAGCGCAGAATCAAATATCACTGTGATGATTGTACGTTCCAGTATCAATTGTTTGGTGACAATAAAGTATAAAGTATAAGTGTAAATATGCCCAATGACCTGGCCTCCACAGCTGCCTGTGGCAACAAATTCCACAAATTCACCACCCTCTGGCTAAAGAAATTTCTCCACATCTCTGTTTTGAATGGACACCCCTCTATCGTGAGGCTGTGCCCTCTTGGCCTAGACTCCCCCACCATGGGAAACATCCTTTCCACATCTACTCTGTCTGGGCCTTTCAACATTCCAAAGGTTTCAATGAGATCCCCCCTCATCCTTCTAAATTCCAGAGAGCACAGACCTAGCGCCATCAAACGTTCCTTGTATGATAACCCTTTCATTCCTGGAATCATCCTTGTGAACCTCCTCTGAACCCTCTCCAATGTCAGCACATTGCTTCTAAAATGAAGAGCCCAACACTGTACACAATACTCAAGCTGAGGCCTCACCAGTGCCTTATAAAGCCTCAGCAGCACATCCCTGCTCTTGTATTCTAGACCTCTTGAAATGAATGCTAACTTTGTAATTGCCTTCCTCATCACCAACTCAACCTGCAAGTTAACCTTTAGAGTGTTCTGCACAAGTCCCTTCGCATCTCAGATTTTTGGATTTTCTCCCCATTTAGAAAATAGTCCCCGCCATTTATTTCTACTATCAAACTGCATGACCATGCATTTTCCAACATTATATTTCATTTGCCACTTTCTTGCCCATTCTCCTAATCTGTCTAAGCCCTTCTGTATTCTACCTGTTTCCTCAACACTACCTGACCCTCCACCAATCTTCGTATCATCTGCAATCTTGGCAACAAATCCACCTATTTCATCATTTCAGTCATTGATATACAGCATAAAAAGAAGTGGTCCCAGCACCAACCCCTGCGGAACACCACTAGTCATTGGCAGCCAACCAGACAAGGATCCTTTTATTCCCACTGGCTGCCTCCTACCAGTCAGCCAATGCTCTAACCATCTTAATAACTTTACTGTAATACCATGGGCTCTTAACTTGGTAAGCAGCCTCATGTGTGGCACCTTGTCAAAGGCCTTCTGAAAGTCCAAATATACAACATCCACTGCATCCCCTTTATCTATCCTACTTGTAATCTCCTCAAAGAATTCCAATGTGTTCATCAGGCTGGATTTTCCCTTAAGGAAACCATGCTGACTTTGTCTTATATTTTCCTGTGTACTCTATCACCTCATTTTTGACAATTGACTCTAACATCTTCCCAACCACTGAGATGAGGCTAACTGGTCTATAATTTCCTTTCTGCTGCCTTCCTCCTTTCTTAAAGAGTGGAGCGACGTTTGCGATTTTCCAGTCCTCTGGCACCAGAGTCCAAATTTGAAAAATCATTTCTAATGCCTCTACAATCTCTAACGCTACCTCTTTCAGAGTCTTGGGGTGAAGTTCATCTGGTCTGGGTGACTTATGTACTTCTAGATCTTTCAGCTTTTTGAGCAGCTTCTCCCTTGTAATAGTAACTGTACCCACTTCTCTTCCTCACACACTACAGCATCTGGCTCACTGCTAGTGTCTTCCACGGTGAAGACTGATGCAAACCTCATTAACGTCATCTGCTATCTCCTTGTCCCCCCGTTATTATTTCTCCTGCCTCATTTTCTGGCGGTCCTATATCCACTCTCATCTCTCTTTTATTTTTACATACTTGAAAAAGCTTTTACTATCCACTTTGATATTATTTGCTAGCTTGCTTTCATATTTCATCTTTTCCCTTCTAATAATTCTTTGCTCTCTGTAGGTTTTTAAAAACTTCCCAATCCTCTATCTTCCCACTAATTTTTCTTTGTTGTATGCCCTCTCTTTTGTTTTTACATTAGCTTTGACTTCCCTTGTCAGCCATGGTTGTACTATTTTGCCATTTGAGTACTTCTTCATTTTTGGAATACATATGTCCTGTACTTTCCTCATTTATCCCAGAAACGCACGCCATTGCTGCTCTGCTGACATCCCTGCCAGCAGCTCCTTCCAATTTACTTTGGCCAATTCCTCTCCCATACCACTGTAATTTCCCTTACTCCACTGAAATACTGTTACGTCGGACTTCATTATCTCCCTACCTTACTATCTCACCTTTTCTATTTCCTGTTGTAACCTGCTGTCCACCTCCCACCCACTGTTGGGAGGCCTGTATATAATTGCCATCAGGGTCCTTTTACCCTTGCAGTTTTTTAACTCAACCCACAAAGATTCAACATCTTCCGATCCTATGTCACATCTTTCTACTGATTTGATGCCATTCTTTACCAGTAGAGCCACACCTCCCCCTCTGCCTACTTTCCTATCCCTCCAATACAACGTGTAACCTTGGACATTCAGCTCCCAACTACAACCACCCTTCAGCCACGATTCGGTGATGGTCACATCATACCTGGCAAGCTGTAATATTGCAACAAGATCACCCACCTTATTTCTTATACTACACGCATTGAGCTACAACACCTTGAGTACCATATTTGCTACCCTTTTTGATTTTGCATCCCTAATGTTTTGATACTCACCCTGTTGGCTATGACTATGTCCCATCACCTGCCTGCCCTTCCTGACAGTCTGACAGCACGCTATCTTTACTTTTTTACTATCCTTCCTATCCTGAGTACCTTCACTCCACCCCCTGCCAAATTAGTTTAAACTCTCACCAACAGCCCTAACAAATCTGCCTGTGAGAATTTTGGTCCCCCTTGGGTTCAGGTGCAACCTGTCACTTATGAACATGTCCTTCCTCCCCCAGAAGAGATCCCAATGATCCAAGAACCTGAAGCCCTGCCCCCTGCACCAGCTTCTCAGCCAAATCATCCTGTTTCTCCCCTCACTGGTGCATGGCACAGGCAGCAATTCAGAAATTACTACCCTGGAGGTCCTGCTTCTCAGCTTTCTACCTGGTTCTCTAATATCTCTTTTCAGGACATCTTTGCTCTTCCTTCCTGTGTCATTGGTACCCATATGTACCAAGACATCTGGCTGCTCTCCCTCCCTCTCCAAAATGTTGTGGATGCGATCTGAGATGTCCCTGACCCTCACAACTGGGAGGCAACATACCATCCAGGAGTCCTGTACACGTCCACAGAATCTCCTGTCTATTTCCCTCAGTATTGAGTCCCCCATCACTACCGCTCCCTTCTTCTCTCTCTTTCCCTTCTGCACCACAGACAGATGTTCAGTGCCTGTAACCCGGTCACCGTGGCGTTCCCCCGGGAGGTCATCCCCCACAAAAGTATCTATAGCGGTGTACTTGTTTTTGAGGGAAATGGCCACAGGGGTGCTCTGCTCTAGCTGCCTTTTCACCCCTTCCTATTCCTTCTCCTGACAGTCACCCAGCGACTCGTCTCCTGCAATTTCGGGGTGACTACTCCCCTGTAACTTTGATCAATTATATCCTCGCTCTCTCATACAAGCCGAAGGTCATCCAGCTGCTGCTCCAGGTCCCCAGCACGGTCTTCAAAGAGCTGCAGCCGGATGCACTTCATGCAGATGTAGTTCCCTGGGAGACTCTGGGTCTCCCAGGACTCCAACATCCAGCATGAAAAACACACAACCGCCATTTACTATATCAGATACAGTAAGAGAAAAGCAAAAAGAAAACCTTAACAGAAGCCTACCCAGAGCCAACACCTCCTCCGAGCCGAAACCTCCTTTGAGCCAAAACCTGACACTTCTCATAGTCATAGTCATACTTTATTGATCCCAGGGGAAATTGGTTTTTGTTACAGTTGCACCATAAATAATAAATAGTAATAGAACCATAAATAGTTAAATAGTAATATGTAAATTATGCCAGTAAATTATGAAATAAGTCCAGGACCAGCCTATTGGCTCAGGGTGTCTGACCCTCCAAAGGAGGAGTTGTTAAGTTTGATGGCCACAGGCAGGAATGACTTCCTATGACACTCTGTGCTGCGTCTTGGTGGAATGAGTCTCTACTCTCGCCACTGACCTACTCCCAACAATGGCCGCTCTGCTTGTCCCTCCTGTACTGTTATTTAACTTGCAGTGTTCTACTCTCGCCACTGATAGGGCCTCTGCAATGGTCAAACGCCCGAGGAGCTCTCTTTTTAAATAAGCGTCACTGACCTGTGAGAAACCTCTTCACAGCACTCTGCTCCCACCGCTGATTAGTAAGGGTGTCAAAGGTTACTGGGAGAAGGCAGGAGAATGGGTCTTAACGGTTTATTATAAAAGTGGTTTAAAATGTTTACTGTGCAATGCTGTGACTGAGGTACTAAATGGGGGGCGGGGGGTGGGTGTTGAGGACGGCTAACTAGAATGATTGATCAGAGTAACGATCCGGGGGAAGAAATTTTAAGGTGGTGTGAAGTTTTTGTTTTAATAGTTCTATCACACTTTCCAGAAGGGAGTACCCAAGTTCTATCTCCTCTAAAGAGGGGAGATCTCACTGAAACCTATTGAAATTGAAAGGCCTAGATAGAGTGGAAGTGGTGAGGATGTTTCCTCTAGTGGGGGAGTCTAGGACCAGAAGGCACAGCCTCAGAACACGAGGACGTCCCTTTAGAACAGAGGTGAGGAGGAATTTCTTTAGCCAAAGTGTGGGTAATCTGTGGAATTTATTGCCTCGGACAGGGGTGGAAGCCAATTCATTGGATATATTTAAAGAGTAATAATGTATGAGATCATGAAAAGGCAACGTAACTTCATTGGAGATGTGATTAGGAAAGAGGAGTTAGATGCATGGTAATTATGGGAAAGATTGAAGGGAAGAAAGCAAGAGGAAGGCAAAGACAAATGATGATGGAGACAGCAACCAGAGAACTGGAAATGAATACCAATGAATTGATCCATTTGACTCGAAATAGGAATGTGTGGGCCACGGCAGTCAAAACTCAAACTGGGCATGGCACCTAATGTTGATGATGATGATATTTAAAGCAGGTATTGATAGGTTCTTAATTAGTAAGGGTGTCAAAGGTTACGGGAAGAAGGCGGGAGAATGGGGTTGAAGGGGATAATAAATCAGCCATGATGGAATGGCAGAGCAGACTCAATAGGCTGAATTTCCTAATTTCTATATCTTATGGCCTAATAGAGTTCTTCCATCAGATTGCTTGTTGCTTTGTTTTTGCATTACATTTTTATTGAGTTTACTAAATGTCCAATGATTCACATTTACAAATCCAATGTGAATCTTGATTTTCCAGGCAAATTTGAGAAAACCTATCTAATATTGGTCTCTGGAGTCAGTGCCGGGGAGAAGAGGGAATTCTATCTTCTAACATGAAATTTGTTTCTCCCTGTTGTATGTTGTCAGTAAAATGCACCCAGCTGGCAAAGATTAGGTTTCCTTAACTATTTTACTGCACTGTTACAAACTTAAGATCATTGTCTTGATAAAAATATACAAGATGATAAGAGGCATACTTTTTCCCAGGGTAGAAATATGAGAGGGCATAAATTTAAGGTGATTGGGGGAGAATGTCAGAGGTAATTTTTTTTACACAGGAAGTGGTGGGTGGGTGTAATACACTGCCAGGGGTGGTGGTAAAGGCTGATACATTAGGGACATTTATGAAACTCTTAGATAAGCCAATGGATGGTAGAAAATGGAGGGTTATGTAAGAGGGCAGGGTTTGATTATTCTTAGAGTAGATTAAGAGGATGGTATAACATCTTGGGCTGAAGAGCCTGTATTCTGTTCATTGACTATAGCTCAGCATTTAACACCATCATTCCCACGATACTGATTGATAAGTTACGGAACCTGGGCCTCTGTATCTTGTTCTGCAATTGGATCCTCGACTTCCAAACCAGAAGACCACAATCTGTTCGGATTGGTGACAACATCTCCTCCTCGCTGACGATCAACATTGGTGCACCTCAGAGTTATGTGCTTAGCCCACTGTGTGGCTAGGCATAGCTCAAATACCATCTATAAATTTGATGATGATACAACCTTTGTTGGTGGAATCTCAGAGGGAGACGAGAGGGTACACAGGAGTGAGGAAGGCCAACTAGTGGAGTGGTGTCGCAGCAACAATCTGGCTGTCAACTTCAGTAAGACGAAAGAGCTGATTGTGGAGTTCAGGAAGGGTAAGACGAAGGAGCACATACCAATCCTCATAGAGGGATCAGAAGTGGAGAGAGTGATCAGCTTCAAGTTCCTGGGTGTCAAGATCTCTGACGACCTAACCTGGTCCCAACATAACAATGCAGTTATAAAGAAGGCAAGACGGTGATTATACTTCATTAGGAGTTTGAAGAGGTTTGGTAATACACTCAAAAACTTCTATAGATGTACCGTGGAGAGCATTCTGACAGGCTGCATCACTGTCTGGTATGGAGGGGCTACTGCACAGGACCAGAAGAAGCTGCAGAGGGTTGTAAATTTTGTCAGCTCCATCTTGGGTACTAGCCTACAAAGTTCCCAGGATATCTTCAGGGAATGGTGTTTCAGAAAGTCAGTGTCCATTATTAAGGACCTCCAGCACCCAGGACATGCCCTTTTCTCACTGTTACCATCAGGTAGGAGGTACAGAAGCCTGAAGGCACACACTCAGCGACTCAGGAACAGCTTCTTCCCCTTTGTCATCTGATTCCTAAATGGACTTTGAACCCGTGAACACTACATCACTTTTTGAATATTTATTCAGATTTTTTGCATGATTTTTAATCTATTCAGTATATGTATACAGTTACTGATTTATTTATCTATTATTATTTTTCTCTGCTAGATTATGTATTGCATTGAACTGCTGCTGCTAAGTTAACGAATTTCATGACACATGCCAGTGATAATAAACCTGATTCTGATTCTGATTCTGAGTTGTCATTGAACCCATGAATCTGGTCAAGATGGCACCTGTGTACAATGCTCCTTTGGCCAACATCCTCTGGTTAGATCATGAAACCATACACTTCTTTTTTGTCTTTTACAGTTGTTTTTCATCTTGAATGTAATTCTGGAACTGTTGGAGCCTGTGATTTGCAGTTTGGAAATTGTTTGGGTGTCTCTGAGGGGATTCTGGGATATAGAGGCAGTTTTTATGAACCTCATGGAGAGAAGGCTGAGAACTGATTTTCACTCTATTTTGCAGATTAAAGCTTCCATTGTTTGCTAATGAAAGTGATGAGGGAGATTGAAACCAAGCCTGCTTTTTTATCGTTGAGAGAACACTCTGTTGCAGGAGAGGGGAAACTGCCTTTTTATTGCTGGTGAGATCACTCTGCTACGGAAAGGGGAGACTACCTACTTATCGCAGGTGAGATCACTCTGCTACAGAGAGGGAGACTGCCATTTTATCCCCGGTGAGATTGCTCTGTTATAGAGAGGGGAGACTGTCATTTTATCCCCGGTGGGATCGTTCTGCTATGCAGAGGGAGACTGTCTTTTTATCACTGGTGGGATCGCTCTGCTATGCAGAGGGAGACTGTCATTTTATCCCCGGTGGGATCGCTCTGCTATGCAGAGGGAGACTGTCATTTTATCCCCAGTGGGATCGCTCTGCTATTCAGAGGGAGACTGTCGTTTTATCCCCGGTGGGATCGTTCTGTTATAGAGAGGGGAGACTGTCTTTTTATCCCTGTTGGGATCACTCTGCTATTAAGAGGGAGACTGTCATTTTATCCCCGGTGGGATCGCTCTGCTATGCAGAGGGAGAATTTCTTTCTATCCCCGGTGGGATCGCTCTGCTATGCAGAGGGAGAATTTCTTTCTATCCCCGGTGGGATCGCTCTGCTATGCAGAGGGGAGACTGTCATTTTATCCCCGGTGGGATCGCTCTGCTATGCAGAGGGGAGACTGTCATTTTATCTCCGGTGGGATCGCTCTGCTATGCAGAGGGAGACTGTCGTTTTATCCCCGGTGGGATCGCTCTGCTATGCAGAGGGAGACTGTCGTTTTATCCCCGGTGCGATCGCTCTGCTATGCAGAGGGGTGACTGTCTTTTTATCCCTGGTGGGATCGCTCTGCTATGCAGAGGGAGAATTTCTTTCTATCCCCGGTGCGATCGCTCTGCTATGCAGAGGGGTGACTGTCTTTTTATCCCTGGTGGGATCGCTCTGCTATGCAGAGGGAGAATTTCTTTCTATCCCCGGTGCGATCGCTCTGCTATGCAGAGGGGTGACTGTCTTTTTATCCCTGGTGGGATCGCTCTGCTATGCAGAGGGAGAATTTCTTTCTATCCCCGGTGGGATCGCTCTGCTATGCAGAGGGGAGACTGTCGTTTTATCCCCGGTGGGATCGCTCTGCTATTCAGAGGGGAGAACGTTGCCCAGATTTTCTGCGTTTTGGATTGTGGACTTTTTTTCAGTCTAATGATTTTTTTTGTATTCTGTGCTTTTCACCCGATCTTCCTCGTCTTTTTTGTACGTGCGGAGCAGGGGTATTGAGGGGTCAATGTTCGTATTCTGTTTTGGTTCATTTTTTTGTACGGAGAGGGATTTTTCGGGGTTGATGATTGTGCTGCTGTTCTTTCCTTTCTTGGTTTCATGGCTATCGGAGAAGAAAAATTTCAGAGTTGTATGCTTTGATAATGAACCTTTGAGCCTTTGAACACAAGAGGTCTACCTCAGATTCCATCTTTTTCACCACGTATTTATTTTGTGTAACTTAGAGTGAATTTTATGTTTTGTACTGTATTACTGCTGCAAAACAACAGATTCCATGACAGATGTCAGTGATAATAAACCCGATTGTCATTCTGACACCCTCTCCACATCCACTCAGTGCAGGCCTTTCAGTATCTGGTAGCAGAGTCAGTGAGATCCTCTCTCATCCTGAGCTATGTCAAGTACAGACCCAGAGACATCAAACCAAGGTAGCACAGCAAGAAACCAAATTTGTAATCGTAACTGTCAGGTTCGGCCGGCGGTGTTAGTCTAGGGGAAGACAGTCTCCGGCCTCGCCAAACTTGTGAAATCTCGTTTGTGTGGATACTGCGCGATGTGTTCCCATTACAAATCAGTACTACAAGATATCAGACAGTACACCATATGCAATTAAACAATTGAGCTTTATCATTCTTAATTTGACTACAGGGTTAGTAAAGAAAACAAAAAGGAAAAGGGCCCATTTTAATGAAACAGTCTAATGTGCACGTTGGAGCTCATGGTTTTCCGCCTAAATCGATCTCCTCCGAGTGTCGCCGACTCCCGGACCCTCACTCCAAGTCCACTCTGTCCTGTGGTCTATCAGCTTGCTCTCCTCGTGTTTTCTCTCTTCATCTCTTGCCGACAAAAAGACCGTGAATACATCCTCTCAGACACACAAGAAAGAAAAAACACTCCCCTCATCAGTTGGAGCACTTTCCAAAGTCCCTGTTATCTCTAGTCGTAACCCAAACACTGCTGCTACAGAGAAACCATTACATTAGCAGTGAAACCTTTCCCAGGGCGTTACATAATGTTATATCTCAACTTCAGTAGGAGGACGTGGAGTATCTTATCATTCTGGTCCAGAATCCTCCTTCACTTTCTCCCATGGCCCACTTTCCTCTCCTATCAGATTCCTTCTTCTCCAGCCCTTTGCCTTTTCCACCTATCACCTGCCAGCTTCTAACTTCAACACCCACTTGGCGTCTCCTATCACCTTCCAGCTTGTCTCCCCCCCACCCTCTTATTCTGGCACCTTCCCATTTCCTTTGAGGAAAGTGTCGGCTCGAAACATCGATTGTTTGTTCATTTCCATTGATGCTGCCTGGCCTGCTGAGTTCCTCCCGCATTTTGCATGTGTTGCTCGGGAAAATGCTAAAGTAGTGCCCCTTGGTGCCTCTAGGCACACTTGTGGAATGAAGGAATTAAAACAGAGAGGTACAAGATTTCTGTTCTGAGATTCCTGTCTGCCAAAGCGGAATGGTATAGCTCAGCAGTCAGCCTTGTGAGATTGAAAAAGAAATCAAAGTTCTATTCCAACATGCTGTGTACTCAGCAAATACCATAACCTACAGAGAGTAAGTAGATGGTTTTGATCTTCAGGTTACAGAGAAGGAGCTGGAGGGACTAGTACAGGTGCAGGACAAAATACAGCAGCCATATTGGGAATAAGAGATTAGAAACACCAGGAAAGATGGAAAAGACAGGGCTTTTATTTTCTTCAGGGCAAAGATAAGGCTCTGGGCTGGGATATTAGGGGTCCTTAAATTATTAAAGTCTGTGATCAGTCTTAGGACCTCTGTTGCTTGTAATATCTATAAATGATTTGGAGGAAAATGAACATATTCTAATCAGCTTGCAATTCACTTGAAAGTTGGTGGAGTTGCAGAGAGTTCAAAATTCAAAGTAAGTTTATCATTAAGATGCCTCACATGAGGCTGTGTAACAAGGTAAAATCCTATAGCCTTACAGGAAAGATACTGGCATAGATACTGGAATGGCTGACAGGCCAGAGGCAGTGCGTGGGAATAAAAGGGCCTTTTCTGGTTGGCTGCATTTGGCAGCTTTGGGCCTGTACTCACTGGGATTTAGAAGAATGCGGGGGGATCTCATTGAAACCTACCAAATGTTGAAAGGACTAGATAGGGTGGATGTTTCCTGTGGTGGAGGTATCCAGAACTAGAAAGCACAGCCTCAAGATTGAAGGGTGACCTTTTAGAACAGAGGTAAGGAGGAATTTTTTTATCCAGAGAGAGGTGAATGTGTGGAACGCTCTGCCACAGACTGCGACGGAGGCCAAGTCCATGGGTGTATTTAAGGTGGAAGATAGTTTCCTGATTGGTCAGAGCATCAAAGGATATGGCGAGAAGGCAGGTGTATGGAGTTGAGTGGGATATGAGATCAGCCATGATGGAATGGTAGAGCAGACTTGATGGGCTGAATGGCTTAATTCTGCTCCAATGTCTTATGGTCTTATGGTTTTATAGCACAGATATGATGGGCTGAAGGGTCTGTCTATCTGCTGTACTGTTCCGTTTCTATGTTAGGGAAGACATTATCAAAAAAAATCAAAGAGCACTGGATATTTGTCAATAACTGCAATCACGAAAGCAGGAGAAGCTCCTTGATCCAGAAATGGTCAGAACGTGAAACTTCCAGACATGGAGAGCTTACGGCAGATACCACTGATGCTCTAAGTGAAGCCAGAGAGTGGGAAAAAATAATTTTGGAACACTTTTTATGTTAATAATAATATTCTGTAATACCCTCAGGGCCACTTTATTGGGTACACCTGCTCGTTAATGTAAATATCTGGTTTAAGATGGTGTTACTGAAGGCGTGTCTCAGCTTCCTGGTGGTGCGAAAGCAAAGAAATTTTGGCCGGGTGCTGAGAGTCAGGTGAGGTGAAACCTAGGCTTGGAGCCATTTGCTGCAGCAGAGCCCAGGTCTTAACGTGAGGTACAATCCACTGTCTGGACAGTTTAAACACTGGCAACACACATCAAAGTTGCTGGTGAACGCAGCAGGCTAGGCAGCATCTGTAGGAAGAGGTGCAGTCGACGTTTCAGGCCGAGACCCTTCGTCAGGACTAACTGAAGGAAGGGTGAGTAAGGGATTTGAAAGTGGAAGGAGGAGGGGGAAATCCAAAATGATAGGAGAAGACAGGAGGGGGAGGGATGGAGCCAAGAGCTGGACAGGTGATTGGCAAAAGGGATACGAGAGGATCATGGGACAGGAGGCCCGGGGAGAAAGACGGGCGGGGGGCGGGGGGAACCCAGAGGATGGGCAAGGGGTATAGTCAGAGGGACAGAGGGAGAAAAAGGAGAGAGAGAGAAAGCACCTCTTCCTAGAGATGCTGCCTGGCCTGCTGTTTTCACCAGCAACTTTGAGGTGTGTTGCTTGAATATCCAGCATCTGCAGAATTCCTGTTGTTTGCGAGTTTAAACACTGGCCTATGATGACCTGACTACCAGGGCTTTGAGCCTACTCTAGGCTGCTCTGGGGATTTGGATCTAAGGACTCAATTTGGTCGGAACGCTGTTGTTGTTGCTCGCTTCTGTCGTTTGCACGACGTGTTTTTTTTCTCTTTGTGCGTATTGCGGCTTAGACTTTATTTTTTCAAAGTTTCAAAAGGTTCAAAGGTACAATTTAATGTCAGAGAAATGTATGCAATATACATCCTGGAACGCTGTTTCTTCGCAACCATGCATGAAAACAGAGGAATGCCCCAAAGAATGAACAGCAGTTAAATGTTAGAATCCGAAAATCCCCCCTCCTGCCCGTAAGCAGCAGCGAGCAACAATCCCCCCTCCTCCCACCGGCAAAAAAAAGCATTGGCACCTGCCACCAGGCACTCAAGCGTGAGCAAAACAATAGCAAAGACACAGACTTGTAGTTATCCCAAAGACTTCGCGTTTCACCCGGTATTCGACGTACCATAGGCTCTCTCTCTCTCTCCCTAATAAGGGAAAACATGTGTCTTCATTTTCCCAGCAAGCGGGGAGACATAACAAACAACCCGCTGGTTAAGTCCGTTACGTCGCTTTTTTCAAGCTCTGTGCCTGAAGATCGCAAAGATCCCCGGTCTCCAGGCACACAGCTGTAGATATTACGACTCCCCCGACGACACATGGGTTTCCTGTCGTGACACCGACCCTTGATTTGCCCGTCTCCAGAGCCCCGAGGTCCTAGGCTTCAGAATCTGAGCCGGACTCTTAGGCCGAGCCTTTGGCGTGCTGAACAACGGCCAGTTCTGAAACGCTGGGGACAGGTCCCATTCCCACAAAGAACTGTAGTCAGCATGTAACTCCAGGTCAGGGTCTTCAAAAGAACCCTGAAAGGGAAAAATAGAGATACTAAAGATGGAAATAGAGCTTTTTCCAAAGATGCAAGCAAAGGAGTTGCCGTTAGGCACCATTAACCATCCTAAGCTCCGCCTTTTAATTGGATTCTTCTGGATTTCTTGCTTTGTAGTTGCCTGTAAGCAAACAAATCTCAAGGTTGTATAATTTGTACATTCTTTGATAATAAATGTACTTGGAGTCTTTCAAAGTTTGAATATTTAATAGCCAGTCCTAAGGCAGTAACGCAATGCAGAAAAGCATGCAGACATGGTCAAGAGGTTCAGTTGTTGTTCAGACCAAACATCAAAATGGGGAAGAAATTTGATCTAAGTAAAAGGATTGTTGGTGCCTGATGGGGTGATTTGAGTATCTCAGAAACTGCTGATCTCCTGAGATTTTCATGCACAACAGTTTCTAGAGTTTACGGAGAATAGTGTGAAAAACAAAAAAAAAAACATCCAGTAAGCAGCAGTTCTGTGGATGAAAGCACCTTGTTTGTGAGAGGGGTCAGAGGGGAGCGGCCAGACTGGTTCAAGCTGACAGGAAGGCGACAGTAACTCAAATGACCATGTGTTACAACAGTGGTGTACAGGAGAGCATCTCCGAATACACAACGTCAGATCTTGAAGTGGATGGGCTACGGCAGCAGAAGACTATGAACGTACAGAAATACACTCAGTGGCCTCTTTATTAGGTATCTCCTGTACCTAATAAAGTGGCCACTGAGCATACAGTATGTTCTATAATTGCAAGTAAGGTTTAGCAGAATATGAACAAATTTATCGGTAAAGATATAAGCACAGAGTGTCTTTGAATAGATAAGTAATTGCACCAAGCCTAATTTTAATTCCATATGCACACTAGTGTTTATGTTGCAGTTGTGTATAAGTTACTGTGGTTTTGTACAGTTTTCCAAAGATATCCAGAAGATAGATTGATATAGCAGATTACACAGTTATTCTGTATTGGACATAAATCAGACTATCAGCAGATGGTTTATAGAAGGAAACATACATAAAGTGATAAGAGGCACTGGAGCAACATGGAGCTCCTTTAGTCACCAAATTATCAGGCATTACACAAACACTATTACACAGAAGAACCTTACCAAAAACATTTTAAAAACCTTATTTGATTCTGGCAGTGGTTGCTTGCAGTTCCAAGGTTATGTATTTCTATTTGTTGGACTGTTTTAGATCTGTATTATTTTCACACAGCTGGTCTTTTAGCAGCAGAGGGTGCTGTAATAAGCTTTGCCAGCAAATGATGGTTTTCCCCATGAGATCTAGCAGCAGAATTAGGCCATTCAGCCCATCGAGGCTGCTCCACCATTCCATCATGGCTGACTTATTACCCCTCTCAATCCCATTCTCCTGACTTCTCCCCGTGACCTTTGACACTCTTATTAATCAAGAGCCTATCAAGCTCCACTTTGAAATGAAATGACTCCATTCAGAACTAAACGACTACTGCCTGGTGGCACTGACACCAATCATCATGAGGTGCTTTGAACGGCTGGTGATGGCATGTCACAAACTCACGAATATGCTTACTAACAGAGCTGCTCCTCAACACACGCCAATGCGTCTGTTGTGCTGCTGGCCCTGGCGCACCTCTTATGTCAGAATGCTGTTGCTGGATTTCAGCTTGGTATTCAACGCTACTGTCCCACAGGCCTCGGTCTAAATACACTAGTGTGCAACGGGGTGTTGGACTTCCTCGTCAGGATGAACAACTGCTCCTCCCTCCCCATCACCCTCTGCACACGTACCCCTCCCAGGGCTGTGTGCTGAGCCCTGTGACTGCACGGCCAAACACCTGGATAATCACAGTGTCTGGGTTGCCGGTGACACAACAGTGATGGGTCTCATCACCAACAACGACGAGATGACCTACAGGGCAGAGGTGGAAAAGCTTGCGGCTTGGCGTGAGGCAAAAATAACCTCTTCCTCAATGTCAACAAGACAAAGGAGGTGGTTATCAACTTCAACCTTCTTTACATGAGTGGCACAGCTGTGGAAACTGAGAGCAGTTTCAAACTCCTGGGAGTGCACATCTCACACAACCTCTCACGGTCCCAGGACACATCCCACACAACCAAGAAAGCTGACCAACACCTCTACTTTCCGAGGAGACTGGAGAGAGCTGGACTATGTACATCAATACTCACGACCTTCTACATATATGCGGATATCCTAAGATGCTGCATCGCTGCATGATACGGAAACTGCACTATGGCGGACAGGAAGGCTTTTCAACAGGTAGTCTATTCTGCACAACACACCAGTGGCACCAGCCTGTCTGTCATCAAAGACATATATACAGAAATAGAAAGGTGCCGGAAACAAGCCAGCGATATCTGTTTGTCCCACTCCCACCAGGGAGGAGGATTTGTGGCAGCCACCCCAGGGCCACCAGACTCAAAAGCAGTTACTTTCCCCAAGCAGTAAGGCTGATCAACACCTCCACCTACCAGCCGACCCCACCACATCTCCCCCCACCACTATTTCATTATTTCCTGTCAGAGTCACCGTTCCTGTACTTAGCATCACTTTTATAGACATACAATCAATCTATGTATATTGCTATCTTGTGTATTTATAATTGTGTTCTTTATCAAATCCAGAGTAACAAATATTTTGTTCTCCTTTACACTTGTGTACTGGAAAAGGTATTAACCAATCTTGAATCTTGAATCTTAAATACACCCGATTAATTACCCAAAAATATAAAGTACTCAGTCTCTCAGTTTGAATGAGTAAAAGGTACCAATTAAATATAGAAAATTTAAAAATCTCAAACTTCAAGTAAATTACATAATCTTGACTTTACTTATGCTCAATTTAAAAATAAATGCTAGTTTATCTTTAACATCTGAAATGTTCACTGTTTTTATTCAGTATCTTTTCTGATACATAGAAACATAGAAAATAGGTGCAGGAGTAGGCTATTCGGCCCTTCGAGCCTGCACCGCCATTTATTATGATCATGGCTGATCATCCAACTCAGTTTGTTCCAGGGTAAGTCACAGACTCCAGGGTAACAGCAAGGTCGTGAAAAGCGGAGCCTGAAATAAAACTGAAAATGAAAAGGGATGGCTCTGAGAGTGTGCACTGACGTATGTTGCCTGTTCATATTGAGGTGAATGTATGGATAGGTACAGGTGGTGGATGGTCATATGAGCAACCGGTGCATATTACAGGCCCTGGTTATGCAACCACTGACAACAAGCAGACAATCTCTGAAGAGTATCGATAATGGCTGGGGTCACCTGTCTTGTAAAGTCACTGCCCAGAAGAAGGCAATGGCAAGCCACTTCTGTAGAAAAATTTGCCAAAACAATCATGATCAAGACTATGTTCGGACACGTCGTACGACACGACACATAATGATGATGCATGGACAATGTTATTGATAATGTTATAGATAGATAGATACATTATTGATCCCAAAGGAAATTACAGTGTCACAGTAGCATTATGAGTGCACAGATATTCAAATATACAAATATTAGAGGAGAAGTTAGAAAGGATAAAAAATAAATGATCTCAAACAGTCTAGCAGGAGGAAATCATCACTTTCCCGGCTAAAGGCTGACTCATTACAGAGTCTAACGCCCTTGGGGTGAGAATGACCTCATATAGCGCTCTTTGGAGCTGTCTTAGTCTATTTCTAGAAGTGCTCCTCTGTTCAGCCAAGGTGGCATGCAGGGGGTGAGAAACATTGTCCAGAATTGCCAGGATTTTCCGTAGTGTCCTTTGTTCTGCCTCAGCCTCCAGTGTGTCCAGTTTGACTCCTATTGCTGCAGAAATGCTGATTGCAAGGCTACTCATATCATCAGAGAAACTGATTTTGCCTTAAAGCATGTGGAAAAAGTTGGTGCCTGCAGGAGCGATCACAAAGCTACCAGAATGTAATTTAGAAAAAATATCATCTGATTCCTGGACATATACAGCGTGGAAACAGGTCCTTTGGCGTACAGAGTCTGTGCTGATCACCAAGCACCCATACCAACATTGAATTAATCCACAACCTATGGGCTCCCTTTCCATAACTCTACAACTCATGTTCTCAGTATTATTCATTTACTATTTATTTATTATTATTATTTTGTATCTGCACAGTTTGTCTTTTTTTACACGCTATTTGTTTGTTAGACTTTGTATGTAGTTTTTTACCGATTCTATTTTATCTCTTTGTTCTGTGAATGCCTGAGAGAAGTGGATGTCAGGGGAATATTGGTGACTTTGATAATAAGTTTACTTCAAATTTTGAACCTATTTACCATAATTATGCAGAAAGTCAATTATTTCTCCTCACACTCTACCCCCAATTTTACCACTCATTTACACATTTGGAGGGGGAGAGTGGGGAAATCTGCAGTGACCAAATAACCTATCAAAGTGCACGTCTCTGGGATGTGGAAGGGAAACTGTCATCATGGGGAGAGAATGCAAACACTGTGCTGACAGCACTTAGGGTGAGGATTGAACCTGGGATGCTGATGCAGAGAGTCAGGGACTCTGCCAGTTGCATCAGTGTGCTGTCCTTCAGTTAAAATTGCAGTTGGAAAGATTTGTTCTATATGTAGAGACAGAGAGTTAAACAGCACAGAAACAGGCCTATCGGCCTAACTTATCTATGCTGACCAAGATGCCTTCCTGAGTTGTGCCATTTGCCTGCATTTGGTCCATATCCCTCAATTCCCCAGTCTGATCTCTTCCCTCTTCTTACCTGCCTATCACCTCCTTCTGGGTCCCCTCCTCCTTCCCTTTCTCCTATGGTCTACTCTCCTCTCCTAGCAGATTCCTTCCTCTCCAACCCTGTACATTTCCTATCCGCTTGACTTCACCTATCACCCACTAACTATCCTCCTTCCACTCACCCCACCTTTTTATTCTGGTTTCTTCTCCCTTCCTTTCCAGTCCTGAAGAAGGTCCTTAGCCCAAAATGCTGACTGTTCATTTCCATGCATGCTGTCTGCCCTGCTGAGTTCCTCCAGCATTTTGAGTGTGTTGCTTTCCTCTAAACTTTACCTGCCCAAATGCTTTTTTAAACATTGTAATTGTCCCCATCTCTACCACTTCCTCTGGTAGATTGTTCCATCTACTCGTCACCTTCTGTATGAAAAAGTTGCCCCTTACCCCTCCTCACCTTAAACCTATAGACTCCTCTACTCCATGAAAAAGAATCTGACCTCTCACCTTATATCTTTGCCCCTCAAGATTTTATCTACCTCTATAAAGTTACCCTGCAGTCCTTAATGCTCTGGGGAAAATAGCCCCAACCAATCCAGTCTCACCTTATAACTCAAGCCCTCCAGTCCCAGCAAAGTTCTTGCACTCTCTTTTTGGAGGAATTTGTGCATTTGGTTGCACCCTTAATCTCGCATTCACATGGGGCCCAGTCTCCCTAGTAATTATGGACGAGGATAAAACTTGTACCACAGGGGTGCGTTTCTCCAACAGGTTGTTCCTTTATTTAGGCTCTCGTACAGCGTACACTGGGGAGCACTTCAAATGACAGTTCAACTGACCAGAAAAACTTCCATCAACTTATAGATTCTGTGTTGCAATAGTTACATGCAGATTTCACATAATTCATTAGTAACCCAATTTTCTAGGCAGTATTAGATCCTAGCTTTATCTCTTCAGGGTTTGCTTCTATCTGCCTGACAGAGGGGAGCTTTACTTTCTTTTCCAGATAGCCATTTCCCCCTCCTCCGTTTGACTGGGTGCTCTGAGGTCAAGGAACTGATTGTGAAGTTGGGAGAACACACACCAGTTCCCATTGAGCAGTCGGTCATGGAAAGATGAGCAGTTTCAAGATTCTGGGTGTTGTTATATTTATGATACTGAGAAGCTGAGTGAAAAGCTGAAATGACACATGCAAAATGCTGGAGAAACTCATCAGGCTGGGCAGCATCTACGGAAAAAGGTAAACAGACATTGTTTTGGGCTTAATGAAGGGTTTTGGCTCAAAACATCGACTGTTTGCTCTTTTTCATAGATTCTTGATTGGTCAGGGCATGAACGGGTATGGGAAGAAGTCAGGAGATTGGGGTTGAGAGGAAAATTGGATCAGCCATGATGAAATAGTGGAGCAGACTTGATGGGTCAAATGGCTTAATTTTGTTCCTATATCCTACGGTCTATGGTCTATACTGCCTGACCTGCTGAGTTCCTGCATTTTGTGTGCGTTGCTCCATCTACTGAACTATTAACGTTCAATGGGGTAATCCCAATATTCACCAACAAAAAAGATAAAACACTTTTCCTAAACCAGGCAGAGGGTAGACTGTCCGTATTCCCGGATGTAACCCTGGGGGAGTATTCTGCCCCATGTGCTGAGGGTTAGTCACTAAACTAGAGATTCAATCTGTAGGGAGGTCACCTGTTCCTGTGAGGGTACACCTGACCTGGGGATGACGCCAAAGTCGTTTTATCTGTTGGTGGTGTACAGTAGGTTGGCTTGGGTACTGCCTTGTCAGTAGGGGGCACCTCAGAAAGCACAAGTGGTTGGAGCAGCACTGGCTATGTCATTTGATCTCAATGGAGGTCCCGCAGTCGTCATCTCAAAATCCTGTCCCATTTCACAGGACCCGTTAGTGCCGCCACCAAACTTGTTCCAGAGATGTTGTTCTGGGCAAGTATTCTCTCTTCTTCTGTTAAGCTTCTGTATTTGGCTTTGTCATGTCTGTCCGCTTGGGTTTTCTGTTCATTTAGCACAATCCATTGGCTGTCTTAAGCAGGTCAAGCTGGGTGTGAAGCTGGGTTTTTATCAGTGCAGTGGCCAGTGGTGGCTTGAAGTGTGTAGCAGTATGTCAGCAAGAAAGTGCTAAGGGGCTGGTTGAGGGATCCACTTCCCACTGAAGTCTTGAGGCTCATTCCATTGTATGAATCACTCAGTAAGGCCATTAGTGGATGGATGAAATGGTATGGACTTGATATGCTGAATACCATTTGCTTCCATGAATGCCCTGAACTCGCCAGGCTGGAGTTGTGGCTGTTGAGGAAGCCCAGAGCAGCTGAAGGTGGAACGTACTGTAACTCCTCAATGCAATTTTCAGATGCTCTACATGATGGCAACTTCAGGCCACTTGCTTTGTGCATTCACTACGACCAAGAACACGTGGCCTTTTACAGGCCCTGCAAAATCAACGTGAATCCTCTGCCATAGTTTTTCAGGCCATTCCCCATGAATGTAAAGAAGCAAGCTGAGGAACATTTCCCACTTGCTGACAACGTGGACATGCTTTGGCCCTCTCTTCAATAGTTGCATCCAGTCCTGGCTACCAGAAGTAGCTGCATATAATCTCATCGATGCATACTTCGTCTATGTCCTGCATGAAGCTCGTCAAGCACTTACTTTCTTAATGCGGGAGGAAGGACTACACGGTAGCCTCATAGTAAACATCCTGTCTGGGCTGTGAGCTCCTTCTATTGAGCCTGATAAGCTTTCAATTCTATGGTTTCTACTCGTGAGTTGTCATGTCCACACTTTTAGATAGAACAGGGTCAAAATGCTTGAAGTAAAAGATCTCTATCAAGGATGGCCCTGGAGCTGTAACAGCGAAGGGAAGTCAGGAAAGTCCATCAGCATTCGAATGATGCTGAGACCTCCTGTACTGATGTACAGATAGTAACAGAGCCCAATGTTGCATTTGATTACCGGCCAGGGAAGGAATGCCCACATCTGGACCAAAAATTGACACCAAGGGGCGATGATCTGACAGCAGTGTAAATTGTCAACCAAAGGGAATTGCTTAATAGCTGCACTTCCTCAGCTGCTATCTCCATTGATATAATAATCTCACTTGCCTTCTGTAACGTTGGTCTGTCCTCTGTAAGCAAACATCTTGGTGGCCCAATCAGCAGCAGGAACAGCACAGAGAGGAGTAAATAAAAGTACAGAAGGGACAAGCTGAGTGGCTATTGTTGGGAGTGGGCCAGTGGTGGGAGTGGGACTGTCAAACTTTGGCACAAAGGAGGCTTTGGCTTGGAAGAGTTTGGGTGAGTTGTCTGGGTAGGTTTCTGTCAAGTTTCCCTTTTTTCTTACTGTGTCAGGGGTACTTAGGGTAGTTTAAATGGCCGTTGTGTGTTCTTTATGCTGAATGTTGGAGACTTGGGAGACTACATCTGCATGAAGCGCATCCTGCTGCAGCTCGTTGAAGACCGTGTTAGGGATCTGGAGCAGCAGCTGGATGACCCTTGGCTTGTACGGGAGAGTGAGGAGATCCTCAATTGGAGTTAGAGGGAAGTCGTCACCCTGAAGTTGCTGGAGGTGGGTATCTGGGTGACTGTCAGGAGAAGGAATGGGAAGGTGAAGAGGCAGTTAGTGAAGAGCACCCCTCTGGCCGTTCCCTCAATACTAAGTATACCATTTTGGATACTGTTGTGGGGGATTGACCTCCCAGGGGAATGCCATGGACTCCAGGTTACTGGCACTGAGCATGGGTCCATGTTGCAGAGGGAAAGAAGGAGAAGAGGGGAGGGGTTGTGATAGGGGACTCACTAGTCAGGGGAACACACAGGAGATTCTGTGGACGTGAACAGGACACCCGAATGGTATGTTGCCTCCCAGGTGCCAGGGTCAGGGACGTCTCAGATCGCGTCCACAGCATTTTGGAGGGAGGGAGAGCAGCCAGATATCTTGGTACTGTGACGAAAAACCAAGTTATCAGAAGATTGATGCTGATGAGAGAGATAAGAGAGACAAAGGGAGAAGCGTTCAAAATGTTAATGAGAGAGAAGAGAGATTAACGAAAAGAGGCACAGTTCCGAGTATTGACAGACCGGTTGCTTTGAACCTGAACTGTTTGAAGTTTGATGGACAGGTGATACCCCAGCAGGAGGATAAAAGGAACAGGTTTGCTAAGGCAAGACAGACACCACGAGATCACGAGATAACGAGACCCTGGAAGTGCGGTGTGCCCCCACAAGTTGGTGAGAGTTTGGAGGTCTGGTCGCGGGACCGACCATAGACGCACAGGGTGAAAAGGTATGATCGGCGGGAACCTGGTGTGTGTGTCTGCCCTTGCCTGGGTGCCGGGTTCACCGCGGAAGAACAATCGTATCCGGAACGGAGGGGTCACAGTCGGTGATCTCTGAAGACAGTAAAAGGGCTCGCCCGAAAGCTAACTGCGGGGAACATCAAAGGTCTACCTGAATCAGAATTTGCATATTCGCTCTCTCTTTCTCCAATGGTACAACAGCGATTACCGCGAACTGTACTAAGCTGAACTGAACTCTGCGTCACTTGAGACTGATCATTTTACCCCTAGACTGCGATAGAGCTTGATTGATTCCTATTATCCTAGTTCTGTGTACATGTGTGTTTTATCATTGCTAACCTGTTGCTTTTATAACCTTATGATTAGAGTACTGTGTTACTTATTTCTTTAATAAAACTTTCTTAGTTCCAGTAATCCAGACTCCAACTAAGTGGTCCATTTCTGCTGGTTTGGCAACCCAGTTACGGGGTACGTAACAGTACATATTGGAAGGAAAAGCAAAGAGGTCCTGAAGAGAGATTTTACAGAGCTGGGCAGAAAGCTGAGAAGCAGGACCTCCAGGGTAGTAATTTCTGAATGCTGCCTGTGTCACATGCCAGTGAGGGCAGAAACAGGATGATTTGGCAGATAAATGGGTGGCTGCGAAGCTGGTTCAGGGGACAGGGCTTCAGCTCTTGGATCACTAGGATCTCTTCTGGGGCGGTAGCGGGTTGCACCTGAGCCCGAGGGGGACCAATATTCTCGCAGGCAGGTTTGTTAGAGAAGTTGGGGAAGGTTTAAACTAATTTGGCAGGGGGATGAGAACAGGAGTGAAGGGACTCGGTATAGGACAGATGGCAAAAAAGCAAAGGTAGCATACAGTCGGACTGACAGGAGGGCAGGCAGATGATAGGACAAAATTACAGCCTGTAGGGTCAGTATCAGTGCATTAGAGATGCAGAATCAAAAGGGGTAGTAAATACAGTACTCAAAGTGTTATATCTCAATGTACAGACTATAAGAAATAAGGTGGATGATCTTGTTGCACTCTTACAGACTGTTGGGTATGACGCTGTGGCCATCAATGAATTGTGGTTGTAGTTGGGAGCTGAATGTCCAAAGTTACACATTGTATCAGAGGAATAGGAAGGCAGGCAGAGGGGTTGATGTGGCTCTGCTGGTAAAGAATGACATTAAATCAGTAGAAAGATGTGACATAGGATCAGAAGATGTTGAATCTTTGTGGGCCGAGTTAAGAAGCTGCAAGGGTAAAAGAACTCAGATGGCAGTTATATATAGGCCTCCCAACAGTAGCTGGGATGTGGACCACAGATTACAATGGGAAATAGAAAAGGTGAGTCAAAAGGGTAATGTTATAATAGAGATGGGAGATTTTAACATGCAGGTAGTTTGGAAAAATCAGGGTGGTAATAGATTCCAGGAGAGTGAATTTGTTGAATGCCGATAAGATGGCTTTTTAGAGCAGCTTGTAGTTGAGCCTACTAGGGGATCAGCTATACTGGACTAGGTGTTATGTAATGAACCTGAGGCAATTAGGGAGCTGAAGGTGAAAGAGCCCGTAGGAGCCAGTGATCACAATATGATTGAGTTCAACTTGAAATTTGATAGAGAGAAAGTGAAGTCTGATGCAGCAGCATTTCAGTGGAGTAAAGGAGATTACAGAGGAGTTGGCCAAAGTAACTTGGAAGGGGATGCTGGCAGGGATGACAGCAGAGCAGAAATGGCTTGAGTTTCTGGGAAAAATAAGGAAGGTGCAGGATAGATGTATTCCAAAAACAAAGAAATACTGAAATACCAAAATACTACAACTGTGGCCGATAGGGGAAGTCAAAGCTAATGTAAAAGTAAAAGAGAGGGCATACAACAAAGCAAAAATTAGCAGGAAGATAGAGATTTAGGAAGCTTTTAAAAACCTGCAGAAAACAACTAAAAGAATCATTAGGAGTGAAAGATGAAATATGAAAATAAGCTAGCAAACAATATCAAAGTTTACAAGTAAAAATTAAAAGAGAGATGAGAGTGGATATAGGACTGCTAAAAAATAAGGCTGGAGAAACAATAACGGGGGACAAGGAGATGGCAGATGAACTAAATGAGTCTTCACTGTGGAGGACGCTGGCAGTGTGCCTGATGTTGAAGGATGTGTGGAAGAGAAGTGAGTGCAGTTACTATTACAGGGGAGAAGGTGCTCAAAAAGCTGAAAGACCTAAAGGTGCATAAGTCACCCAGACCAGATGAACTGCACCCTAAGGTTCTGAAAGAGGTAGTGGTAGAGATTGTGAAGGCATTAGTAATGATCTTTCAAGAATCATTGAACTCTGGCATAGTTCCAGAGGGCTGGAAAATTACAGATGTCATTACATTCATTGAGAAAGGAGGGAGACAGAAGAAAGGGAATTATAGACCAGTTAGCCTGACCTCAGTGGTTGGGAAGATTTTGGAGTCAATTGTTAAGGATGAGATTATGAAGTACTTGGTGACACAGGACAGGATAGGACAAAGTCAGCATGGTTTCCTTAAGGGAAAGTCCTGCCTGACAAACCTGTCGGAATTCTTTGAGGAGATTACAAGTAGGGTAGATGAAGGGGATGCAGTGGATGTAGAGGATGTTGCATAGTTGGACTTTCAGAAGGCCTTTGACAAGGTGCCACATATGACGCTGCTTACCAAGTTAAGAGCCAGTGGTATTACAAGAGAGTTACTAATATGGTAAGAGCATTGGCTGTTTGCAGATGATACGAAGATTGGTGGAGGGGCAGGTAGTGTTGAAGAAACAGGTAGGGTACTGAGTGTCTTAGACAGATTAAGAGAGTTGGCAAGAAAATGTCAAATGAAATATAATGTTGGAAAATGCATGGTCATGCACTTTGGTAGTAAAAATAAACGTACGGACTATTTCCAAAAAGGAGAGAAAATCTACCAGTAACGAATGGTATTCTGCAGGGGTCAGTGTCAGGACCATTTCTTTTTATGCTGTATATCAGTGATTTAGATGAAGGAATAGATGGCTTTGTTGGTAAGTTTGCAGATGATATGAAGACTGGTAGAGGAACAGGTAGTTTTGAGGAAACAGGGAGGCTGCAGAAGGACTTAGACAGATTAGGAGAATGGGCAAGAAAGTGGCAAATGAAATACAATGTTGGAAAATGCATGATCTAATTCTGCTCCTATGTCTTATGTTCTTATGGTTTCTGAATTGTCTCACTACACAGACTACATGAGTCTATCACGTAACGTGTCATTCAGTGACTGCCCAAAATCACAGTGTTCATACAATTTCTTCAGCACCACCACAACTCTGAAATAGAATCACCTTCCTCTTGGTTCCTTTTATGAACTCTAAGCCTCTCAGTAAGAGAGACAGATAGTGTTGAGTAAGCAGGGAGTCTGCAGAAGGACTTGGACAGATTAAGAGAATCGGCAAAGAAGTGACAGATGGAATACAGTGTTGGGAAGTTTATGGTCATGCATTTTGGTAGAAGGAATAAAGGTGTAGACTATTTTCTAAACAGGGAGAAGATTCAAAGATGTGCAAAGGGACATGGAAATCCTTAAAGGTTAATTTGCAGGTTGAGTCGATGGTAAGGAAAGTGAATGCAATGTTAGCATTCATTTCAAGAGGACTAGAATATAAAAGCAAGGATGTAATGCTGAGGCTTTATAAGACACTGGTGAGGCCTCACTTGGAGTATTGTGAGCAGTTTTTGGCACCTTATTTAAGAAAGGGCATGCTGATATTGGAGAAGGTTCTGAAGAGATCCATGAGAATGATATTAGGAATGAAAGAGTTGTCGTATAAGGAGCAATTGATGACCCTGGGCCTTTACTCACTGGAATTGAGAAGAATGAGGAGGGATCTCATTGAAAACTGTCAAATGTTGAAAGGCCTAGATGGAGTGGATGAGGAGAGGATGTTTCCTATGGTGGGGGAGTCTAGGACCAAGGACACAGCCTCAGAATAGAGGGATATCCATTTAAAACGGAGATGAGGAGAAATTTCTTTAGCCAGAAGGTGACATATCTGTGAAATTTGTTGCAATGGTGGCTATGGAGGCCAAGTCATTGGGTGTATTTAAGGTGGAGGTTGATAGGTTAATCAGGGAGCGAAAGGTTACGGGGAGAAGGCAGGAGAATGGGGTTCAGAGGGAAATGGATCAGTCATGATGAAATGGCGGAGAGGATTCAATGGGCTGATGGCCTAATTCTGCACCTATCTCTTATGGTCTAACATCAGGGAGGAGGTACAGGAACCTGAAAACACACACTCAACATTTTAGGAAGAGCTTCTTTCTCTCTGCCTTCAGATTTCTGAATGGACAATGAACCAACCCATGAATTTTTGTACTCTTTCTGCACTACTTATTTAATTTAATCTATATATATTTATTATCGGGTGGCAGGGTAGAGATACATCTCTATCAAAGCAGGTGCAAGGCATTCGCTCTTTCTGCTAGCCTGCGGATCACCCTTGGGCAAGGTGTAACACCTGCTTAGCCCATCCTCCTCCCCCTCCCCCGATCAGGGTCACGTGAAGCCATGGGAGCAGGTGGTGGATGGTCGTATGAGCAGTGGGTGCACATCACAGGTCCTGGTTATGCGACCACTGACACCAGGCAGACAATCTCTGAAGAGTATTGATAATGGCTGGGGTTACTTGTCTTGTAAAGACGCTGGTCAGAAGAAGGCAGTGGTGAACCATTTCTGTAGGAAAAAACTGCCAAGAACCAACATGGTCATGAGACCATGATCGCCTACGTCATAATACACGGCACCGAATGATGCTGATGGTATTTATTATAATTTATATTATTTTTTGGACATTACACAGAACTGCTGCTGCAAAACAACAAATTTCATGACATGTGTCAATGATATTAAACCTGATTCTGACTCTCAGTTTCTGTTGTAACTCTGCTCCTTCTGCACTTAGCTCCAACCTCCGTTTGTTTATCCCCGCTCCAGCTAGCAATGCCATGTAATCTAAACACTTCCCCGATCCAAGGGCCACCCGGTTTCTTCTCAGTGTCCTTCGAGTCACCTCCACAAGTGGTTCACTTTCCCATCATCCGTTTTCATTTGTCTGACACTTAAATTGATCAGGGAATGGACAAGCAATCTTGTACCAACCAAAATAAATCTTCTCCACAATCGATCTTACCCTTCCCTCCGACATAACCTTCCATTTTTCTTATATCCATCTGCCTATCTATGACACTCTTAAATGTTCTGGATCTGTCAGACTCTACCATCACTGCTGGCAGCGTGTTCCAGAAACCTCTGTGTAAAAAAATAAATGTCTACCTCTAAATTTTCCTCCACTCACCCTTAACAGACGTCCTCTGGTATCGGCCATTGCTGTCTGGGGAAGAGATGCTGACTGTCCACTATTATGCCTCATCATCTTATATATCTCTATGAAGTCACCTGTCATTTCCTTTCACCCCCCCCCCCCCCCCAAGGAAAAGGCCTAGCTCGCACAACCTTTCCTCATGAAACATAATTTCTAATTCAGGCAACATCCTGCTAAATCTCTACACCCCCCTCTTTAAAGTTTCCATGTTCATCCTATAACGAGGTGACCAGAAATAAACACAATAGTCTAAGTGTGGTCTAAACGGAGTTTTATAGAGTGGCAACTTTACCTCACGGTTCTTGAACTCAGTGAAGGCCAGCCCATTCTTAACCACCCTATCATCTTGTGCGGCCACGTTGACCACAACATGCCTCTGTTCCTCCTCACTGCAATTAACATAGAAACATAGAAATACAGAAAACTTACAGCACAGTACAAGCCCTTTGGCCTACATTGCTGTGCTGAACATGTCCTTACTTTAGAAATCACCTAGGGTTACCCATAGCCCTCTGTTTTTCTATTTTAACCTTGTAATCTGCCTTATGTTTCACCTTCCAAAGTGTATTACTTCACACTTTTTCAGTGTGAACGCTATCTGCCACTTCTCCACCAAACCCTGGATCCTATCTATATCCCTTGGTAAACTACACCTTCTACACTATCCACAGCACCATCATCTGCAAACTTAATTATGCACCCTCATCTGGATTCCTGATCATATTAGAAACTTCCCCAATTTTCTAATGACTCTTGGAGATCCCTTCATCACCTCTGTAGCTTAATTACATCTCTCTTATAGCAGAACAAAATGTTCATGATGCAATCTAACCAACGTCTTGTATAGTTGTAACAAGGATTTCCCAACTCTTGTACTCAGTGTCTAATGAACAGGAGAGTGCAAATGCATTCTTCACCATCTTGTCTACCTGTGTTGCCACTTTCAAGGACCCATCTACCTGTATCCTCGGGTCTTTCTGTTCTACTGTACTTCCTGGAGTCCTTGTGTTTGGTAAGGGAGTGGTTATCATAAAGTGGTTAGATTTTTTGTGGTGTCTTTAAGGAGTTTGTACCCTCTCCCTGTGACTGCACGGGTTTCCTCGAGGTGTTCCGGTTTCCAAACAAAATTATGTTGGTGCCGGAAATGTACCAACGGTTGCTGAACACAATCCGTGCTGATTTGACGAAACGACGCATTTCACTTTGATATACATGTGAGAAATAAAGCTTTATAATCTAATTACATCCTGACCTGGTTTCAGTTCCTGTAACTCCAGCCCTTCTCTTCCCAGTATGGTCAATTGTTAACCACCTTCTAAGGTGGCATAACAAACTGTTAAGAGGAAGTAGTCATGGGCAATAAATTTCAGCCTTGCCAGCAATGCTCACATCCTCTGAATGAACCTATATAGAAGTGAAAGGTTTACAGAAATCAATCAAGGGTTAGAAATGTTTAATGTAATTAAAGAAAACATCTTTATGCAATTACATTTGAACCTGATTTCAAATGCAAAAAGTTTTTTTTTCTAAGTAAATTGGGAAGAATGTCTTAGTGCTCTGAATGATTAGTGCTGATTTGCTCTAACCTTTTGGCATGTTATTCATTACTTGTGATGAGTAATCATCTCATTAATTGCCAAGCTAGAATTTGATCATGGATCATTAACTAAAGCTCTTCTAAATGATTTAATCATTAGAAATTATCAACTTAACATAAAATCATCACTTTTGTCTTTCCTCCTGGTTTTAAGTAAGATTCAGTCAGATGAAGATTATCTCTCTTCTTTCTACAATTTCTTCGTCTTCCACCGTCCACGCAGACACCCGCACAAAATAAAAGAATTGGAAAGATCTCTGAAGGTGTTAGCCACTGTTCCAAGAAGTTGCAATGGGACCCTGTGGCTCTGTGAGTGAGAAGTATAAAAAGAGAGGCAGTTTTAGTGGGAGCGGACATTTCATGAGAGGCTATGAGGTCGTCATGTTACTGCTTAGGTAATGGTGGTGATGAGGTGCTGTTGATGTTTACTTATTTCTATTTAGCAATACAGCAAAGTAACGGGCTTTTATCACCTAATTACACCCATGTGACCAATTAGCTGACTAACTATGGCTTTGGAATGTGGGAGGCAAGGGCGGAAACCCACACGGTCACAGGCAGAACATACAAACTTCTTACAGACAGTTGCAGAGACACAAAGGACGCAATTCGCCATCTGTTTCAATGTATATGTGACAAATGTATATGTTTGCATATACAGGCAGTGTGGTGTCGTAGTGGTTAGCACAACACTTCACAGTACTGGTGACCCGGGTTCAATTCCTGCCATTGCCTGTAAGGAGTTTGTACGTTCTCTCCGTGACCGTGTGGGCTTCCTCCGGATGCTCCGGTTTCCTCCCACAGTCCAAAAGCTTACTGGTTGGTAGGTTGATTGGTCATTGTAAATTGTCCTGTGGTTAGGTAAATTGGGGGAATGCTGGGCAGCCTTGCTCAAAAAGCCACTAGGGCCTATGCTGCAGGCCCTTCTGGCTCTCTGAAGGGCCGCTGTATATCGATAAATAAATAGATATCTGAATCTGAAAGATCTTATGGTTTTAAGCATGGGCTTTGGTGAATGTTAGCCTTCGGTGAGGTGGCTGAGTAGCGACCAGGTAAGGTTTAAAAAAAATCAGGTTTTCAGTAGAAGGGAGTGGGATAAAGGATATGAAAGTGAGGCCCTGGTATACTGGATTTTGGAGATTAGCGTAATTTCCTAATGGCTATGGGAAGTGTGCCAACTGCATCTCTTGTCAGACTGCATGGAGTAGTTGAAGCTGCGGTTAGACGTACTATGGAGCAACTGGGAATGGAAAATATTGTGAGAAACTGGGGGAAGGGGAAGAAGTACAAGCTGGCAAGTGATGGGTGAGACTAGGTGAGGAGGAAAGTCAGCGGGTGGAAAAGGGAGGAACAGTAGTGGTGCGGGATTTGTCAGTGGGGGGAGCTGACTGGGGAGCAGAAATGAATCTTCCCTCCACAGTGCCAGTGTCAGGAATATCTAGAAACAAATGCAGAACATTCTGAAATGGGAGGGAGAACCGTCAGAGGGGCTGAGGTATGCATTGGTACCAACGACATTTGGCGGAAGGGGGATTAATATCCTGAAAATAGGTGAATTTGGCAGAAGTTAAAAGCAGCAACACGGTGGTCTAACAGTTAGCGTGACACGATTACGGCACCAGTGATCTGGGTTCAGTTATGTTGCTGTCTGTCAGGAATTTGTACATTATCCCCATGACTGTGTGTGTTCCGTCCAGATGTTCTGGTTTCTCCACATCCCAAAGACATATGGATTAGTAGGTTAATTAGTCACAAGGGTTTAATTGCATGGCGTGGGTTTGAAGGCCAGAAGGACCTGTTACCACGCTGTATCTCTAAATACAAATAAAAAATGCAGATCAGCTGGGAAGTTGTGCAGAGCATTGACAGTTGGAACTTAATCCCTGTAAATGTGAGCTGATGCACTTTGGGAAGTCTGGCTGGGGTATACAATAGTCTGATATACATAATAAATGGTCGGGTGCGAGAGAATTCTGGTGGGCAGAGGGACCTTGCAGTTCAAGTCCATTGTTCACTGAAACATGGCAATGCAGGTAGATAGAACAGAGGAGAAGGATTTTATTTTATTCTACACTACTAGAGGAACTGGTGGAATCAAATGCAATTGCTATTCCAAGGAGACTTTTAGGCAAGAATAGTCAAGCAAAGAAAGCTGTAGACCTAACATGGGCATGGGTATAGGGGCGGTCAGTGAAGATGGATAAAAAGGTCAACACTGACATTATGGGCTGAAGGGCCTGTTTCAGTGATGTACCACTTTATGAGTCTGTGGGAGGCATTACTAAGATAATGTTCTGCTGCCATATCCACATGTTATTGTGGTAGATAATACCGACTAAGGACCAGGACAGACAGTGTGGAAGGAGCCTATTTAATCTATTGAGCCATTTGTATGAGAACCTATGAAGAAAGGATTACAATGAAAACCTGCAGGTCAGTATTCCATTCTCCTTTACTGTAGTAAGAAAGTTTTCATACTTGCATGTTGAATCTATTTAAAAAGTGTAGGGCGCCAGGATTGTGTAGCGGTTAGGGTAAGGCTGTTAAAGTGCCAGTGACCCAGGTTCAATTCCCGCTGCTGTCTGCAAGGAGTTTGTACACTCTCTATGTTTAATGGTTCCATTTAATATCAGAGAATGTATACAGTAGACAACCTGAAATTCTTACTTTCCACAGACATCCACGAAACAGAGGAACCCCAAAGAATGAATGACAGGAATATGATAGAACCCCCAAAGACCCCCTCCCCCGTCCCATACACAAGCAGCCGCAAAGCATCAACCTTCCCCCCACCTGCCTCAGCAAAAGCATCAGCTGACCCCCACCACCTGTCATGCAAGCAATAGCAAAGCCCCCAAAGAGACCATGATTTAGGGTCCATTCACTGTTCATCCCAACAGTTCAGCATGCTACAGTCTCCCCCCCCCCCCCGCCCATCTCTCCTGCCACGATGAGCGGTGATGCCAACAGCTCACTGTTTCGATGTTACAGTCTGCAGTGTCACTTTGTTTTGAGTTCCCTCAAATCAATAATCAGCAGCAAACGCTCTCTCACCATTGACAGAGAGAGACAGAAAGAGGAGAGAGTGAGTGCGTGTGTGTGTGTGTGTGTGTGTGTGTGTGTGTGTGTGTGTGTGTGTGTAAGAGAGAGAAAGAGAGAGTCAATGGAAGTAATTCACAGGGCCACACATCTTCCAGGCTGCTCCTGGAGATATTGAAAACGCTAGGCGTTAGGCTGCTCAGCGAGCTCTGAGAGTAGAAACCCACCGTCCTGAAGAACCACAATTTGAGTGCAGCTGTAGATCACTGGCTCCAACGGGACCCCAGCCACTTTGAAAAGGAAAGAGGCCTTAGAGAGAAGAATTCAAACTATTTCGCAGATGGGCTGGGGAAAGTTGCCCTCTGGCACCATCTTTAGCTCCTCCCAACCCTGTGTGTTTCCTCCCATCCTCCGAATGAGAAATGGGGCTGCAGGTTAATAGGTCAATTGGGTGTAATTGGGCTCCAAGGCTCATTGGGCCTGTTAGCATGCTGTAATACAATAAATAAATTTGCTCATTATTGTCACATGTACTAAGGTACAGTGAAAAACATTGTTTTGCATGCTATCTATACATTTCATCAAATCAGTGCACTGTGGTTATACAAGGGAAAAAATAGCATAAAGTGTTACAGTTACAGAGAAAGTGCAGTGTAGGCAGATAATGTGCAAGGTGATGGTGAAAGTATCTAATGACGACACATGGTTTTCCACATGGAGTAGCCCACTGAAATCCTGCCAGCTGATGTTACCAGAGAGATGGCCAACCAGTCAAATCCAGCCTGGAGAGCAGAGTAGTATCGAAAACGTCAACTAAAGCTACCAACCATGTAACCAGTTATGGACATCAGGCATACAGGCAACTCATTTGTATCACAACTGGTCATTCTTCTGAAATATTGGCCTAGTTTTCCCTCATTTTGACTTGCCGGACATTTCATACAACTCAGCATTTCACAACTTTTCTATATCTCTTCCCTTGTGTTCTCAGTCTAAATGTCCTCATCAGCCTATTACCCAGAATGCTTGACCACAGCCCATCACCATAGCAAACTGGCCTAACCTTATCAGGAACACATTCCACTCCCAGCTTTCTGCAATTTAAAACTTTTCCCATTCTTTCAATTCTGACAAAGCGTCTTTGGCCTGAAATGTTAACTCTTTTTCTCTTTCCACAGATGCCGTCTGACCTGATGAATGTTTTTAGCATTTTCTCTTTTTATCCCAGCTGCTGTATGGATAGTTCTACACTGTTGATTTATCCCACACTCTCTTCGCGAGATTAACTTTCGCCGTTTTGGTCGAGACCCTTCAGATGAGGAGTCTCAAACTTCAGTCCTCTCTTGCCCTTCACAGATGCCGCCTGACCCATTGTGTGTTGCTCCAGATTCCAGTCTTCACAAACTCTCATGTGTTATTGCAATCAGGGTGAAAGGTACCAAAATGAATTCTGAAAACTGAAATAACCTCATCAGATTTGTTCGCATGCTCCGTCCAAGAGAACACAAAATCACTTATTGATCTCTGCTCCTGTTAACATACAAGAGCTGAAACGAACCTGTGATGGGAAAATTACACTGGATTAATTACACGCAATTACACACTGCGGTGACTGGCTTGTTTCGATAATGGTCCACAAGTATACCCTGCCAAACCACCTTCTGAAGGGCAGTGGAGACAGAGACACTCACAGCATTTCAGAAGTACACTCAGTGGCCACTTGATTAGGTATACCCTGGCTGGGTAACCAACAACTCTCTGCATCTTTTTTTGATCCTGTCCATTGGAACCTTCATACCAGGTGGTGATGCAACCAGTCAGATAGATGTCTCTGTCACACCTATGGAAACTCTGTCCTGTGTAACTCCATGGCTCTAATTGCTTGTGTTTTCAGCTCCTTTGAGTCTTACCAGGCCCATATACTGAGAACATTATAACAAATGATTTAGAAGTAGGGTCAAGTCATTTGGTAAGGTCTTGCATGTGAGGCCTGGTCAAGTACGTTCAGTCGCTTGCTGTTCAGGATGAGGTAGTAAATTAGATTTGACATTGGCTTTGCGGCAGATGCCAGAGAGGGGGAGTAGATGATTGCCTCTCTGACTGCGGGTCTGTGACTAGTGGCGTGCTGAAGGGATTGTGGTAAACGGGATGATAATGTGGTTAACGGGATCAGCAAATTTGCGGATGATACCAAGATTGGGCATGTACAGAAAAAGACTTACCAAAGCTTGTAGTGTGATCTGACTGCTGGAAAAATGAGCTGATAAATGCCAAATCGAGTTTAATGCAGAAAAATGGAAGGTGTTGGACTTAGGGAGGACAAACCAGGGTGGGACTTATACTGTGAACATTAGGACACTGAAAAGTGTGGTAGAACAGAGGGATTAGGAAATACAGATCCATAATTCCTTGAAAGTGGCGGCACAGGTAAATAAGGTTGTAAAGAGAGCATTTAGCATATTGGCTTTCAAAAATCAAAGTACTGAGTAGAAGAGATGGGATGTTATGTTGAAGTTGTATAAGACATTGGTGAAATAAAATTTGGAATATTGCGTGCAGTTCTGGTCACCTATCTACAGGAAGCATATTAATAAGATTGTGAGAGAGCAGAGAAAATTTACAACGATGTTGCTGGGGAAGTGTTGGAGTCTATTTTTAAGGACGAGGTTTCGAGGTACGTGGAGACTAATGATAAAGTAAGTCAAAGTCAGTATGATTTCCGTGAAGGGAAATCTTGCCTGACAAATCTGTTTGGGTTCTTTGAGGAAGTAACAAGCAGGGTGGACAAAGGAGAGGCGGTGAATGATACTTACTTGGATTTTCAGAAGCATTTGATAAGGTGACACACATGAGGCTGCTTAACAAGATAAAATCCTATGGTGTTACAGGAAAGATGCTGGCATGGATAGAGGAATGGCTGACAGGCAGGAGGCAGCGAGTGACAGTAAAAGAGGCCTTTCCTGGTTGGTCGCCAGTGACTAGTGGTGTTCCTCGGGGGTCAGTATTGGGACCGCTAGTTTTCACATTGTTTGTCAGTGATATGGATAATGGAATTGATGGCTTTGTGGCAAAGTTTGCAGATGATTCAAAAATAGGGGAGATGTAGTGCTGAGGAAGCCATGCGGATGCAGCAGGACGTAAAGAAATTGGAAGAATGGGCAAAAAAGTGACAGATGGAATACTGTGTTGGGAACTGTACAATAATACATTTTGGTAAAAGAAACAATAGTGCGGACTATTATCTAAATGAGGAGAAGGTTCAAACATCAGAAGTGCAGGGGGACTTGGGAGTTCTTGTGCATGATTCCCAGAAGGTTAATTTACAGGTCGAGCCTGTGGTAAAGAAGGCAAATGTAATTTTGTCATTTATTTCAAGGAGAATAGAATATAAAAGCAAGGAGAAAAATGCTGAGGTTTCATAAGGCACTAGTCAGGCCTCACTTGGAGTATTGTCAACAGTTTTGGTCACCATATCTCAGAAAAGTTGTGTTGTCATTGGAGACAGTCCAGAGGAGGATCACAAGGATGATTCTGGGAATGAAGGGGTTAGCATATGAGGAGCATTTGGCAGCTTTAGACCTGTACTCGATGGGCTGAATGGCCTAATTCTGCTCCTATGTTTTATGATCTAACTCCCATCGAGGCCTTTTTACCCTTGTAATGCCTTAGCTCTGTCCACAATAATTCAACACTTTGCGACCCCATGTCACCTCTTTCTAAAGGTTTGATATCATTTTTTAACCAATAGAACAACGCCACCCCCTCTGCCTTCCTGCCTGTCCTTTCGATACAATATGTATCCTTGGACATTAAGCTCCCAGTTGTAATCTTCTTTCAGTCATGATTCAGTGATGACAACAACATCATACATGCCAATCTGTCACTTGGTAAGTCACTGGGACCAGATGGTGTACACCCAGGGTTCTGAGAGAGGTGGCTAAAGAGATTGTGGCGACATTAGTAATGACCCTTCAAGAATCACTAGATTCTGGGATGGTTACGGAAGACTAAACGATTGTAACTGTCACTCCACTCTTCAAGAAGGGCAGTTAGTCTGACCTCAGTAATTGGGAGGATGTTGGAGTCAATTGTTAAGGATGTGGTTTCAGGGTACTTGGGGGCACGTGATAAAATAGGCCGTAGTCAGCAAGGGAAAAGTTTTGCTTGACAAACCTGTTGGAATTCCTTGAAGAAATAACAAGCAGAATAGGCAAAGGAGAAATGGTGAATATTGTGTACTTTGATTTTCAGAAGGCCTTTGACAGGGTACCACACATAAGGCTGCTTAACAAGTTACAAGCCCATGGTATTACAGGAAAGATTCTAGCATGGATAAAGCAGTGGCTGAATAGCAGGAGGCAAAGAGTGGGAATAAAGGGAGCCTTTTCTAGTTGGCTGCTGGTGACTAGTGGTGTTCCACAGGCGTCTGTGTTGGGACCAACTCTTTTTACGTCATGTGTCAATGACTTGAATGATGGAATTGATGGCTTTGTTCAAAGTTTGCACACTTAAAAGATAGATGGTGGAGCAGGTAGTTTTGAGGAAGTAGAGAGGCTGTAGAAGGGATGGGCAAAGGAGTGGCAGATGGAATACAGTGTTGGGAAATGTATGGTCATGCACTTTGGTAGAAGAAATAAAAGGGTAGAATATTTTCTAAGTGGAGAGAAAGTTCTAAGATCTGGGGTGCAAAGGGACTTCGGAATTCTTGTGCAGGATTCCCTAAAGGTCAATTTGCAGGTTGAGTCGATGGCAAAGAAGGCAAATGCAATGCCAGAATTCATTTCAAGAGGACTTGAATATAAAAGCAAAGATGTTGAGGCTTAATAAAGTACTGGTGAGGCCTCACTCGGAGTATTGTGAGGAGTATTGGCGCCCTTATGATGTGCTGACATTGTAGTTGGTTGAAAAGCAATTTATAAAAATGGTTCCAGGATTGAAGGACGTCATATTAAGAGTGTTTGATGGCTCTGGACCTGTATTCATCGGAATTCAGGAGAATGAGGGGTGACCTCATTGAAACCTATCAAATGGTGAAAGCCCTTGATAGAGTGGATGTGGAGAGGATATTTCCTATGATGGGAGAGTCAAGGACCAGAGGACCCAGCCTCTGAATAGATAGGCCTCCTTTTAGAATGGAGATGAGGTGGAATTTCTTTAGCCAGAATGTGACGAATCTCTGGAATTCATTGCCACAGGCGGCTGTGGAAGCCAAGTCTTTATGTATTGTTATGTACCCCGTAACTGGGTTGCCAAACCAGCAGAAATGGACCACTCAGTTGGAGTCTGGATTACTGGAACTAAGAAAGTTTTATTAAAGAAATAAGCAACACAGTACTCTAATAGTAAGGATATAAATGCAACAGGTTAGCAATGAATAAACACACGTACACAGAGCTAGGATAATAGGGTCAATCAGCTCTATCGCAGTCTAGGGGTAAAATGTTCAATCACAAGTGACAGAGTTCAGTTTAGTTCAGTTCGCAGTAATCGCCATCCTGCCGTTGGGGAGAGAGAGAGCGAATGCTGATATTCAAATCGGATTCAACAGACCTTTGATATTCCTCGCAGTTAGCTTTCAGGCGAGCCCTTTGTAATGTCTTCTGAGGTCACCGACTGTGACCCCTCCGTTTCAGATACGATCGTTCTTCAGCGGTGAACCCGGCACCCAGGCAAGGGCAGACACACACCAGGTTCCCGCCAACCGTATCTTTCCACCCTGTGCGTCTATGGCTGGTCCCGCGACTAGACCTTCAAAACTCCCACCGACTTGTGGGGGCGCACCGCTTCCAGGGTCTCGTTACCTCGTGGTGTCGTGTGTGTTGTCTTAGCGAACCTGCCCCTTTTTATCCCCCCTGCTGGGGTATCGCCTGTCCATCACACTTCAAACAGTTCAGGGTTCAAAAGGAGCCGGTCTTGACAATACTCAGACCGGTGTCTCCTTCCGTTAAACTCTCTCGTCTCTTCATTAACATTTCCAAATGCTGCTCCATTGTCTTACTTATCTCTCTCTCCTGAAGACAGGTGGCAGATCAACTGTTGATCCCACTGGTGCTAGCACAGGACAGTTAACATCTTAGTCTATGTGTACTTTTGTAACCCTCTTTCGTCACACCCCTCCCCGTTAAGGATTTTTACCGGGTTAAAAATTATAAGCATGAATACATTATTAGATACACACAAATATACATCTTCATCAGCTATTTGGCTAATACAGAGAATTTTAAGTTGTCAACACCTTGACAGACAGTCAGCAATCACATTTTCTGTCCCTTTTATACGTGTTATTTTAATAATCCTCTAAACCAGGCTCCAACTTAGCAAACTTCACAGTGGCCGAAAACACTGATGAATTGTGATCAGTGTAACCTCTCACTGGGTTTCGTCCCGGACCACGATAACAAGGGTTGTCCCATCCCGACTTAGTTTTCTTTCGCAAGGGCTTAGTAGGAGGGGGAGGGGTAGTACCCGCAAAGTTATTGCAAAACTTCCTACAGTATCCCACCATCTCCAAGAGCCTTCTGAGGGCCCTCTTGTCTGTCGGGGTTGGGATGTCAGAGATAGCCTGCACCTTAGCTTGCATCGCTGTCAGCTGCCCCTGTGTCACCACAATTCCCAGATAAGTGACCTTCACGTGACCGAACTCATTTTTTTCAAGGTTCACTATCAAGCTGGCTTCAGACAGCCGTATTACATCGCCAATATACACCTGTGTTCTTTAGCCCTTTCGTCACTGAATTACTCATTCTATAGGGATGTTGCTCACTAGGCTAACCTAGCGTGACAAACACCACCCAACGTCCCAGTTCTTTGCATCGCATCGGGACAATCAAACACACGTGTGTGAGCCGTTTAATTAGCTCTCCTAAAGGGTCGCTTTGTTTGGGGATTAAGGGAGAGACCTTATCAGCAGAGCTGGCCAAAATAATAGCCTCCTCCCATCTGGTTGGTACCATACCCATCTTTTCAAAATGGGGTTTCCCCTTATCAGGGGGCCCCTAGCTTCATTGATTTCCGCGCTAACACTGACTAGGTTTGTTAGCATATCAAAAGCCTGTGACCGTCTCAGTTCGCGTCTGCAATAATCAATAACATCTTTCCTCCTGTGCAGCCAGAAAAACTCTCTCATGACTCCGCCGACTGTTTCCTTCAGCACCTCAAAATGTCCACCGAGGGGTACCTTGTGGGCCAGGGTAAAAATCTCATCCCCATAACTCTTTTGCACCACCCCCCATTCCTCATCTGCGGTACTTGGTCTCCCTTCCTTCCTTAGCACCTCCCCCTTCACACCATAATTCACTGGCTCCCTTCCTAATTCTGTTTCACAGAGAGCTGTTTCCTCGTCTCGCTCCAGTGCCTGTATAAAGTCCTTCTTTTCTAATGATAAATCTACCTTAATTTCCCTGCTTCCTCCTGTTTCATTACGCTCCTTCTTTTCACTTTCTACCCCCTCCTTGTACAAGGCTGGTAGAAACGTCTCAGCAGTCTCTCTGGACATACAGTGAGTCACTGCACAAACGGGATGAACCTGTGAGTCCATGGGCGGGGCCTCAATGCTGGCAGGCTGACCTGTCAATCTCATGGCTGAGAACACAATTCCCCCGGCGAGGTCATTACCGAGCAAGACTTCCATGCCTTCCATCGGTAATTCGGACCTCACCCCGATCGTGACTAGTCCAGAGATCAAGTTGCTTTGTAGGTGTATCTGGTGCAAAGGGACTGCCTCAGTCCCTTTTCCAATGCCTTTTATGACCCTGACTTTCCCAGTCTCGGTCTCTGAACTAAAGTCTAACACACCCTTTAATATCAATGACTGACACGCTCCCGTGTCTCTCCAGATCCGTAATGGAACTGGGTTTAACCCCTCCTTCACCGACACCAATCCGGCTGAGATAAACCTCTCGTGCCCTTCCTGAACTTTGGCAGACCTTTCCTCTCCTAGCGGTTTGTTTACCAGCTCAATACAGCCAGTCGAAATCGCCGTTTTTCCTTTTCCCGTCTCCTTCTTTGGGGCAAATCACCTGGACACAAAGTGTCCGGCTTTCCCACAATTATAACAGATGACTCCAGGAGACTTCCTACCAGACTGCTCCTGGTCTACCTTATCCTTCTCACTAGTCCCCGTTTTACTTACTGACTTTTCCGGCGGACTCTCCCCGCCGTCCTGAGTACCATTCTGGTAGCCTTTACTTGGGGAAAACTTCATTTTATGCGTCAACGCGTACTCATCCGCTAACTTAGCAGTTGTGGCTAACGTGGCTGCCTCTTTCTCATCTAGGTAGGGTCTCATACCATCAGGGACACAACCTTTAAACTGCTCAATCAGGATCAGCTGTAGCAGTCTGTCATAATCCCCATCTACCCCCTTCGAGGCACACCAACGCTCACAATATGTCTGCATCTCACGGGCAAACTCTAAATACGTGCGGTCCCACTGCTTCCTCGCATTCCGGAACCTCTGCCGGTATGCCTCTGGGACCAACTCATAAATCCTGAGGATGGCCTCTTTCACCACCTCATACCTCTGGGCATCTTCTGCGCACAAAGCCGAGTAAGCTTGTCGGGCTTTTCCTTTAAGTACACTCTGAAGCAAAACAGCCCACTTATCCCTCGGCCAGTCCTGACTTGCAGCAACTTTTTCGAAATGGAGAAAGTACCGATCTACATTAGTATCGTCAAATGGGGGAACCAGCCTAACCTCCTGGGTCACCCTGAACCCTCCACCTTGGTTCGGCATGGGCCCCTGCTCTGCCATCATCTTTAACTTCTCCAGCTCAAATTCCCTTTCCCTCTGCCTCTCTTCTCGCTCCAACTTCCTCTCTCTCTCCTGCCGTTCTAACTGTTTCTCTTTCTCCTGCCATTGTCGTTCTAACTGTTTCTCTTCGTGTTCTAGCTGCCGTACCCAGAACTCGTGCTTGAGTCTCAGTTTTTCAAGCTGCGCCTGTACTGTGTTTCCACCAGGTTTTCCAATAGATATCACCTCCAGCTCCCCTTGGGGAAACACACCTTTAGGTACATAGTGCTGTACGATAGCTCTGTGTATCTCCTCTCTCCTCATTGTCGACTTCCCCTTAACAAGATTCAACCGTTTGGCCACAGCTGCCAATTCCGCTTTCCTGGCATCCTCTAATGCCTCCAAGGTCGGTGCCTTTAGAAATTCCTCAATCTCCATTTCTGCTGTTTGCCTTTTCTTTCTTTTGGGAATTTTAACTCAATCAATTTACCCCGTCCCAAATTTAGCATTCAAAATCGCGGATGAGAACCCCACTTATGTTATGCACCCCGTAACTGGATTGCCAAACCAGCAGAAATGGACCACTCAGTTGGAGTCTGGATTACTGGAACTAAGAGAGTTTTATTAAAGAAATAGGCAACACAGTATTCTAATAGTAAGGATATAAATGCAACAGGTTAGCAATGAATAAACACACATGTACACAGAACTAGGATAATAGGGTCAATCAGCTCTATCGCAGTCTAGGGGTAAAATGTTCAATCACAAGTGACAGAGTTCAGTTTAGTTCAGTTCGCAGTAATCACCATCCTGCCGTTGGGGAGAGAGAGAGCGAATGCTGATATTCAAATCGGATTCAACAGACCTTTGATATTCCTCACAGTTAGCTTTCGGGCGAGCCCTTTGTAATGTCTTCTGAGGTCACCAACTGTGACCCCTCCGTTTCAGATACGATCGTTCTTCAGCGGTGAACCCGGCACCCAGGCAAGGGCGGACACACACCAGGTTCCCGCCGACCGTATCTTTCCACACTGTGCGTCTATGGCTGGTCCTGCGTCCAGACCTCCAAAACTCCCACCGATTTGTGGGGGCGCACCGCTTCCAGGGTCTCGTTACCTCGTGGTGTTGTGTGTGGTGTCTTAGCGAACCTGCCCCTTTTTATCCCCCTGCTGGGGTATCGCCTGTCCATCACACTTCAAACAGTTCAGGGTTCAAAAGGAGCCGGTCTTGACAATACTCAGACCGGTGTCTCCTTCCATTAAACTCTCTCGTCTCTTCATTAATATTTCCAAATGCTGCTCCATTGTCTTACTTATCTCTCTCTCTCCTGAAGACAGGTGGCAGATCAACTGTTGATCCCACTGGTGCTAGCACAGGACAGTTAACATCTTAGTCTATGTGTACTTTTGTAGCCCTCTTTCGTCACAGTATATTTAACGCAGAAGTTGATAGGTTCTTGATTGGCCAGGGCATGATGGGATATGGGGAGAAGGCAGGAGATTGGGGCTGAGATGCCGGCCCCCTAGGCCTGAGTCGATGTAGTAGTAGTAGTAGTAGGGATAATGGATCAGCCAAGATAAAATGACAGAGCAGACTCGATAGGACAAATAGCCTAATTCTGCTCCTATATCTTATGATCTTGGGGTGTGTGGCCAAGGGGTTAAGGCATTGGACTAGCGACCTGAAAGTCGTGAGTTCGAGCCCCAGCCGAGGTAACGTGTGTTGTGTCCTTGAGCAAGGCACTTAATCACACATTGCTCTGCGATGACACTGGTGCCAAGCTGTATGGGTCCTAATGCCCTTCCCTTGGACAACATTGGTGTCATGGAGAGGGGAGACTTGCAGCATGGGCAACTGCTGGTCTTCCATACAACCTTGCCCAGGCCTGCGCCCTGGAGAGTGAAGACATTCCAGGTGCAGATCCATGGTCTCGCAAGACTAACGGATGCCTTTACTTACTTTATGGTTTCATGAGAGAGGTTAGAGGAGAATGGTTAGACTGGTTCAAGCTGACAGGAAGGTGAGAGTAACTCAAATAATCACACGTTACAACAACACACATCAAAGTTGCTGGTGAATGCAGCAGGCCAGGCAGCATCTCGAGGAAGAGGTACAGTCGACGTTTCAGGCCGAGACCCTTCATCAGGACTAACTGAAGGAAGAATTAGTAAGAGATTTGAAAGTGGGAGGGGGAGGGGGAGGGGGAGATCCAAAATGATAGGAGAAGACAGGAGGGGGAGGGATGGAGCCAAGAGCTGGACAGGTGATTGGCAAAGGGGATATGAGAGGATCATGGGACAGGAGGTCCGGGAAGAAAGACAAGGGGCGGGAACCCAGAGGATGGGCAAGGGGTACAGTCAGAGGGACAGAGGGAGAAAAAGGAGAGTGAGAGAAAGAATGTGTGTATAAAAATAAATAACGGATGGGGTACGAGGGGGAGGTGGGGCATTAGCGGAAGTTAGAGAAGTCGATGTTCATGCCATCAGGTTGGAGGCTACCCAGACGGATTAAGGTGTTGTTCCTCCAACCTGAGTGTGGCTTCATCTTTACAGTAGAGGAGGCCGTGGATAGACATGTCAGAATGGGAATGGGATGTGGAATTAAAATGTGTGGCCACTGGGAGATCCTGCTTTCTCTGGTGGACAGAGCGTAGGTGTTCAGCAAAGCGGTCTCCCAGTCTGCGTCGGGTCTCGCCAATATATAGAAGGCCACATCGGGAGCACCGGACGTAGTATATGACCCCAGTTGACTCACAGGTGAAGTGTCACCTCACCTGGAAGGACTGTCTGGGGCCCTGAATGGTGGTAAGGGAGGAAGTGTAAGGGCATGTGTAGCACTTGTTCCACTTACAAGGATAAGTGCCAGGAGGGAGATCAGTGGGGAGGGATGGGGGAGACGAATGGACAAGGGAGTCGCGTAGGGAGCGATCCCTGCGGAAAGCAGAGCCGGGGTGGGGGGGGGGAGGGAAAGATATGCTTAGTGGTGGGATCCCGTTGGAGGTGGCGGCAGTTACGGAGAATAATATGTTGGACCCGGAGGCTGGTGGGGTGGTAGGTGAGGACCAGGGGAACCCTATTCCTAGTGGGGTGGGGAGGATGGAGTGAGAGCAGATGTGCGTGAAATGGGGGAGATGCGTTTGAGAGCAGAGTTGATAGTGGAGGAAGGGAAGCCCCTTTCTTTAAAAAAGGAGGACATCTCCCTCGTCCTGGAATGAAAAGCCTCATCCTGAGAGCAGATGCGGTGGAGACGGAGGAATTGCGAGAAGGGGATGGCATTTTTGCAAGATACAGGGTGAGAAGAGTCCAGATAGCTGTGAGAGTCAGTAGGCTTATAGTAGACATCAGTGGATAAGCTGTCTCCAGAGACAGAGACAGAAAGATCTAGGAAGGGGTGGGAGGTGTGGGAAATGGACCAGGTAAACTTGAGGGTAGGGTGAAAGCTGGAGGCAAAGTTAATAAAGTCGATGAGCTCAGCATGCGTGCAGGAAGCACATTACAACAGTTGTGTGCAGGAAAGCATCTCTGAATGTTAACACGTTTGATCTTGAAGTGAGAAGCAGCAGAAGATCACGAACACTGTGTTACTGAAAAAGTATTACTAGTACTCAGTTCCTCTTGCCATAGAGGCCAATGTCCCGTTTGCCTTCCTAAGTCTGTGCTGAACTTACATTGAGGACACCTGTATCACTCTGAACATCTCCATCATTCAGTGGACTTGCATCGTGAATATGTTCATCTCAATAGACTTAGAGGCAAACTTCACAGCTGCCTACCAAGGCTACCAAGGCTTTTTAACTTTAGTGTCAAGGATCAAAAAAATGTCAAAGGCTGGTGTGGACAAGTTTCACTCATTAACAAAGTATAATGGCCACAAATGGTGCTGAGGCAGAGATTTCAAAGAATGTCTTTGGTCTCTGAGGGCTTGGACCCTTTGATGCTGTCATAAGGTTAGCTGAACTTGTGAATCATTTATGTGGAAAGGTATCCGATTTCAGTGCAAGGAAACGTTTTACTTCAGGTGTTTGTAAAATATTAATTTAAAACTGTTCGTCACACTTTGCGCACTCCCAGGTCAACTGGCATCTGCTGAAACAAAGTAATTATAAAAATACAATATTTATGGTGGGATCGAGGGAGATGAGTCATGAAATAGATGGCACTTGATTATCAATGAAGCCGTGGATCATGACTTGAGCACCTGTGACATTACTCAGAAGGAGACTAAGCCCAGAGTGTGCTGTGACATCTAATTGTTAAGATGGAGTGTTGCTTAACTGAGTCTTCCATTTTCACTAGTGTTTGGGCATTCCCACTGGGAATGAGGTTTCAATAAATCACCATCAATTGTAGGTCTACCTTACAGGAAAGTTTCTGCAGGTTGCCAGTTGCCTGGAAGTCCCTACTGGCTGCTGTGAGCAAGCCTGGTCATTAAGGTTCGGCATGACTGGCTTTCTGATTTTTTAAAAATTTATGTTTGAAGTTTGATGTCACTTTTTTTTGTGTGTGCTTTACAAGTACCTCTGGTTCTAAGGGATGACTTCTCTGCCAGAGAAATTGTGTAACAGATAATGCTACCAGTGGACTGTAAAGTGAGAGACTTTGTCAGGGATAGTAGGAGACACCTTGGCTGAGTTGGAACATAGAACGGTACAGTAGAGGCCTTTGGTTTATGAAGTTGCACCAACCTTTTAACCTGCTCCAAGATCAATTTAACCCTTCCCTCCCACATTTTTCTTTTATCCACATGCCTATCTAAGAGTCTGTTAAATGTCCCTAATGTACCTGCTCTACCACCAACCCTGGCACCCACCACTCTGTTTAAAAACAACCTACCTCTGATATCTGATATCCCTCCTAAATCCTCTTAAAATGATACCCTCTCCTGTTAGTCATTTTTGCCTGGGAGAAGGTACTGGTTATTCACCCTATCATCTTGTACACCTCTTTCAAATTACCTCTCATCCTCCTTTGCTCCAAGGAGAAAATCCTCATAAGACATGCTCTCTGTCCAGGCCACATCCTGGTAAATCTCCTCTGCACCCTCTCTAAAGCCTTCATATCCTTCCTCTAATGGATCGACCAGAACTGAACACAATACTCTAAATATGGTCTAACAAGAGTTTTATACAGATACGCTACCTCACAGCTCATGAATTCAATCCCCCGACTAATGAAGGACAACACACCATACACCTTCCTAGCCACCTTATCAACTTCCCCCAAGATTCCTCTGTCCCCCCATACTGCTAAAGGTTGAGTAGAAAGTACTTCACTCAGAGGGTGGTGAGGGTGGGGAACTGTCATGTACCACCAGGCTCAAGGATAGCTTCTATCCCGCTGTTATAAGACTATTGCATAGCTCCCGAGCATGATAAGATGGATTCTTGACCTCAGTATCTACCTTGTTACGACCTTGCACCTTATTGTCTGGCAGCCTTGTATTTCTCTGTAACTGCAACACTATATTCTGCATTCTTTTATTGTTTTCCCTTGAACTTCCTCAGTGCACTGTTGTAAGGAAATGATCTTTATGTACGGCATTCAGAACTAAGGTTCTCACTGTACCTCAGTACACGTGATAATAATCAGTTTACATAATGTCTACACAAGGCAGTTGAGGTCAAACTGCTGAACGTATTTAAGAAGGAGGCAGAAAGATTTTGGAAGCAAACCTCATCAAGATATATAGTTAGATAGTTGGAATGTGGAATGGGATTACTAATGTCGCAGGAATAATATTTCTACTGTCTTTTGGTCTCCTGAATACCATGGAGCCCAGAACAGGCCCTTCAGCCCACTGAGTTGGTACTGACCACAAGCTCTCATTTACACCAATCCTACACTGATCCATTTTATTCTTCCTGCACTGCATCAATTGCCCTCGTTTCTACTGTCCACCCGCACACTGAGGACAATTGATAGTGGTGAATTAAACCATCGACCGATCTATAATTGGGATGTGATAGGAAACTGGAGGACCCAGAGGAAACCCACGTAGTAACATGGAGAATGGGCACACTACACAGGAAGATCAGTGACAGCGATTATATTGAGGTTCCCATCTCCCATCGCATCCATAACACTTCACTCTATATGCCCTCTATCTATGTAGAACAGAACAGTACAGGAATAGGCCCTTGGGCCCACAATGTTATGCTAAACCACTGTAGCGCCCCCCCCCCCCGCAAGCCTCAGGGTCGCTCAACTCACTGTCTTCTAGGGAAACAGCCCTCGGCCCCGCTAAACTGGGTAATAGTTTGTGTGGATGCTGTGTGATGTACCCCACCCCGCCCAAATAACAGACAATACACCAGATACGATTAAATGAATTACAGTTTATAAATATTACTGGAACGATATAATTAATAGAGATAAAATATAAAAGGAAAATAACTTATCAAAGTTCAATCTCTTTATGCACAACAGTTGGAGCTCTAGTAACGATCCTCTCTTCACCAGTTGATTCCCTCTAACCACCTCGACCCGCCGCCTGGGACCAAGCATGGTGGTCGACCAGACGCTCCACACGAGTCTGTCTCCGTCTCCTCTCCTCGACGAAGACCCTGGACTTTGGACTCCTGCACGGGGTCCGACCCCGTTCACAGCACCTTGCTCTCCATCGCGCCTTCTGCCCAAAAACCTGCGCATCACAATAGCTTACAGACACACTAGAAAGAATAACATCTATCCCAATTGGTTGGTTCGTTCTCTTATCAATAACATAATCCAAACAAGCTGCTAGTGGGAGAACTTTCTCAACAGTTAACATAACAAAGAAGCCATTTTAATTATAACATAACAAAGAAGCCATTTTAATTAGCCTATGCAGTAACATAAAAGAAGAAACAACTTACACTGGCTAAAAAGTAAATCAAGAACTCCCAAAAACTAATCCCCTTTACCTACACAATGTCTATATCCTTCCATCTTCCTTACATCCGTGTGCCTAACTAAACGTCTTGTAAAAGCCTCTAATGTATTTGTCTCTACCACCATACCAGGCAGCACATTCCAGGCATCCACCACTCTCTCGAGTGAAAAACTTACCTCTCACATCCCCCTTGAAACGACCCCCTCTCTCCTTCAATGCATGTCATCTGGTATTAGACATTTCAACCCTGGAAACAGATACTCTCTGTCCACTCTATCTTTGCCACTCATAATCATATAAACCTCTATCAGATCTCTCCTCAGCCTCCGCCACTCAAAAGCAAACAGCCCAAGTTTGTCCAGTGACCTGTGATAACACACACCCTCTAAACCAGGCAGCATCCTGGCCCATCTCCTCTGCATGCTCCCCAAAGCCTCAACATCCTTCCTAAGGTGGGACGACCAGAACTATATGTAATACTCCAGACGTAGCCTAACCAGAGTTTTATAAAGTTGCAACATAACCTCTCGACCTTTGAACTCAATGCCTCGACTCATAAAAGCAAGCATCCCATAAGCCTTCTTAACCACCTATCAATCTTTGTAGCCACTTTCATAGAGCTTTGAACTTGCCCTCCATATCCCTCCTAGTTTTAGACCTTCCTTCCCTGGGAACAAGACTGTGATAGGCACATGGATAATTGAAAAATGGAGGGTTATGGAGAAGGGAAGGGTTAGATTGATCTTGAGTAGGTTAAAAGGTTGGCACACCATCATGGGCCGAAGGGTGTACTGTGTTGTGATCTATGCTCTTAATCCATCTTATTTCTGCCTCTCAGGATCTTATAAACCTCCATAGCATCACCCCTTAGTCTCCTTCACTTCAGGGAAAACAGTCCCATCCTATCCAGTCTCTTGTCATTGCTCAAGCCCTACAATAGACTAGGGAGCTTCCTTTGAATGATGATAGCTCACACAGAAGGAATGAGTTCAGTAACAACAAGTTATTCATTCTATTCAGATGCTAAAGCAGAAAAGAAAAAAAAAATCAACCATGGCTAACAACGTCGCTTCACGATGGTTTTAGGCCTCAGAGAAGAGTCTTATATCATTCCCACTGAAAGTGGTAAATGTGAAGATTTAGAGCAGATTAGAATGGAGCAAAAATGTACCATGTGATTGACTCAGGGAGCAAAAGTAACATTACACGGAAACAGGGTGTATCAGCTTCTTGAAGTATCTAGAAGAAAAAATAATGAAGCCTTCCCAGTCAGAGGTATGAGAGTGATATCTATGAAGACTAATGAAACACTTAGACCATAAGACCATAAGACAAAGGAGCAGAAGTAGGCCATTCAGCCCATCGAGTCTGCTCCGCCATTTTATCATGAGCTATCCATTCTCCTATTTAGCCCCACTCCCCCACCTTCTCACCATAACCTTTGATGCCCTGGTTACTCAGATACCTATCAATCTCTGCCTTAAATACACCCAATGACTTGGCCTCCACTGCTGCCCGTGGCAACAAATTCCATAGATTCACCACCCTCTGACTAAAAAAATTTCTTCGCATCTCTGTTCTGAAAGGGCGATTTGGTTTTACTATTCAGCCAATTATCAGAAATATCAGTAGACCAAGATCCTAGCAAAGTTCAGAATCAAACCCAGGCCACTGCAGCTGTGAAGCACCATTACTATCTGCTGCATGAATAGTTTTATTTTTATGTTTTATTTAGAGATACAGCATGGATCAGGCCTTTCCAACCCAGCAACCTAGATTTAACCCTAGACTAATCATGGGACAAATTACAATGACCAATTAACCTAACGACCCGTATGCCTTTGGACTGTGGGACGAAACTGGATCACCTGGAGGAAACCCACACAGTCATGGGGAGGATGTACAAACTCCTTACAGACAAGGTGGGAATATCCTGTGATGAAGGGTCTTGGCCCAAAACGTCGACTGCTTACTCTTTTCCATTGATGCTGCCTGTCCTGCTGAGCTCCTCCAGCACTTTATGTGTGTTGCTTGGACTTCCAGCATCTGCAGATTTTCTCTTGTTTGTGGCGGGAATATCCTGCTCTTTATGATAGACTCCAGTCTAAAGGGAAGGAAGAATAAAGGGTATTAGTATTAATTTTAAAAAGTCCTGGAAAAATTAATGGTATTGGAAGTCTGCAAGGGCCCAGTGTTTGTTAATCTGCATCCCAACCTACTGATGGAGATAACAGTGTAAGTGGCAAACACGCTGATTGTTCTTTAAAATTCAACTCAATATGGAACACTCTTTGTAGCTGCTACATATAACACCATGATTTAAAACAAAGGGAGAGAGAGAAAACAGGGATCTACAGACTGTTCTGACTAACATCAGCAGTGAAGAAAAGAACTAGAGTCTGTTATAAAGGGTGATAATAGATATTGTCTTAATATTCAGTTGAGCAGTATCTGTGTCCACAGGTACTGCTTGACGGGCTGTCCTCAGCATTTCTGTTTTAGCCTGGTTGAGAGCTTTGTTGGGACATGTTAGTGTGGGTAGCACCAAAGGAGTAAGTTGCAGGGTACGGGAGAGAGGGGATTAGGACTGATTGGTTTTCTCTGCTAGGATTTGGCAATGGGCTGAATGGCCTTTATCAGTAAGTAGTAAACATAAGGTGGTCACTCACAAATCCGAGGCGTACCACGTGCTGTACCTTCTAGCCCTTTCTTTTTATCTCCCACAGCTCCGGGCCACACTTAACCCAAATCAGTCAAGATCGGGGATTCTTTTCCCTCCACTGGTTCCACTCTCTCAATCAGCAGTTCCTGCCATCCCCTGGTCCCTGGCATCTGTCTGGGCTTCCTCACTGCTGCATCAACTAGTAAACACACTGGCAATGAATTCTAACAGTTGTCATGTATCCCCGTGAGCCTGCTCCACGACTCAATATGATCAGGGTAAATCCTCCATCTAATTCCACATTCCCACTCCAAACAATATCTTGATGAGTTTTGTGCCCAGAAATCTATCTAGCTCCTTCGTAAGTATTTCCAGCTGCTTGGCCTCTGCAGCTCTGTGTGGTAGAGAATCAGCATCATGGCTACGCACCGCCAGTAATCTGAGCAATCAACTTGCAGGGTCTGTCGCTCAGGGTTCTAGACTACACACATGTTTTGTTTTTGCATGACTATGTTTGCTTTTGCAATCTATTTTGAATATTCTGTCCTGACGAAGGGTCTCGGCCTGAAACGTCGACTGCACCTCTTCCTAGAGATGTTGCCTGGCCTGCTGCGTTCACCAGCAACTTTGATGTGTGTTGCTTGAATTTCCAGCATCTGCAGAATTCCTGTTGTTTGAATATTCTGTGTATGTTTTGCCTCTTGGCCCCAGACGGAACTTTGTTTCGTTTGGCTGTTTTCTTGCATGGTTGAATGATAATTAATCTTGAATTTGATTTGATCTGATTTTGAATTTATAATTTAAATGAAGCTTCTTGTTGCCTGCAAGTTGCACCTCGTGAAAGTTCAGGTTTCCAGAGACTGTGTCGGGTATTTGAATAAAGAGGTCCACATTAGAGTCGACTGTGTATTTAAAAGGCGGATGATGACAGTTTGAGTGATTTAGGGCTTCTCTGTTTGCAGTGAAGGAGGATGAGAGGTAACTTGATGGAAGTGTATAAGATTAAGGGAGACTTAGGCTACGTCCACACTACACCGGATAATTTTGAAAATGCCGGTTTTGAGTAAAAACGATAGGCGTCCACACTAAGCGTTCTTCAAAATATCTCCGTCCACGTTAGGCGGATATTTGGGCGAATCTCCTCCTACTGGGCATGCGCAGGGCACACAGAAAACAAGCGAAGAGGAAACGATATACTTGGTGCGCGTTTGTCCAGTTACAGAGTAGAAAAACTTAAAAGGAATTGCTGTTGGCTCTCACGCAGGAGGACTTAAAACTAAAAAAAACAAATACTGGAGCGTATGGAGGCAACTGACAGGGAGTTCACGGACAATATGACCCGGCTGACGACGAACATTGAAAAACTGTCTAACTCTGTTGCATTAATAAAGCACCTTGTTAAATGTACTGTATAAAACATGTCTGCATCAATGTTATCTTGTATTTCCATACAATGTTACATTAGGCTGTTATACATCTATTGTCAGAGAAGTACTTGCATAAATAGGTAAAGCACCTTCATACAAGCAAGGACAGAAAACAGAGCAAAGTGAGTATACTTATTTATTCAGTAAGCTATGGGTGAAAGTATTTGGTGAGTACATTTCTAACTTTTCTGGCTTCAGTCTCGTTGCTGTCTGTCCTGAAATTTGGTTCTTCAAAGCGCAGAATCAAATATCGCTGTGATGATTGTATGCTCTAGTATCAATTCTTTGGCAACAATAAAGTAATAATAATAATAAGATAATAGGAAGAAAACAATGAAATGCCGCGCTGTCGCCATCTGTTCCGGCACGTCATGACAGCGGTTTTAAAAAGCTCCAGTTATCCTGTACACACTGCAAAGGATATTAGGTGTTTTCAGATTTATTCACTCTGGAGACCGTTTCTGAAAATCTCAGTTTTTGGGGGCTGAAAACGCCAGTTCAGTGTGGACGGAAGGTCAAAACGAAGAGAAAAAGCCTCGTTTTCAAAATTATCCAGCGTAGTGTGGACGTAGCCATAGATAGAGTGGACAGGGTGACAGTGGCCAAGACCAGAGGATCACCATTCAAGATGAGAGAGGAAGGTTTAGGGAGCTATCAGAGGTAGGTTCTGCAGACAGAGTTGGGAGCACTGCCTGGGATGGTGGTAGAGGTTGATACAATAGGGATGTTTAAAAGACTCTTGGATAGGCACATGGATGTAAGAAAAATAGAGGGTTATAGGCTGTGTAGGAAGGAAGGGTTGGATTGACTGTGGCAATGTTTATATTGGTTGACACAACATTGTCACATTATTGTCATGTACCGAGATGTGAAAAAGACTTGTTTGCACAGAAATTAGGCAGATCATTCCATAAATTGAGGAAGTAAAAAGGGAACAGAATGCACAATACTGTTACAGTTACAGAAAAAGTGCAGGTGGACAAACAAAGTGCAAAGGCCAGGATGAGGTAGATTGGGAGATCAAAGTTCATCCTTAATGTTTGGGGGATCTGTTGATCATTCAGGTAGTCTGTGCTCTTGAGCTTTTGTACCTTCTGCCCAATGAGAGAGGGGAGAAGAGAGAATGATCAGAATGGAAGGGGTCCCTGATAATACCAGCTGCTGTCCCGAGGTAGTGGGAAACATAGACAGGTAAATAGAGGCGAGGCTGGTTTGTGTGATGACCAGACTGCATTACAAATCTCTGATATTTCCTATGGAATTTCCTTTGGAAAATTGATGTGAAGAGTAAGAATTTCAGGTTGTTTGCTGTATACATTGTCTGATAGTAAATTTTCCAGTGTCTGTTCAGAAGGAGTATCCCAGGTGATAACAACTTGGCTGTATGAAAATCAGTCATCACTGCTGGTTCTTCCACTTGTCAACCTGCACTTTCTGGATATTGATCCCTTTCCAGTGGAAATAGTTTCTTTTTGCTTCTTGTGTCAGAAGAAAACTCTTCAAACTTATAAGAAGAGCACTTATCAGTAGAGCACTGGGGTGTTGCATGATAACGCTAGTCATGCAGTGATTTGTAAAGGCTACATTTTGCATGTTATCTAGTGACAGAAAGATACATTATTCTTCATTCTCATTCTGAAGTGACTGATGAGGTGAATAATGGAACTGTGGACTCTTTCACAGATGGGTTAAAAAGTGCTTGATGGGGAAGATGGTGAGTAGTTTTGGTTCTGTTTACAATGGGATTCTATTTGCCCTTAATTATGTCCCTGAGGCTCTCAATACCATTCCAAATTCTTCCCAAGAAGGCAACAAGAGTCATCAAAGATCCCCACCATCCGGGCCATGCCATCTTTTTGCAGCCAGCATCAGGTAGGTATTAGAGAAATCTGAAGTCCTGCACATCCAGGTTCAAGGACAGCTTCTTCCTTTCAACCATTCGGTTCTTGAACCAACTGACACAACCTTAATTACCGCTGTTCAGTAATGCTATGATTTATTTGATGACTGTACCTAATGGATTCCTTTTTGTTCTAATTGTGTTCTTTCTTTTTTAAAAAATGTGTTTAATTTGTGTTTTTTTTTAATGAATACTACTTATCTGATGCTCCTCAAGTAAGTTCACCCGTGTTTACGTATACTTAACTGCACAGGTGAATACTTGCATATGTCAATAAATTCAGCTTTGACTTTGAATTTGACCTTCCCCACTTTGACTGATCATGGGCCAGGGCTTTTTTTTTCCAATGAGTCTCTGAGCACATCCTGGAATCTGTTCTTTTCCCACATTTGCCATATTGCAGCCTGGAATAGAATGTCTGTTTTGGGAACCTGGTGTCAATCATGAAAATGGCCTGCCCAATCCAATTGAGGAGAGCCTCAATACTGGGAATATTGGTCTGGGAGAGGATATTGATTAGCTTATCCTTCCAATACATTTGAGGATTTTGTGGAGACAGTATCTATCCATTGTTTTGGAAAGGTGTAGATATCAGAAACAGAGAAGAGGATGGTGATCACTACAGCCCAGTATCTATCCAATGCTCTGGAAAGGTGTTGTAGGTATCTGAAACAGAGGAGAGGGTGGTGATCACTACAGCCCTAGACCATGAAGTTTGTACCATGCTTGAGATCTTGATCTTTAGACCTCTTACTCTCATTTGACAAATAAAAGCGCAGTGGAAATAGGGGAAACCTGTAATATTAACCCTGCTTTTCTTTCTTTGCATGCTGCTTGACCACAATAAGACCATAGAACATAGGAAAAGAATTAGGCCATTCGGCCAATTGAGTCTGTGCTGTCATTCTATCGCAGCTGATTTATTACTGCACTCAACCCCATTCTCCTGCCTTCACCCATAACCTTTGACACCCTGACTAATCAAGAGCCTATCAACCTCCGCTTCAGATATACCCAATGACTTGGCCTCCATAGCTACGTGGAGCAAAGAATTCCACAGATTCACCATCCTTTGGCTAAAGAAATGTCCTTCTATTCTGAGGCTATGCCCTCTGGTCCCAGACTTCCCCACTACAGGAAACATCCATCCTTTCTTATTTGATAGGTTTCAATGAGATCCCCCCCTCATTCTTCTAAACCCCAGTGAGTTGCGGCCCAGAGCCATCAAACGCTCCTCATACGTTAACCCCATAATTCCCAGGATCATTCTCATGAACATCCTCTGGACCCTTTCCAATGCCAGTATATACTTTCTTAGACAAGGGGCCCAAAACAGCTAATATGTTAAAACCATAATTTTCCATTTCTATCCCAGATTTGTACATCTGCAATCACTTTGATTTTCATTCCTTTTTGGGACCTTCAATCATTGAAGAAGGCTATGTCGGAAACATTTCATCTCTGTGAAGAAACTTGGAATTTTCACTGCCAGTTTTAAAGGTTAAGAACTATCTAAAGCAGATGAGTTTGGTTTAAAAGGTGAAAATAAGCTTTATTTTAATGCACCAACTCAGCAAAGAAACTTATATGGACAAAGCCCTGGAAGGTTGTCTTGACTTGAAACATTATTGAACCAAATATCAAGAAATTTAGGAAAAAGTTAATGCTGAGGGCTTTGCCGTAAGAAGTGACTTGACAGAGGTGTACAAGATGATAAGAAACACAGATCAAGGAGATAGCCAGAGACTTCCCCAGGGTGGAAATGGCTAACATGAGGGGGCATAATTTCAAGGTAATTGGAGGGAAGTACAGGGAGATGTCAGAGGTTAGTTCTTTACACAGAGAGTATTGGGTGGGTGTGTGGAACACACTGCCAAGGATGGTGATAGATGCGGATTCGCTAGGGGCATTTAAGAGACTCTTAAATAGACACATGGATGATAGGAAAATGGAGGGCTATGTGGGAGGGAATGGTTAGATTGATCTTTGGGTAGGCTAAAAGGTCAGCATAACAGTGTGGATTAAAGGTCTTTGTGCTGTATGTTCTATAATCTGTTTAAAACTTCAGATGCTGTTGTAATCATTTTAAGTTATAAGATACTGTAAAAGCAATGTATAGAAAGGTACGAAAATTGCCTGTAAGAAGTAAGTACAGATCTAGGTTTTAAGAAATGTCACGTGACAATCTGTGACAAATTAAAATAAGATGTACGGTATTCCTGCTTTTGCATGTTTTTTAATCTATTCAATATACATAATCGATTTACTTGTTTATTCATTATTCACCAGTGAGAGGGAGCTTGATGACGGTGAGGACAATATCAGTGAGGTTGATGTTCTGGAGCATGTTGATATTAAGGGAGAGGAGGTGTTGGAGTTGTTAAAATACATTAGGACAGATAAGTCCCCGGGGCCTGACGGAATATTCCTCAGGCTGCTCCACGAGGCGAGAGAGGAGATTGCTGAGCCTCTGGCTAGGATCTTTATGTCCTCGTTGTCCACGGGAATGGTACCGGAGGATTGGAGGGAGGCGAATGTTGTTCCCTTGTTCAAAAAAGGTAGTAGGGATAGTCCGGGTAATTATAGACCAGTAAGCCTTACGTCTGTGGTGGGAAAGCTGTTGGAAAAGATTCTTAGAAATAGGATCAATGGGCATTTAGAGAATCATAGTCTGATCAGGGACAGTCAGCATGGCTTTGTGAAGGGCAGATCGTGTCTAACAAGTCTGATAGAGTTCTTTGAGGAGGTGACCAGGCATATAGATGAGGGTAGTGCAGTGGATGTGATCTACATGGATTTTAGTAAGGCATTTGACAAGGTTCCACATGGAAGGCTTATTCAGGAAGTCAAAAGGCATGGGATCCAGGGAAGTTTGGCCAGATGGATTCAGAATTGGCTTGCCTGCAGAAAGCAAAGGGTCATGGTGGAGGGAGTACATTTGGATTGGAGGATTGTGACTAGTGGTGTCCCACAAGGATCGGTTCTGGGACCTCTACTTTTCGTTATTTTTATTAACGACCTGGATGTGGCAGTAGAAAGGTGGGTTGGCAAGTTTGCAGATGACACAAAGGTTGGTGGTGTTGTAGATAGTGTAGAGGATTGTCAAAGATTGCAGAGAGACATTGATAGGATGCAGAAGTGGGCTGAGAAGTGGCAGATGGAGTTCAACCCGGAGAAGTGTGAGGTGGTACACTTTGGAAGGACAAACTCCAAGGCAGCGTACAAAGTAAATAGTAGGATACTTGGTAATGTGGAGGAGCAGAGGGATTTGGGGGTACATGTGCACAGACCCCTGAAAGTTGCCTCACAGGTAGATAGGGTAGTTAAGAAAGCTTATGGGGCGCTAGCTTTCATAAGTCGAGGGATAGAGTTTAAGAGTCGCAATGTAATGATGCAGCTCTATAAAACTCTGGTTAGGCCACACTTGGAGTACTGTGTCCAGTTCTGGTCACCTCACTATAGGAAGGATGTGGAAGCATTGGAAAGGGTACAGCGGAGATTTAACTGGATGCTGCCTGGTTTAGAGAGTATGCATTATGATCAGAGATTAAGGGAGCTAGGGCTTTACTCTTTGGAGAGAAGGAGGATGAGAGAAGACATGATAGAGGTATACAAGATATTAAGAGGACTAGATAGAGTGGATAGCCAGCGCCTCTTCCCCAGGGCACCACTGCTCAATGCAAGGGCTGGGAAGTTCAAGGGTGATATTAGAAGAAGGTTTTTTACTCAGAGAGTGGTTGGTGCATGGAATGCACTGGCTGAGTCAGTGGTGGAGACAGATACACTAGTGAAGTTTAAGAGACTACTAGACAGGTATATGGAGGAATTTAAGGTGGGGGGTTATATGGGAGGCAGGGTTTAAGGGTCAGCACAACATTGTGGGCTGAAGGGCCTGTACTGTGCTGTACTATTCTATGTTCTCTATGTTCATTGTTATTATTTTCATTTTATTTATTATTATTATGATTTTTTTTCTCTCTCTGCTAGATTATGTATTGCATTGAACTGCTGCTTAACAAATTTCACGTCACATGCTGGTGATAATAAACCTGATTCTGAGATCTGAAAAGCAGGCTAGAGTAACTCTTCTGAATTGAATTGAATTGACTTTATTTCTTATATCCTTCACATACGTGAGGAGTAAAAATCTTTACATTACTTCTCCGTCTAAATGTGCATGAGTTAATCAGTCTGATGGCCTGGTGGAAGAAGCTGTCCCCGGAGCCTGTTGGTCCTGGCTTTTATGCTGCGCTACCTTTTCCTGGGTGGTAGCAACTGGAACAGTTTGTGGTTGGTGTGCTCAGGCACCCAATGATCCTACGGGTCCTTTTTACACACCTGCCTTTATAAACTATTTACTGTAATTGGAGGCGTTCAGTCAAGAATTTGAATTTTAGTTAGTTTAGTGGCATTAAAAATTTAATAGATTTACAGAGAGATTGATACCAACTTAATTAATTGATTGTATGCAGAGTATCTAACTCTCCAAACAAAACTGACTAATCCTATTTACATCATGTAAAATTAAATGTGTCAATTTTTCTGTAATATTTGTCATATTTTAATGTCACTAAACTAATTAAATCCTAAATCCTGTGGTAACCTTGCCTCCAATTGTCAGGAACTTTGAGCCAGCAATCATTTTATTATCAGATAATATTATTATAATTATTTCTTATTATTGCTAAGTGTGTTTTTAAATGTTGCTGCTGTAACAAAATAATTTCCTTCTTGGGATTAATACTTATTATTATTATTATCCATTTTCTCACACTCACTCTGTCTGCAAATCTAACTTTCCCTGAAAGTGGAGCTGGCGGTTTAGATCCAATAGACAGATAATGGAGTGCCTCGGCCATGATACACATCAGTTATTCAGTCATTTCTCAATGAGGATAGAGATGGGTGGCACCGAAAAAAGTTGTGCTCTCTCACATCCAACCAATGAGTCTAATTCTAATGAAGGGTCTTGGTTTGACACGTCAACTCTTTATTCCTCTCCGTAGATGCTGCCTGACCTGCTGGGTTTCTTTAGCATTTTGTGTGTGCTTCTTTGGAGTTCCAGCATCTCCTGTGTTTATGATTCCAGTGTTGTGGGTGTGTGTTGGAAGATCCCACATTAATGGTAAATGGTGGCATCTTGCAGAATGGTGAGCATCAGTCAATGAAACATGACAGGACCATGGGATGACACCATGGTCAGAACCAGTCAAAGCCAGTCATCTTGTTTCTTACTGAAGCTACAATGAACTTTGAATACTCATCCTCATCCCACCAGAGTATATGGAGAAGATTTTTCTGATCATCTATCAATTAGGTAATATTGGTTCTAATGGAATATTTTGCAGGTGTGGTTTTGAATACTAATTCCTCCATCACCTAGCCAACTTGGACTTTGAGGGAAGCCTGCTGCTTATGAATGTTATACCAAATACCAAGTTCAAAGTAGATTTATTATCAAAGTACATAAACACTCAGTGGCCACTTTATTAGCTACACCTATACATCTGCTAGTTAATGCAAATATCTAATCTGCCAATCATGTGGCAGCAACTAAATGCTTAAAAGCATGCAGACAGAATCAGAATCAGGTTTATTATCATCGGTATATGCTGTGAAATTTGTTAACTTTGCGGGAGCAGTTCAATGCAATACATGATAATTATAGAAGGAGAAAGATAAATAAATAAATCAATTACAATAAGTATATATACATATGTAACCCTCCCACTAGTGCTCTTATGCAAACTCTGCTAACAGCCACGTGATTCATTGGTGAGGAGGCCACCTTTCATAAACAATATATATTTAGGGTCGGTATGGTTTGGGGTTCAACCAAACAGGAATGTTGTGATGTTCTGATTGAAGAAACCTTGATCTGAGTGCATGTTGTGTAAATATTGCCCATACACAATTATTGGTCAGCAAGAAATAACAGAGTGTACACCACAAAAAATTGTAAAGGAAGTATATTTACTGATTTCAGCTTCATCAAACAGTTATTAAGAGAAAGAAAAGAAAAAGAATAAAAAGTTTAAACAGTTAAACCAGTCTAAATGCGCACATGACTTTGGAGCTTGAATCTTCCAAAAGCTGGGTATAACCACTATTAATGGCTTTGAATTCTCATCACCTATCACTGGTAGAGCTTCTCATCTTGGACTTCATCTAGCAAAGCACTCCTTGCAATCATGTCCTCTCATCAGATCGAATAATATGAGCGTCTCTCCCGATTTTGTCTTCTCCGCATCTCCCGACAAAAGACGGTGAATGCCGCCAACCCTCTCTGCCAATCTCTCTCTAGGAACTTCTCCCAATTTCACAATCCTGATTGGCTGACACAACGTTCTTAAGTTGATCATTATAACTCCCTATCTTTAGCCGAAACCAAAACATTCTACCAGCAGAACACACTGCTTTTGCAGAAAGCTAAGTGAAATACTCCACAGCATTAGCAGTAGAAATCTTAACCAGTGGATTACATTTTTCCCCCCACCAAATGTAGTCATGTTCTCATGACTTTAAAACTTATCAAACCATCATTATTAATTATTGGTCGGCAAGAAATAACTGATCACACACTGCATAAAATTGTAAAGTAAGTATGTTTACCAATTTCAGCTTTATCAAACAGTTAATAAGAAAAAAAAAGAAAAGAAAATATAAGGGATCATTACTGTTAAACCATTGGAGCTCATACTGGGGCATTCGGAGGTGTATCTTTTACTCATGCGCTGCATGAAAACACCCACCACCTTTTTGAACTCCCCTTGAAGTCCATCTCGAGCAAACTGGCTCACTCTTTCAGGAGTATTGCCCTTGCTCCTTGGAGACATTTATCTGCAAAGCACTTCTTGCAAATGGGACTCTCCTTCCAAAGGCATTCTGTAGCATCTTCCCTTCTGTTCTGCTCCTCAGCTCCCACCAAAAGATCCCAAACCAGACTACTGCTCTCCAGAAAACTCTTCCCTACAGCTCTCTAGAACCTTCTCCCATATCCCACAATCCTGATTGGCTGACTCACATTCCTAAGCTGGACAACATCGCTCCTTATCTTAGCCGAAGCTAAAACACACTTTCCAGCAATGGCACACTGCTTTTACAGAAAACTGTTGATATAAACTACCTCACAGCATAAAAGTAGAAATCTTAACCATATATATTAAATAGTTAGCTTCAAAATAGCGCAAAACAGAAATTAAATATATCAATTGGATGGCAGACGGGAGGAAGCTGTTCCTGAATCGCTGAGTGTTTGCCTTCAGGATCCTGTACCTCCTACCTGATAGGAACGATGAGAAGAGGGCATGTTCTGGGTGATGGAGGCCCTAAATAATGTACACCGCCTTTCTGAGGCATCGCTCCTTGAAGATATCTTGATTACTATGGAGGCTAGTTACCAAGATGGCACTGACTAATTTTACAGCTTTCTGTAACTTCCTTTGTTCATGTGCAGTAGCCCCTCCGCATACCAGATGGTGATGCAGTCTGTCAGAATGCTCTCCACAGTACACCTGTAGAAGTTTTAAATGAGAAACCAAATATCCTCAAACTCCTAATGAAATATAGCCGCTGTCTTGCCTTCTTTATAGCTGCATATGTTGGGACCAGGTTAGATCCTCAGAGATCTTGACACCTAAGAACTTGAAATTGCTCCCTCCCTCCACTTCTGATCCCTCTGTGAGGATGAGCTTGTGTTCCCTATTCTTACCCTTCCTGAAGTCCACAATCAGCTCTTTCATCTCACTGACATTGAGTGCAAGGCTTTTGCAGGACTCCAGTCAATTAGCAGGTATATCTCTCTCCTGTATGTCCTCTCATCTCCATCTGAGATGCTACAACAATGTTTGTGTCATCAGCAAATTTATAAATGGTATTTGAGCTGTACATAGCCACACAGTCATGGGTACAGAGGGGGTAGGTCTGTGGGTCAAGCACACACACCTGAGGTGCACCAGTGTTGATCGTCAGCGAGACATGGTCAAGAGGTTCAGTTGTTGTTCACACCAGATATCAGAATGGGGAAGAAATGTGATCTAAAAGAGACTTTGAGCATGGAAATGATTGGTGGTGATAGACGGGGTAATTTGAGTATCTCAGTAACTGCTGATCTCCTGGGATTTTCATGCACAACAGTCTCTAGAGTTTACAGAGACTGGTGTGAAAAACAAAGAAACACCCAGTGAGTGGCATTTCTGCAGGCAAAATAATACTGAGAAACTGAGTTGTAGTGTCCTTGAAAATGAGTCCATAGTTTATAGGATCCATTCAGTGTTGGGGTAAGTGAAGTTATCCACTCTTGTTCAGGAGCCTGATATCTGTAGGGTAATAATTGTTCCTAAAACTTGTGATATGAGACCTAAGGCTCCTGTACCTCCTAACCCCAGAGCTGTTGGCAAGGAGTTCAAGGATTTAGAACCAGTGATGATTATGATTATGAAGACACGTAGTCCTCTTTTATTGTCATTTAGTAATGCATGCATTAAGAAATGATACATTATTTTCTCTGGTGTGATATCACAAAACACAGAACAAACCAAGGCTGAAAAAACTGACAAAACCACATAATTATAACATATAGTTACAAACAGTGTACAATACCATAACTTGATGATGAAGTCCGTGAGCACAGTAAGGTTCAAAGTTTCTCAAATGTCCCACATCTCACACAGATGGGAGAAGGAAGAAAAACTCTCCCTGCCATGCCGACCACAATCCGACTCTGAGTCATCCGAAAACTTCCAACTCTGATCAGCTCCCCGACACCGAGTACTGAGCGCCATCTCTGTCCGAACGATTATAGAACAGTGCACACAAGATACTGGAGGAGAAATGCTGTTTTGGATTTCTAGCATCTGTAGAATCTTTTGTATTTGTGATTATTGAACAGTTCATATACTTGAAGTTTCTAAGACATGAAACTTTGGAACTTGCAGTAGATTATGTTCCTGAATACCTGCTTCCCACGGAATTCCAGGTGGAAGAAGCCTTAGGCTGAGAGGTGATAGGGTATAGAACATGGAGGAGCATAAAACAGGAAAAGCCCTTCATCCCGTGATGACTGTGCCAAACATGATGCTAAATTAAACTTGATCTCTTCTGCCTGTATGTCTACCAGCCTCTTCAGCACCACTCTTGTACCTGCTTCTACTACCACCCTTGCCAACTGGTTCCAGGAACCCACCACGTCTTGTAAGAAGTAATTTGCTCTTTTGTACTTTCACCCCCTCACCTTAAATGCATGTCCTCTAGAATTAGTCTTTCTTTTTACCTTGGGGGAGAAAGATTTCTTTGGCTTTTCACTCAAACTTGGAATGTCTGGACAGTGAAGATGCCTCCACCCTGGTGCTCTTCATTAACCACACATCTGCATTCAAACCTAATTAATAAGGTCCAAGACCTAGGTCTCAATAGCTCCTTGAGTTCCTCACTTGCAGACCCCAGTCAGTTTGGATTGGCAACACCATCTCCTCCATGATCAATTTTCCAATTAGCAATGCATCACAGAGTAGGCCCTTCTGGTCTTTCAAGCCATAGCACCCCAGCAAAGTTCAAAGTTCAAAGTAAATTTATTAGATTAAATTAGATTATGAGGACACTGAGTCCTCGTTTATTGTCATTTAGAAATGCATACATGCATTAAGAAATGATACAATGTTCCTCCAGAGTGATACCACAAAAACAACAGGACAAGCCAAAGACTAACGCTGACAAGACCACATAATTATAACATATAGTTACAGCAGTGCAAAGCAATACCGTAATTTGATAAAGAGCAGACCATGGGCACGGTAAAAAAAAAGTCTCAAAGTTCTGATCGACTCTCGATAGTCCCCGATAGCAGGCGGCAGAAGGGAGAAACTCTCTCTGCCATAAATCTCCAGGCACCGACAACTGTTGATGCATTGGAAGGACCTGACCATAGCCGACTCTGAGTCAGTCCGAAAACTTCGAGCCTCCGACCAGCCCTTCGACACCGAGCAGCAAGCACCATCTCTGCCGAGTGCTTCGACCCCGTCCCGGCCGCCAAGCAACAAGCAAAGCCAAGGATTCAGGTCCTTCCCCTCCGGAGATTCTGGATCACACAGTAACAACAGCAGCGAAAAAGGCATTTCAGAAGTTTGCCAGATGTTTCTCCGTTCTCTCCCGTCTGTCTCGATCAAATCAGGATTGTACACGGCACCCTACTTGACAGATTACAGATATCATTCACCAGAGTGGCCGCGCAAGCTGCTTCGTGCCGCCATCTTCTCCTCCTCCTCCTATTATTAAAGTACATTAATGTCACCATATTCATTGTCTTGTGGGCAGACTCAATAAATCCATAGAATATTAACCATAAGAGAATCAATGAAAGACTGCACCAGATTGGACGTTCAACCAGCATGCAAAAGACAACAAACAGTGCAATACAAAAAGAAGGAAATAATAATAATAAAAATAAATAAGCAATAAACATTGAGAACATGAGATGAAGAGGACTTGAAAGTGAGTCCTTGAGTTGTGGGAACAGTTGAATGACGGGGCAAGTGAAGTTGAGTGAAGTTATCCCTTTTGGTTCAAGAGCTTGACAGTTGACAGGTAGTAACTGTTTCTGAATCTGGTGGTGTGAGTCCTGAGACTCCTGTACCTTCTTTCTGAAGGCAGCTACGAGAAGAGAGCATGTCAAAATGATGGTGGGGGTTCTTGATGAAGGATGCTGTTTTCCTGCGATGGTATTTCGTGTCTATGTGCACAATGGTGGGGAGGGCTTTACCCGTGATGGACTGGGCCACATCCACTGCTGCCTGTAGGATTTTCCATTCCCTATCAACCTCTGACAAACCCAATTACCCCGGACGAAATCACAGGACAATTGACAATGGCCAATGAACCTACCTGGTACGATTTTGGACTGTGGGAGGAAACCAGAGGACCAGGAGGAAACCACGTATTCCATGGGGAGAATGCACAGAGACTCCTTACATGAGAAAATGCTGGAAATGCTGGAGGAGCACACAGCAAGTCAGGTAGCATCTATGGAAAAGTGTAAACAGTCAACATTTCGGGCCGAGACCCTTCAACAGAGACTCCGTACAGCATGGCACCAGAATTGAACTCTGAACTCCTGAGCACAGCAGGCTGTAATAGTGTCGTGCTAGCAGCTACATTACATGGCGCTTTTCAGCAGCACAGGCATACCACAAAACAGTGCTTAGCCCCCTGCTGTAATCACTATATATTTATGACGGCGTGGCTAAGCACAGCTCCAATGCCATGACACCACTCCTGTTGGCCGAATCAAAGGTGGTTACGAATCAGCATATAAGAGGGAGATTGGAAATCTGGCTGCAAGGTGCTACAATAAGAACCTCTCAGTCAATGTAAGCAAAACCAAAGAGTTGATTTTTGGCTACAAGAGGAGGAAACCGGATGTCCATGAGCCAGTCCTCAATGAGGGATCAGAGATGGAGTTGGTCAGCAGCATTAAATTCCTCAGCGTTATCATTTCAGAGGATCTGGTCTGGGTTTACCACGTTTAATTGCCACAACAGCGCCTTTACTTTCTTAGAAGTTTGTGAAGATTCGGCATGTCATCTTAAACTTTGACAAATTTCTAGAGATGCGCAATGGAGAGTATACTGACTGGTTACATCACGGCCTGATGTGGAAACACCAATTCCCTTGAACAGAAAAGCCTACCAAAAGTAGTGGATGTAGCCCAGTCCATCACGGGTAAAACCCTTGCACCATTGAGCACATCTACGAGGAACGCTGTCACAGGAGGGCAGCATCCCTCATCAAGGACCCCCAACATCCAGGCCATGCTCCCATTTTGCTGCTGCTATATGGAAGAAGGTAGAGAAACCTCAGGACCCTCACCGCCAGGTTCAGAAACAGTTATTTCACCTCAACCATTAAGCTCTTGAACCAGAAGGGATAACTTCACTCAATTTCTCTCACCCAACACTGAACTGTTCCCACGACCTATGGACTGGCTTTCAATGACTCTACGACTTACATTCCAGATATTTATTGCTTATTTGTTTATTGTTCTTATTTTACGTTTCCATTTTTGTATCCGTACTGTGTGTTGCCTTTTGCACATTGTTTGTTTGTTCGTCTTTGTTGAGTGCGGTTTTTCATTGATTCTGTTGTGTTTCTTTGTATTTATTGTGAATGCTTGCATGAAAATGAATCTCAGGCTAATATGTGGTGACACATACACTTTGATAATAAATTTATTGTCAGCTTTGAACTTTGAATGTTCTACCTACTCTATCTGCGCCTCTCATCATTTTATATACTTCTACCTTTGACGCTCGAGAGGAAACGACTCATGTTTGTCTAACTTTTTCTCTTAGCTCACGCTCACTAATCCGGGCAGCATCCAGGTTCACTCTTACTGCTCCGTTTCCAAGGGCGATCAGAATTGCACGCAGGACTGAAGATGGCTTGGCGGTTTGCTGAGATCTTGCCTCTTGAATCAAAAAAAAATCCAAGGAGGAACAACGTGTGGAATTTATCAGCCTGGCCATCACCACTCTCCACTGGGTGCACTGGGATCAGGACCAACTGGAAAGGTGTTGGGAGGACAAACCAGGGTAGGACTCACACAGTGAACGGTAGGGTTCGGAAAAGCACAGTAGAAATGAGGGATTTGGGAATACCGATCCATAATTCCTACAGTCCATAAGTCCTGAATTTTGTTCATCAACTTTCAGGAAAGACGTCAATAAGATTGAAAGAGAAAAGAGAAAAATGACAAGGATGTTGCCGGGACTTGAGGTCTGAATATGAGGGAAAGGTTGAATAGGGAGGATGAAAATAGGAGAATGAGGGGAGATTTGATAGAAGTATACAAATTAGGAGGGGTATAGGTAGGGTAAATGCAAACAGGCTTTTTCCACAGAGGTTAGGCGAGACCAGAACTGCAGGTCATTGTTTAAGTGTGAAGGGTGAACTAATTAAGTGGAAAATGAGGGGGATCCTCTTCACTAAGAGGGTTGCGAGAGTGTGGAAAGAGCTGCCAGCAGAAATGGTGGATGTGGGTTCGATTTCAACATTTAAAAGAAGTTTGGATAGGTACTGTGGATAGAAGGGGTGTGGAGGGCTGTCGTCCAGGTGCGAGTTGATGGGACGAGGCAGGATAATAGTTCAGCATGGACTAGATGGGCCGAAGGGGGTATTTCAGTACTGTAGTGCTGTATGAACTGCACAACACAGCAAGTGCATGGATTAAGCTATTACAGGGTGTGTAGGTGACCTTGTAGCAAGCTGACAGGGAGACGAGGAACCCGGCAGAGATAAGGATAAATTATGTGTTGTATTTTCCTATAGTAAATGTCTGGTAGTGAAATTAATCTGGCGGTGACTTTCATCTTTGCACTTTGGCAGCATTTGTAAACTGCTGGAGATTCAGCATTGTGGTTTATGATGTAATTATATCTGCCCAATTGAATTTCTGTCTTCCAAATCTACAACAGTCATTAACTCTCCTCTAAACACACCCGATTCGGCTGTATGTACTGGAATCACCAATGGTTAAGCAATAGGAGTTAGTCAAGGACAGCTTCTATTCTGTTGTTATCAGGCAGTTCAACAGAGATCTTAAAAGAAAAAAGGTAAAGATTAGTTTTATGTGTGAGATATACTTCGAAACATACAGTGAAATACGTCATTTGCATCCAATCAAATCAGTGAGGATTGTGATGAGAAAATCTGCAGATGCTGGGAATCCAGGCAACACACATTATAAGACTATAAGATATAGGAACAGAATTAGACTGTTTGGTCTATCGAGTCTGCTTTGCCATTTCATCATGGCTGATCCAATTTTCCTCTCAGCCCCAATCTCCTGCCTTCTCCCCTCCTCCAAGATCCCTCCATGCCCTGACCGAGCAAGAATCTTCAACCTCTGCCTTAAATATACATAAAGGCTTGGCCTCAACAGCTGTCTGTGGCAAAGAATTCCACAGATTCACCACTCTCTGGCGAAAGAAATTCCTCCTCATCTCCGTTCTAAAAGGACACTCCCCTATTCTGACACTGTGTCCTCTGGTTTTAGACTGTACCGCCATAGGAAATATCTTCTCCACATCCACTCCATCAAGGCCTTACACCTTTTGACAGGAAAAGAGTAAACAGTTGATATCTCCAACCGAGACCATCAGGACCCATCAGGCCTGATGAAGGGTCTCGGCCTGAAACATCGACTGTTTACTCTTTTCCATAGATGCTGCCTGGCCTGCTGAGTTCCTCCAGCATTTTGTGTGTGTTGCTCAGATTTCCAGCATCTGCAGATTTTCTCTTGTCTGTGAACTGTCGATTGATAGTCAAGTCCCCAGTTAATCTCTAGAGGCACCAAGTGGAAATTAATACATAGGAAGATCTTGTCTAGTGTAGTTTCACTATTGATGGCCCTAAGATCAGAGCATGTGCATCATTATTGATCGAAAGCAATGCTTGAAAAGGAAATAAAACCGTAATTTAAATTTAAAATAAATACAGTATGATAACTATGATAATGTTCCCAGTATTCCATTTTCTAAATGAAACAAACGATAAAGGAGAACATTTGGCCCATTGTGTCTGTTCCAGTTCCTGCAAACAGGTAGACGCAAATCCTTTTCCCTTGGCTCTGCAAGTTTTTAAAGTTTATTGTTTTGGGATCTACAAGCACAATTTCTGCAAATATTTGGGGGAAAAAAGTTATCTGCTAAAAGGAACCCCACTGTGAATACTTTTATTGTAAACAGTCTAACATTCACCTCAGCAGGAGACTGGAAAGAAAGAGACTTCAATTATAATACTTCTTCAAGAAGCACTTCAGACAAATGCAGCACTTATGAAGTGTACCTATATTTATAATCTAAACATTGCTGATTAGACGATGGATCCAAAATCAGATTCTAACCCAATGCACTGTGAACAAGCCTGGTGCTGAAATGATGGATCACAAAATCTGCTGAAGAATTTAAATTGGCCCAGACACCCAGACAATTCTCCCCTTTCATTAGACCATAAGGACAAAGGGCATTGAAGCAGAATTAGGCCATTTGGCCCATCAAGTCTGCTTGCCATTACCCGTTGACTGATTTATTAGCCCTCATAATCCCATTCTCTTGCCTTTGGTATCCTTACGAATCAAGAAGCAATAATCTCTGCATTAAATGTACCCAACGTCTTGGCCTCCACAGCCGACTGTAGCAATGAATTCCAGATTCACCACCGTCTGACTAAAGAAATTCCACCTCATCTCTGTTGTAAGGGGATTTCCTTCAATTCTGAGGATGTGCCCGCTGATCCTAGACTCCACCATTATAGGAAATAACCTCTCCACATCCACTCTATCTGGGCATTTCAATGTTCAATAGGCTTCAATGAATCGGCTGCAATAGGTTGCCTCGAGGGTGCAGGTGAGGGGCAAATTCTGGAGGAGATTAATGGAAATAGGATATAAATCGGAACCTGTTGGTCAGGCAGTGTCTGTGGAGAGAGAAACAGAGTTAATACGTCAGGGCAATGAGCTATCCTCCATTCAGATACTGCCTGATGAGACCTCCGTTCAGATACTGCCTGATGAGAACTTTCTGTTTCCATTTCAAAGATCTGTCAATTCCATTTCAGAAATTTTGCATTGAATCCAGCCCTATGAGGTTTCTGGCAGAGAATTACAGATTTCTACTGTCTTTCGCATGAAGAAGTGATTCCTGACATTAGTTCCAAATGATGTGACTCCAATTTTAAGGTTACGCTCTTTGTTTTGTACTCTCACTCCAGAGAAGATTTCATTTCGAACCGATCAACTTAACTGAAGCACCTCATGAGGTCACTTATTAATCTTCCTTTTGCGAGAGCATGCAGGCTCACCTATGGTGACCCGTTCTTATGCTTCGTCTCGTGAACCTGGGCTGTGTATCCCCTAAACTAATTGTAATTTCCCGAAGTTTGCCTTTTATGTTATTTAGAGATAGGGCACGGAACCAGGCCCTTCCTGTGACAAATTAACCAACTAACCTGCACGCCTTTGGAATGTGGGAGGAAAGCGGAGCACATGGAGAAAACCCTCGCAGTCACGGGAAGACAGTGGCAAGAATTGAGCGTGGGTCGCTGACACTGTAATAGCCTTACGCTAACCACCACACTAGCGTGACACCCTCTGCTTGCTGCCTTAAACTGAGCTTAATTCTCCTAATGTTGTTCTGAAAACCCCCCTTATAAATCTGTGGCACGACCTCCATTCCTCGGTGTTTCCCCTTGCCCGTGTGGCGTTCCGGAGTTTGGAGTTTCATTCCGGTGCCAGATGTAAAAGAGTTTGTGTGTCCTCTCCGTGATCGTGTAGGTTTCCTCCGGGTGCTCTGGTTTCCTCCCACAGTCCAATTGGTAGCTTCGTTGGTCATTGTAAATCGTCCTGTGATTGGGCTAGTATTAATAGGTGGGCCCATTACACAGTACCTCTAAATAAATAACAGGGTTTTTGTCATTTGTACTTGTGCCTTGGAATCGAGAATGGGTTGATAGTATGAAATTCTGCTCCCTAGCAGAAGTACACAGGTTTAAGGTAGATCCATTACGGTAATCCAGACCTCTCTGATGAGAGAGTTAAGGCTTTCTTCTTTGGAGCGAAGAAGGATGAGAGGTGACGATAGTGGTGTACAAGATGATAAAAGGCATAGATTGAGTGGATAGCCAGAAACCTTTTCCCCAGAGCAGAAATGGTTAATATGAGGGAGCATAATTTTATGGAGTGATTGGAGGTAAGTGTAGGGGCGATGTCAGAGGTAACGTTATACACAGAGAGGGTGATGGCTGTATGGAACGCCCAGCCAGGTGTGGTGTTAGAGGCAGATATGTTAGTAACATTTAAGGAACTCTTAGGTAGGTACACAGATAACAGAAAAATGGAGGGTTGTGTTGAACAGAAGGGTTAGATTGATCTTAGTGTAGGTAGGAAGGTTGGCACAACATGGTGGACCACAGGGCCTGTACTGTGTCGTAGAGTTCTATGCTCTAAAGGAGTGGAGGGCTTAGAGAGGTTCTGTGGAAGAGAGTTTTCACCCAGAGGGTAGTTGCAGCCTCGGGTTATACAGCCTAAGGGTTGGAGGAGACAGAGACACTCACAGCATTTGAGAAGTGTCTGGATGGACACATTTTTGCCAAGTGTAGAGGGCTGCAGGTGAAGTGCAGGAAAATGGGGATAGTATCAAAGGCTGGCATGAAGATGGTGCCCTGTTACACCACTGGCATTAGGGCAGCAAGAAAGGTCTTCCTTCTCTGTGTATCCTTGGTCATACACAGATATAGAAGGATTCTTCGTTGCTGTTTCCATATCAATTTTTTGACCTGTCAGGGTTGTTAGCCCTGAGCTGAACCCCAAAACCTAGAGGACCGGTGGACCACTCTTCGTCTGGCCTCGACCCTTTGACCTGTTTGACATGGGTGACCCTCCCAAGAGCCAAAGCACAAGGCAGCATAGTTCAGGCCGTTGAGGATCCAAACTATGATAAGGTTATGGTTCAAGCAACACACATCAAAGTTGCTGGTGAATGCAGCAGGCCAGGCAGCATCTCCAGGAAGAGGTACAGTCGATGTTTTGGGCTGAGAACCTTCGTCAGGTCTTGTTGCTTGAAATTCCAGCATCTGCAGATTTCCTTGTGTTAAGGTGCTGGTTCCCTTGGAGAGAGTGGGCTTAATGCTTAATGGCCCCTGTGACATAGCTATTTTAGGAACATATTGGGCAGAAAATATCAAATACTTAGGTGAAAGAATCCAGGCATACTGGGTACAAACAGGGGAAGTGTAACTTTGGCAACACACATCAAAGTTGCTGGTGAACGCAGCAGGCCAGGCAGCATCTCTAGGAAGAGGTGCAGTCGACGTTTCGGGCCGAGACCCTTCGTCAGGACTAACAAAGTGTAACTTCGATGCTGGCTACATTTCTGCTCAGTGGTTTAGGATACCGAGTAAGCCCTATGACATGCTGAGCTACAATCATTCCCATACATCAGAAAAGAGCAGAAAAATAGAATTGGCACAAATGGATATTAGGTTTGAAACACTGATTGCATGGGGTGTAGAAAGCTGGCATGCATCACTGAGGGCAGAGTTAATTTTCCTTAATTCCATGAAATGCCCATTGTTCGGCCCTTTTATTAGAATCATGCAGAGATAGAGCAAGGAAACAGGCCATTCGGCCCACTGACTTTATGCTGACCATCAACCACCATTGACACTATCCATTCTATTCCATTTATCTTTTGAGGCTTTTCCCCCTCATGGCAGCTGAGTCCTGTCTTTCTCTGTTGTCAAAACACTACCTACCATAAATACACATCCTGTTTATAAAGTACACAGAGGCTTTTGGTAAGCCTCCATCCAACCCAGGCAAGCAATGTCACATTACATTTTACAAAAGTTACAAATTCGTAAAGACTTCAGGGTTCCACACCACTGGTCCCTGACCCTGGTCTCATGACCCAATTTACATCGGTTGTGCGCAAGTGGAACAGGTCAAAAGCTTCAAGTTCCTCGGGGTCAATATCACAAATGACCTGACTTGGTCCAACCAAGCAGAGTTCACTGCCAAGAAGGCCCACCAGCGCCTTTACTTCCTGAGAAAGCTAAAGAAATTTGGCCTGTCCCCTAAAACTCTCACTAATTTTTATAGATGCACTGTAGAAAGCATTCTTCTAGGGCGCATCACAACCTGGTATGGAAGTTGTCCTGTCCAAGACCGGAAGAAGCTGCAGAAGATCGTGAACACGGCACAGCACATCACACAAACCAATCTTCCGTCCATGGACTCACTTTACACCGCACGCTGTCGGAGCAGTGCTGCCAGGATAATCAAGGACACGACCCACCCAACCAACACACTTTTCGTCCCTCTTCCCTCCGGGAGAAGGCTCAGGAGCTTGAAGACTCGTATGGCAGGATTTGGGAACAGCTTCTTTCCAACTGTGATAAAACTGATGAACGGATCCTGACCTGGATCTGGGCCGTACCCTCCAAATATCTGGACCTGCCACTCGGTTTTTTTGCCTACCTTACTTTCAATTTTTCTATTTTCTATTTATGATTTATAATTTAAATTTTTAATATTTACTATCGATTTGTAATCCAGGGAGTGGGAAGTGCAGAATCAAATATCGCTGTGATGATTGTACGTTCTAGTATCAATTGTTTGGCAACAATGAAGTATAAAGTGTAAAGTATCTGTCATGTGGTAGCTGCCTGTGCATCAACCTCCCCATGTTGAACAAAGACACACAGGCATTTTCCATCAAGGGAATCCACCTAGGCATCCCAGATATGTGGATCTTGAATGGGTCTCTACGTCCACCTGAGGATCCACCAGTCGACAACCCCCTCAGAGAACATCATACTTGACCCACGAGATCGCACCACTACTACGATAGGCAGCATCCGTCATACCCAGTAATTTTTAGCCACTATAGGCATTGCACACTGTTGTAGCACATTCCAGTCTTTTATGTTATAAAAATCTATTTTCCTCCACTCAAATGTTACTGAATTGGAGCAAGTAGTTAATGTATACTGAGGTTCATTTGTTGACTATCTTGCCAGGTCAGCACTTTCCATGTTCTCAGTATGAGATGCATTTAACAGTTGCTGGCAAAACAATACATAAATGTCATCCATGAAGATTGCATTACACTTCTTTTAACAGCTGGCTGCACATTTATACAGCTGTAGCAATTATGAAAAATGCTTCCGCCCTACAACTGAAAATGACCTTTTAACTCAAAATAATTTTGATTTTCCGCATTTTGCCACTGATTAGCACAGAACGTGCATGAGGCAATTAAAAATAATATAAATTCTGAGGTTGTAAAATAAAATCACTGTCATTGTGAAGCAATGAAATTCTTCGATATTTTTATTACATCGTTGTGCTGTGTAAAAGGACAGTAACTTTGTAGGAGCTGGGTTCAATTTCTGTCACTGCCTGTAAGGATTTTGTATATTCTCCCCGTGATGCATGGGTTTCCTCCAGGTGAAATCTCTTACTAGCTCTTCTTTCAGTTAGTCCTGACGAAGGGTCTCAGCCCGAAACGTCGACTGCACCTCTTCCTAGAGATGCTGCCTGGCCTGCTGCGTTCACTAGCAATTTTGATGTGTGTTGCTTGAATTTCCAGCATCTGCAGATTTCCTCGTGTTTGCGTTTCCTCCATGTGCTCTGGTTTCCTCCCACATAATACGTTGTAGGCAGGCAACGTTGGTGCTTGAAGCATGACACATCGCATTCAAAGCATCACTGGATCATTTGTACTGTACCCTAAAATATTTAATTTATGCACTTTACTTTGTTTATCTAGGTGTAATTCATTTATAGATTTAATTCTTAGTTTTGCAAGTTATAGTGTGTCATATGAGCTACTGTGCTTTACACCCTGGTCTGGAGAAACATTGCCTTGTTTGGCGGTATACATGTATATAGTTAAATGACAATAAACTTGACTTGACTTGACTTTACACTTGTAGGCTGTTCCCAGCATATTCGCAATGCAAATGATGCATTTCACTGTATATTATAATGTTTCAATGTATATGTGACAAATAAAGCAGATCTTTCTATAATCTTGTAAATTCTGCATCTTGGTGAGTTGTTTTACTATCTTTGTTAATACAAACTCAATTACCTTTGTTGACTACTGTCCTGTGAATCACATTGGAAGATTATTATGACATTATTAACTAATATCAAGGTGTTAGATAAATATATGTTGTTACCCTCTGGTGTGGGAACATGTCACGTCCTTTTCAAGGTGGTTAGTCCACCTTTGGTCCCCACCCGGCACTCAGCTCTCACCTGTGGCTCCCCGTAGCTGTTTGCATGCGACAGCGGTCACACCCCGGGTAATGGCTTCGACAAGCCGGATAAACCAGGTGAGGGTAGCTGACGGGTCTCAAACCCTCGGTGAGATAGGGAGTTGTCTATCCCAGCACGTGAAGACAGACTCCGGCGGATTGAGCGGACGAGACCAATGGAAGGTCCAACGGTCAAGAAGGCGGTCTCTGCAAGTGTCGTGGAACGTGTAGAGCAGGACAAGACACAGAAGATGTCCTGGTCATCCACTGCGCCTAGTCCCATCTCCAGCCGTCTCGACTCTGTCTTGCCACTGGATCCAGATGGGAATTGGGAAGAGAGAGTGAGGCTGACGCTGCGCAACTCTCCCTCACTTAAATCCAAGTCACGCGCTAGTCTCGACACCATCAATAATGGTGTCGAGGTCCTCATCGACGTACGATGGACGAACAACAACACAGATAAATATGAGCTGTTATTTTGAATTGGCTATTTCAGGCCCAGTCTTCAGGAATGAAATGTAATTGCAATAAAATTAGAGATTTTGATCAGTTTAGTTGTGAAGAAGGTTATCAAAAAAAATGACAGTGGGCTAATATCAGCCAGGGAAGTGGGCTGAGGTGGGGCAAATGCAGTTTAATTCAGGGAGCATGAGGTGTTGCATTTTGGAAAGTCAAATCAAGGTTAGCCATAGTCATACTTTATCGATCACTATGACTATGACTATGACTAACCTTGATTTGACTTTCCAAAATGCAACACCTCATGCTTTCTGAATTAAAGGTTAGACTTACATTTAAATGGTAGGGCCCTGGGGAGTGTTGAAAAATGGAAGGAACTTGGAGTTCATGTTCCCAGGAAGTAGAATTACAGGTGGTGAAGAAGGCCTTTGGCTCGCTGCCTTTTATCAGTCAGGACACTGAGTATAGAGGTTGTGAGGCTATACTGCAGTTGTGCAAGGTGCTGGTGAGACTGCACCTGGAGTATTGTCTTCAGTTTTGATCACTCAGCTGTATGAAAGATGTTAATAACTGAAAAGAGTGCAGAGAAGATTTACAAGGATGTTACCAGGTCTCACAGGACTCACTTGTAGGAAGATGTTGGACAGACTGGGACTTTATTCCTCAGAGTGTAAGAGATTGATGGGTGATTTGTAAAGAAGTAAAAAATCACAAACGGCATAGGCAAAGTGATTGTACTCAATTCTCTTTTTTAGATTAGATTATGAGGACACGCAGTCCTCTTTTATTGTCATTTAGTAATGCATGATTTAAGAAATGATACAATGTTCCTCCAGAATGACATCACAGAAACACAAGACAAACCAAGACTGAAAAACTGACAAAACCCACATAATTATAACATATAGTTACAACAGAGCAAAGCAGTACCATAATTTGATAAAGAACAGACCATGGGCACGGTAAAAAAAGAGTCTCAAAGTCTCTTGAAAGTCCCATCATCTCACGCAGATGGTAGAAGGAAGAAAAACTCTCCCTGCCATGAACCTCCAGCGCCGCAAACTTGCCGATGCAGCACCCTGGAAGCACCCTGACCACAGTCGACTCTGAGTCCATCCAAAAACTTCGAGCCTCCGACCAGCCCTCCGACACCGAGCACCGAGCATCATCTCTGCCGAGTGCTTCGACCCCGGCCCTGGCAACAGGCAATAGGCAAAGCTGAGGAGTTGGGGCCTTCCCCTCTGGAGACTCTCGATCGCACAGTAGCAGCGGCAACGAAGCAGACATTTCAGAAGTTTCTCCAGATGTTCCTCTGTGCTTCTCACGTCTGTCTCCATCAAATCAGGATTGTGCATGGCTCCTACTTCACAAATACGGTGTCATTTTGGAGCGGCCGCATGCGCTACGTCGCGCCACCATCTTCTCCTCCCCTCCCCTCTTTTCACTAGTGTTGGTGAATCAGCTGCTACAGAACTGTACAGAAGTCTTAGCCACATATATATATAGCTAGGGTGCCCGAGACTCTTGCACAGGACTGTAGCGATTTTATGTGTTGCATTGTATTGCTGCCACAATAAGAAACAAATTTCATGATATACATGAGTGATGATAAACCTGATTCTGATATGGGTCTTTATTGCGGACTGAGAATGGGAAGGGGGCAGGGAGAGGGGAATCATGGCTGGGAAAAAGGGAAGGGAGAGGGGAATCATGGTTGGGAAAAGGGGAAGGGAGGGGAGAGGGAGTAGGAAGCACCAGAGAGACATTCTGTAATGATTAATAAACTAATTGTTTGGAATCAAATGGCCTTGCCTGGTGTCTCAGGGCTGGGTGTGTCTGCACCCATGTCACCCCCCTCACCCCGCCCCTGGCACTCCTTCTCTGCCACCTGTCCTGCTCCACACTGAAAAATGCAAAAGTCTTAGGCACCCTATATATATATATATATATATATGTGCATAAGACTTTTGCACAGTGCTGTAGAGGACATAGATTTAAGGCGAGAAGGGAAAGATTTTATAGGAACTTGAGGGGTAGGATCTTACATAGATGATGATACATAGGAATGAGCTGATAGAGAAAATGGTTAAGGCAGGTATAATAGCAATTTTTTAAAGACAGTTTGACAGACACATCACCAGAAAAGCTTTAAAAGGATATGGACCAACCACAGGAAAGTCGAGCTAGCTTCAATGGGCACCTTGTTTGCTGTGAATGAATTGGGCGCTGGGGCCTGTTTCTGTCCTGTATGATTCTATATAGACCAAAGCCTTAAGCGCCATGGTACAGTAGTAGTTAGCGCAACGCTATTACAGCTCAGGGCATCAGAGTTTGGAGTTCATACCGACACTGCCCATAAGATGTTTATATGTCCTTCCTGTGAGTGTGTGGATTTTTTCTGGGTGCTCTAGTTTCCTCCCAAAGAGTTAGTAAGTTAATTGGCCATTGCAAATTGTCCTGTGATTAGGCTAGCATTAAATAAGCGGGGTCCCGCTTGTTGGGCTGGAAGGGAAAATTCTGTGCTGCATCTATAAGTAAATTAATAACTATAAAACTTAAAGGAAGAATATTTCAAAACTTCTTCCCCAATACCATTAACTGCATTAACATAATAAGCGCAAGTAAATGAGTTCATTTAATATCCATTACAAATCAAGTCACTTTGAAAATTTTGTGTAGTTTGAAACAAACTGCCCAGAAAAACTGAGATTTAAAAATAATTTAAAAATATCTCATTTTATGCAGGTCTGAGCTAGTTGTAATCACTGTCCAAGCTAATAGGTTTTCTCATGATAATGAAGGAGGCTTCGAATATAGAAATAGAAGAGTAGAGCACAGAAACAGGCCACTCAGCCCACAATGTTGTGCCAAACCAGCTAAAAAATCAAATCAAAAACACCCAAACACTAATCCCTCCAACCTACAACCTGCCTATATCCCTCCATCCTCATCACATCAATGTGTCTGTCACAAAAAAACTGTGGGTCAATTGTTTAAGAAAAATAACCAGATGGCTTGGCTTGGTAACCTGAGGCTTGTAACTGCTAAGCCCCCCCTCCCTGTTGACCAACCAAAAGCTAATTAACTCAATTATCCAATTAAAGATGGTATCCTCCACCATCAGCACACCTGGGATTTAGAATGTATGTCTAGTGCACATTCTGGAGCAGAGGATGGCGGTAATGCACCATTAAGCTGGATGCCAACCGCCGTAAAACAAGATACAGACAGACAGACAGATCAGCACACCTGTGCAGGTTGCTGCTGCCTGGACATGAGACAGCTCCATGCAGCGGCTCTGGTTCAGACCCAGTCACTATTACTGCTGGGGATGAGTGTTTTACCGAGTGCACAATGTGCTGTCTGTGATCAGTGACAGGCCTTCGTCACATTACCACCCTCCTCTCCTGCAGCTGCAATGTTTGGCAGTCTTGACAGGAAGTCCGCTGTGATGTTCTCCTTGCCTGCTTTGTGCTGCACACAGAACCTGAAAGGTTGAAATTCCAGGTACCACCCAGTCACCCTGGCATTCCGGTCCTTCATGGTCTGGATCCAGGTCAGGGCTCTGTGGTCCGTCTGGAGGTCAAACTCCCTCCCAAGAAGGTAGTACCTGAGGCTGTCCAATTCCCACTTGATTGCCAGGCACTCCTTCTTGATTGTGGAGTACTGGGTTTCACGGGGCAGAAGTTCCCTGCTGCGATATAACACAGGACGTTCCTCACCTGACTCTCCCTGAGCCAGTACTGCCCCGATGCCTGCACCAGGAAGTGGCGTTCAAAGTCAGGACTCTGTAACACAGGGGAAGAGCATAATTCCTCCTTCAGGCCCTGGAGAGCACTTTCACACTCCTCACTCCATTCCATAGGATTACGGGCCAACTTGCAGGTGAGGTTGGTCAATGGGGCTGCCAGGGTTGAAAAGTGAGGAATGAGCCATCGGTACCAGCCCACTAGGCCAAGAAAAGACTGGACCTGGGTCTTGGTATGGGGCCTGGGGCCGTTCAGAATGGCCTCAACTTTATCCACCTGAGGCTGAACTTCACCTTTCCCAAACTGATACCCCAGGTACCGGGTTTCCTGCCTGGCCCACTCACGTTTCTGCAGGTTGAGTGTAAGTCCTTCCGCGTTGATTGCACCTAGGACTCGACGAAGGTGCTCCAGATGTTCCTCCCAGGTCAGGCTAAAAATGACCACATCATCCTCACAACCTTGCAGCACTGTGTCCATAAGCCTCTGGAATGTGGCTGGGGCACCATGTAAGCCAAAGGGCATCACCATGAACTGGAAGAGGCCTAGGCGGGTCCTTAATGCAGTGAGAGACCCAGACTGGCTCTCCAGGGGGACCTGCCAATACCCCTTGCAGAGGTCCAAGGTGGTGATGTAGTTGGCTCTCCCAACCCTCTCCAGCAGGTCCTCAATCCGGGGCATCGGGTAGGCATTGAAAAATGAGACCTGGGCCTGTTCGCGCTGAAGCCTGTTAAGCCGAAGCTTCCATGCTCTATCACTTGCACACTCCAACAATGGCTGCTCTTTTTATGCTCCCACTCCTAGCTTCAGTAGGCCTCTGATGCTGACACTTCCTATGCCTGCGCAGCCCGAAAAGACCTGCCTTGCCCGAATCAGCTCTTTTCATCTTCTCTCTCCTGGGTTCCATAGGGCTTTGACACACTTCTCTCACCTGAGCCTCCGATAAAAACTTGGAAGAAAATATATTGATGTGAGAAGACCATAAGACATAGAAGTAGAATAAGGCCATTTGGCCCATTGAGTTTTCTCTGACATTCCATCATAGCTGAGTTATTATCACTCTCAGCATCATTGACCTGCCATCTCCGCTAAACTTTGATGCCCTTATACTCAATGATTTGGCCTCCACAGCCATCTGTAGCAATGAATTCCACAGCTTCACCACCCTCTGCCTGAAGAAATTCCTCCTCATCTATTCTAAAGGGACCAACCTTTTATACTGAGGCTGGGCTCTCTGATCCTAGACTCCCCCACTATAGGAGCCATCTGCTCCACATCCAATCTATCTTTCGACATTCCATGGGCTTCAATGAGATCCACCTTCATTCTTCTAAACTCCAGTGAGTACAGGCTCAGAGCTATCAAACTTGGCAAGGAGTTGGAGTTGAGGACAACAAAAGTAAAGTTATCACAAAAATTGCAAGGCACAAGGAGAGGTTAGAGCGAAGCTCTGATAAGCACCGCAGGAGGGTAGTGATTACAGTGACCCTACTGTGTGGTGCTTATCAGGGATGATATTGCAGCTTAGGGAGTTCAAGTTCAGAGTTCAATTCCAACGTCATCTCTAAGGAGTCTGTATGTCCTCCCCGTGGAATGCGTTGGTTTTCTTTGGGTGTTCTGGTTTCCTCCCATAGTCCAAAAACGTACCGGTTAGTAGGTTGATCGGTAAATTGTCTTATGACTTGTCCAGGGTTAAACTGGGGGTTGCTGGATGGTGCAGCTTGAAGGGTTGAAGGGGTAGAAGGGCTTGCCCATGCCGTATCTGAATAAATAAATAATCTGCCAAACACAAAACCTTGGCGCCCGACTGGTGAATTTCCTGGAGTATTTGTCGTTATTCATATTAGTTTCTCAACATCGGAGCCCACCTATGTACACTAATCCCATTTGTCTGAATTAGGTCCATATCCCTCTCTGCCTTGGCAATTTCAGTGTCTTTCTAAGTGCTTCTTAAATGTAGCAAATGCAACTCATTCCACCCTCTCATCTGGGAGTGTGTTCCAATTACGAACCACTCTCGGTATAAAAGAATCTTTCCCCTCAGATCCCTTTTAAAGCTCCTTCCTCTCATCTTAAACCTATGCCCTCTTGTTTTTGATATTCCTAACACAGGAAAAAGATTCTACCTTACATATTCTTCTCATAATATTCTATACTTATATCAGGTCACCCTAACCTACTTTGCTCCAGGAAATAGAAGCCCAGCCTATACAATCTCTCCCTAAAACTACGGTACAGGGAACATCCAGGCGAATCTCCTCTCTGCTGCAGTCACCTCCTTCCTATAGTGTGACAGCCAAACAATACGCCAAGTGTGGCTGAACCAGTGTTTTCTAAGGTTGCAACACTTAATGCAAGCAGGCTTTTCCCACTAAGGTTGGGTGAGACTAGATTTAGAGGTTATAGGTTAAAAGTGAAAGGTGAAATCTTTCAGGGAACATGAGAGGGAACTTCTTCACTCAAGGGCTGGTGGGGGCATGGAACGAGCTGCTTATGGAAATAGTGAAAGTGGGTTCGATTACAACACTTCAGAGGTTCAGATAAAATTATATGGATGGGAGTGATATGGAGGGCAATGGTCCAAGTGCGGGTTGATGGGACGAGGTAGAATAATAGTTCAGCATAGACTAGATGAGACAAAGGGCCTGATTCTGTGCTCTACGACTCTTAACTTCCCTATTTTAGCGTTCTATGCCTCAACCTATGAAGGTAAACATGGCATAAGACTCTTCACCACTCTATGACAATCCTCAAGGAGATATTCACTGAGACTCCTGGGTATGTTAACCAGTGCAGCAGCCACAAGGCCATAAGATATAGGAGCAGAATTAGGCCATTTGGCCCCCTGAATCTTCTTCGACATTCAATAATGGTTGAGTATTTCTAACCACATTCTCTCACTTTGTCCTCAAACGCATACCCTCTATTCCTTGATTCCTTGACCCTGGGGAAAAGTCAGTGTGCTTTCACCTTGTCTCTGCTCTTTGTGATTTTATACTCTAGATGAACTGAATGACAGATCACGTAACTTTGATATAATTCTGTTGAATCGTATGTGATATTTGGCTGAACATACAAAGTTCAAACTAAATTTATTACCAGAGTTCAAAGTTCAAATTTATTACCAAAGTTCAAAGTACATTTATTACCAAAGTATGCAGTATACAACTCGGAAATTCATCTTCCCTACAGACAAGCAAACACCAAAGAACCCATTCAAAGAAAACATCAAATACCAGTATGCAAAATAAAGAACAAATCAGGCAAATGGCAAAAGACAAGAAAAAAACACAAAATATAAAACATCAAACCACAAAGTCCTTGAAACCGTCTAGGAATATTCAGTTCAGTACAGTTCAGTTCAATTTAGCACTGCGTCATTTGTTGACTGCAGGCCACAGAATCAGTCTGCCCCGATCAAGATCACACAGTATGTTTCCATTTCCTGTCTTACAGACATTTACAGGAAAGAAGAATTACAGTAGAGTGCTTTGAAAAAGTATGCATAAACTGGCAAAGACTTCCAAACAAAAATGTGCAAGAAAAGGCTAAAGAAGAGTAAAAATAATACTGAGAACAGGAGTCCTAGAAAGTGAGTCTGCAGGTTGTAAAATCAGTTCAGAGGAATGAGGGGGGAATCTGGTTGAAACCTATCGAATATTGAAAGGCGTAGATAGAGTGGGCTATAGAGGATATTTCAAATAATAGGACCAGAGGGCATAGACTTAGAATACATGGACATCTCTTTAGGACAGAGATGAGGAGGATTTTCTTGATCTAAAGGGTGGTGAGTCTGCGAAATTTATAGCCACAGAGGACTGTGGGGGCCAAGTTATTGGGTATATTGAGGAGAGGGACGGGCTGGTTCATCTCACTGCTCCACGAGGTTTCTTCATCTTTGTTCTGAACTGAGGCTGGAGCCTAGAACTAACAGGCTACTAAATTGGCTGGCTGCTGGCTTTGTGTCCTTTAACTCACTTTCATGAACTTCAGTTCTGAACGTTATTTGCTTACTTTTAACGTCTGCACGTGTAATGCCCTGGTTCATATTTTGTATGTATTTCATTTTGGCAGTTCTGTGTGAGCAGTCTGTTCTGTTTTCATGCTTGTTTAGGTTATTGTTGAAGATAAGAGATGAGGAGAAGTGTGTGCCATCCAATTAAGGGGAGGTTTCCCTCGTGCAGGACACTAAGGTTGGGCTTGGGATTTTTGGTTCGAGAGGAGATGAAGAGAGAAGATGCTGGGGAGAACCGGTCGTAGCATACAATCCAGTAGGAGACCCGTTTGTTCAAGATGGATTGCGAGCGACGTTCGGAAGGTGGTGTGTGCTTTCACATTGACCGAGGGCCCAGCGCGTGAGTGACTGAGAAGTTCAAGGTGAGCTCCAACTTCTACACAGTTGATTGTTTAATTAGAATGGGCCCTTTTCGTTATTCTTTACTAACCCTTTAGTTAAGATTCATAAATATAATTCCTTTAATCGTATGCAGTGTGCTGCCTGTTATATTGTGGCACTAATTTGTAACAGGGTGGTAAATGACACAGCATCCACACAATCCGGGGTTTGGGGTGGGATCGAGCGCGCCTCAATCTTACGGATTTGGCGGGGCCGGAGGTTGTCCTCCCTGGACTTACACAGCCGAGAAAACCAGGGTGTTTCACACACTTTATTTTTCTCTCTGCATATTGGGTGTTTAACTGTCTTTTTCATGGGATCTAATGGGTTTCTTCGTTTAGTGGCTGCCTGTAAGGAGACAAATCGCAAGGTTGTACGTATACGCACTTTGATAATAAATGTACTTTGAACTTTGAACGTTTATAGTTGAAGTGGAGGTTGAGCGGTTCTTGATGAGAAAGCGAAACAGTTATGAGGCGAAGGCATGAGGAGTGGTTGAGAGAGATAATAAATCAGCCGTGATCAAATGATGGAACAGATTTGATGGGCTGAATGGATTAATTTGCTCCTATGTCTTATGGTCTTATAGATGAGCAATCCTTTATCTTGAGACTCTCTGGCCCTGGAAACAGCATCTCAGCATCTGCCATGTCAATCTCTCTACATTAATGTTTTAACACTGCAGGGAAGATGTCAAGCTGACTACTACAAAATGATGTTGACTTGTAAGTTCATTGAGTCTTCCCTTCATGAAATTGCCTTGAGGCACCCAAAGCTTTATTGGCAAGACGGTGCTTTGTTGCAAAGTCTGGCAACAGTTGTAAATTCTGGTGAGACCATCCTGCTGAGCTAAGCGTAAATGGAACTTACTGTATTTTAATCACCCTGATACTAAAGTAAGAATTAATATAATTTCTCTGCATTTATGGCGCATTTCTCTATATGGTTTGTTTCCTTCTTCCTCATATATAATTATTGATTCACAGAGCTTTACAGCACTGAACCAGCCCCTTTCACCCAGAGTGACACACACAAAATGCTGGAGGAACTCTGCAGGTCAGGCAGAATCTATGGAAATGAATAAATAGAATCAGAATCAGGTTTATTATCACCGGCATGTGACGTGAAATTTGTTAACTTAGCAGCAGCAGTTCAATGCAATACATAATCTAGCAGAGAAAATGATAATAATAATAAATAAAATATAATAATAATAATAAACAAGTAAATCAATTACATATATTGAATAGATTTTTTTAAATGTGCAAAAACAGAAATACTGTATATTAAAAAAAAGGTGAGGTAGTGTCCACAGTTTCAATGTCCATTTAGGAATCAGATGGCAGAGGGGAAGAAGCTGTTCCTGAATTGCTGAGTATGTGCTTTCAGGCTTCTGTACCTCCTACCTGATGGTAACAATGAGAAAAGGGCATGCCCTGGGTGCTGGAGGTCCTTAATAATGGACGCTGCCTTTCTGAGACACTGCTCCCTAAAGATGTCCTGGGTACTTTGTAGGCTAGTACCCAAGATGGAGCTGACTAGATTTACAACCTTCTGCAGCTTCTTTCGGTCCTGTGCAGTAGCGCCCCCATACCAGACGGTGATGCAGCCTGTCAGAATGCTCTCCACAGTACATCTATAGAAGTTTTTGAGTGTATTTGTTGACATGCCAAATCTCTTTAAACCCCTAATAAAGTATAGCCGCTGTCTTGCCCCTTCTTTATAACTTAGGCGCTCCTGTGCTCCCCTTGTCCATACCTTCTTGGTCCTCACTGCTGGTGGCTGCAGTCTTCAGTCTCTGCCTATACTCAGGGAGTAGAAGTACAGCCAGGTGATCAGACTTCCCGAAGTGAGGGCGTGAAATAGCACGGTAGGCATTCTTGATGGTGGTGTAGCAATGGACCAGTGTGCTGTTTCCTCTGGTATTGGGACAGATATGTTGGGACCAGGTTAGATCCTCCGAGATCTTGACACCCAGGAACTTGAAGCTGCTCACTCTCTCCACTTCTGATCCCTCTATGAGGATTGGTATGTGTTCCTTTGTCTTACCCTTCCTGAAGTCCACAATCAGCTCTTTCAGACTGGCCTGCTTAAAATCTCCCAAAAAGATGGTGAAGGCGTGAGGCTGCGCTGTTTCATACATGTTGATCCCATTGCTCAGATCATCTAAAACCTGCTTGACATTGGCCTGAGGTGGAATGTAAACTGCTACCAGAATGACCCCAGAGAACTCCCGTGGTAGGTAAAAAGGACAGCACTTTACTGCTAGATATTCCAGGCTGGGTGAGCAGAATTGGGACAGCACTGAGAAGAGCTGATCGTGAATAGTTGATGTTTCAGGTCGTGACCCTTCATCAGGACTGGAAAGGAAGGGGGAAGAAACCAGAATAAGAAGATGGGGGAGGGGAAGGAGTGCACACTGGAAGGTGATAGGTGAAGCCAGGTGGGTGAGGGAGGGTGGGGGATGAAGTGAGAGGCTGGGAGGTGATAGGTGGAAAAGGCAAAAGGCTGAGAATAACGAATCTGATTGGAAAGGAGAGCTCCCCTTTCACCCATTCTGTCCAAGTTATCTACTGAACTCGTCCCATTGGCCGACATTTGGCCCTTTCCCCTCTAACCCTTTCCGATCTATGTAACCGATCTGCATGTCTTTTAAACTTTGCAATTGTGCTCACCTTTACCACTCTCACTACTCCAGTTGACTCTACCACTTATAAACACGAGAGATTCTGCAAAGGTTGGAAATCCAGAGTAACACTCACAAATTGCTGAAGGGACAGCATCTATGGAGGGGAATAAGCGGTTAATGTTTCAGGCTGAGACCCTTTATCAGGACTGGAAGGGGGGAGGTATCCCATCTGGCAGGTGATTGGTGAAGCCAGGTTTGTGGGGATATATAGCTCTGTCCCTCTTCATCATGCCACTAGCAGCCGAGCAACCAGGTTCTTCCTAACAAAGCCCTCCACCACCCCACATAATTCTCTCCTTACACCTTTACCTTGCTTCAGCACCTTCTCCTAATGCTGCAATCACTTCCACTTGCAGAAGATATAAAAGCCCAGAAACAGACAGCACGGGCTCAAGTTTAGCTTCAGTCTTGCTGTTATATGACTCCCGAATGGACCTCTTACATGATAAATATTGAATCTTTCAATTTATCTTGTTATTTCCCTTGCACCTTATTGTCCATCTGTACGGCGCTCCCAGAGTTCAAAGTAAATTTATTATCGAAGTACATATATATCATCATATACAACCCTGAGGTTCATTTTCTTGCAGACATTCACAGGAAAACAAAGAAATTCAACAGACTCCATGAGAAACCAAAGAACAATGAACATCCAATGTGGGAAATACCCGCTATCTCTCAGTGACTCTAACAATACCACTATATTCTGTATTCTGTTATTGCTTTTCCCTTTTGTATGATGCGTCAATGTACTTATAGAGTCATAGGACACTCAAGCTCAAAATCAGGTCCATGGGCCCTTCCAGTCCATAACAAACTTTGATTCTGCCTAGTCCCATTAACCTGCGCCTGAACCATAGGCCTCCATATCTGTCCCATCCATGTACCTATCCAAACTTTAATCTGTTCAAACTTTCCCTAGAACTCAGGACCTCAAGTCTTGGCAACATCCCTGTAAATTTTCTCTGTACTCTTTCAATCTTATTAATATCTTTCCTGTCGGTAGGTGGCCAGAACGGCGCACAAAGTTCAAAGTTCAAAGTAAATTTCATTATCAAAGTACGTATATGTCACCATATACAACCTTGAGATTCATTTTCTTGTGGCACTCGATAAATCTATAGAATAATAACCATAATAGAATCAATGAAATACCACCCACCTAGTGCATTGAACCAGAGTGCAGAAGAAAACAAACGATGCAAATACACAGAGAAGAAATAACAATAATTAAATAAGCAATGGATATTGAATGAAGTTCAGTGATGGTTCAAGGTAATGATGGTTTGATGGTTTAATGGTTGACAGGTAATAACTGTTCCTGAAGCTGGTGGTGAGAGTTCTGAGGTTCCTGCCCCTTCTTCATGATGGAAGTAGCAAGAGGACAGCACGGTCTGGGTGGTGGGGGTCCCAGATGATGGATGCTGCTTCTCTGTGACAGTGTTTCATGTCGATGTGCTCAATGGTGGGGAGGGCTTTTCCAGTGATGGACTGGGCCATATCCATTACTGTTTATAGGATTTTCCATTCAAGAGTACTAGTGTTTGCATACCAGGCAGTGATGCAGCCAGTCACTATACTCTCCACCACACATGTATAGAAGTTTGTCAAAGTTTAAGATGTCATGCCGAAACTCTGCTAACTCCCGAGGAAGTAGAGGTGCTGCCTGCTTTCCTTATAATTATACTCCAAATTAGGCCTCGCCAACTAGTGCTTTATTTTTGAAATGATCTGTATGGATGGCATACAAAACAAAATTTTTCGCATATGACAATAACAAATGAATCACTGATTGCCAATCATTTCCACCAAGCGTTTAATCAGTTCCATTTACACTTCTGGAAAACATATTGTGGTATTTTTCTACATTGTTGAATTGCAATTGGCAAAGCATCTCCCATTTTGTTCTCATTCTCTTTCTGCAAAACAAAATTTTAAAAAAAAGCACAGTTTTGCAGGTGTGTTAGTCCACTTCATCTGAATGAGACAGTTTGTTTATTAATGAACGTCTGGCGACTGGCTTCTCTTTAAAGAAAAGCTGACACTAGCCGCCTCAGCCTCCCTGTGGGTTGAAATTAATAGTTGTAAGCACTGAGGTGAAGTCACAGAGCCCTCTGCACAGTGCTGAACACAGAGTCTGCAGTAAATTTTGCAATTATAGCCACATTTCAACAGGTTCAAAGCCCTGCCACTGTGAAGCAGGACAATTAAATGCTACTTAAAAGTCTTTCATATTGAAAATGCTTAACAGAGCGATCAATCAAATGATTTTATTTTTACGGCAGGTAGAAAATGGGAGAAGCTGTGATTCTAATTACAGTCACAAAGAGATATCCAAAAGGGACATTGTTTGTTTTCCAAATTGTTTATGCATAAGTAAGATAATCAAGATTGTAATCATTGATAACGATAAATATGAAACCAGACTTCAAATGAATTGGATTATAGACTTTTTTTCTCTTCCTGGGTAATAACTAACCTTATCATTCACTTCGTGCGTTCAACACCATGCAGCTGGTCACGGACTTTTGAAGTGTTAACACTATAATGTTTTTATCAGTGCATCACAGAAAGCATCCAGCCCGGATCCATTCACAAACAAGAGAAAAGCTGCAGATGCTGGAAATCCAGAGCAACTACACACTAAAAGCTGGAGAAACTCCGCAGGTCAGGTGGCATCTATGGGAAAGAGTACAGGTGACGATTCAGGCCGAGACCCTTCGTCAAGACTGGAGAAAAAAGATGAGAAGTCAGAGTAAGAAAGTGGGTGGAGGGAAGGAAGAAACACAAGGTGGAACCGGAGGAGGGGGTGGAGGGGGGGACAGATGAAGTAAAGAGCTGGGAAGTTATTTGGTGAAAGAGATACAGGGCTGGAGAATGAGGAATCTGATAGGAGAGGACAGAAGGCCATGGAAGAAAGGGAAGGGGGAGGAGCACCAGAGGGAGGTGATGGGCAGGTAAGGAGATAAGATGAGAGAGGGAAAAGGGGATGGGGAATGGTGAAGGAGGGGAGGGGGAGGCATTACCAGACACTTGAGAAATCGATTTTCATGTCATCAGGTTGGAGGCTACCCAGACGGAATATAAGGCGTTGCTCCTCCAACCTTAGTGTGGCCTCATCGTGACAGTAGAGAAGGCCATGGGCTGATATGTTGGAATGAGATTGGAAAGTGGAATTAAAATGGGTGGGCACCAGGAGATTGCACTTGTTCTGGCAGACGGAGTGTAGGTGCTCAGCGAAGAGGTCTCCCAATCTGCTTGCTTATCCTGTAATATTATATCTAGACAGTTATTATAAATTGTCCTATCTGTAATAATAGATTGGTCATAATATAATTTGTAGGACTCCGACTCTAAAACTGGATCAGGCTTGTATTTATATTATTATTGTTATCTATATTTTTTTGCATTTGCACTGTTTATTTTTTTTGCATTATGCAAATCAGTTGTTCGTCCGTCTTTGTTTGGGTGCAGATTTTAATTGATTCTATTCTATTTCTTTGTTCTACTGTGAATGCCCGTAAAGAAGTGTGTCTCAGGGTGACATATACATACAGCACTTTGATAATAAATTTATTTTGGCATGGCAATTGCTCTGCCCGCGATACAGTTGTGGACACGGCTCCGCACATCACGGAAACCAGCCTCCCCTGCATGGACTCTGTCAGCACTGCTTACTGCCTCAGTAAAGCAACCAAAGACACTACTTACCTGGACATTATCTCCTCTTCTCCTTCCCATCAGGAACAAGATACAAAAGCCTGAATGCATGTACTACCGGGCGCAGGGGTAGATGTTAGAAAAATACTGAGTGGTCCCCTCGTACAATAAGGTGGATTCTTGACTTCTCCATCTGCCCTGTTGTGGCCTTGAACTTTATTGACTGCCTGCGCCGCACTTTCTCTGTCACCATATCACCTTTACATGCCTTCCTGTTATTGTTTTCCCTAGTACTACCTCAATGCACTGATGTGATTAAATAATCTGTCCAGATGGCAGCAAAACAAATTTTTCACTGTACCTCACTACTGAGGCCTTTGTCGGTCAGGGTTGACCATGGATGTTGTATCCTAGCTGTCTAGATACACAAGTCTGGGCAGTACAATATGGAGGGCAAACTGTTGCCCTTCTCCTGTCAGTAGAAAAAGTTCCACCAGGCTTCGTAGCTAAACCACACATGAAGGCCAGGAACTGGACTCGGTTGTCAGAGGCTATTTGAGGCACACACCACTGGGAGGATTTAGTAGATAGTGGGAGCTTGTCCTCATTAACCCCCCCGGCTATAACAACCCTAAGGAAGCTCACTTCATTAGCGGTGGACTAATCGATTCGAAGAGAGAGAGAGAGCTTCACACAGGTTGGGGAGAAAGGTTTAAAAAAGGAGCATTTCACGGGGCTCGGGACATTTAGCAGTGGACCAATTGATTTGAAGATAGAGAGAAAGAGCTTCGCACAGGTCGAGGAGAAGAGTTTAAAAAAGGAGCGTTTTGCGGGGCTCGGCACATTAGTGGCAGACTAATCCATTTGTGATTCAGTAGCAGGAGCAAATAAAAATATAGCAGGGTCAAAACAGAGCGGCCATTGCGTGAATGGACCAGTGGAAGAGTGGGAACGAGGCTTTGGCTTCAAAGGCTTTGGCGAGGAGGCACAAGTGAGTAGCAGGTAAAGCTTTTGTAGTGGTTGAATAAAAAGTCACTAAATTACAGCTAATTAAATAAAGTAGGGATGGTGCAGGATCAGGTGATGAGCTGTAGCTGCACGATGTGGGAGCTGGTCGAGCCCATTGTGGCTCCTGGTGACCACATCTGCAGCAAGTGTCGGCTGCTCGAGGAACTTACGCTCAGAGTTGATGAGCTGGAATCTGAGCTTCACACACTGCGGCACACCGGGGAGAGGGAGAGTTACCTGGATTTTCTGTTTCTGGAGGTAGTCACACCCATTAGATTAGCTACCTCAAATTCGGTCTGTGGTCAGGGGCAAGAGGGTGTGACTGCAAGTAAGGCAGGTAGAGAGATCCAAGAGACTCAGCCCATGAGCTTGTCCATCAGGCCTGAGATTTTTGCTCAGTGTGTGGATGAAAGTGGGGGCTGTAGGAAGGATGAGCAACCTAATTGTGGCACTGTAGTTCAGGGAGCCATTCAAAATGAGGGAAAGAAGAGAAATGTAGAGGTATTTGGAGATAGTATAGTCAGGGGAATAGACAGAGTTCTCTATTGCGAGGACAGAGTGTCCCAAAGGCTGTGTTGCCCGCCTGGTGCCCGGGTTCGGGACATCTTATCTGACCTGCAGAGCAATTTGCAGTGGAAGGGGAAAGATCTAATTGTTGTGTCCATGTGGGTACTAATGACAGAGGTAGAACAAGGAAAGAGGTTCTGCTGAGGGAATTTGAGCAGCTAGGGACTAAATTAAAAAGCAGAACCAATAGGGTGGTAATCTCTGGGTTACGACCGAAACCACATGCAAATTGGCATAGGTGCAAGAAGATTAGAGAGTTAAATGTGTGGCTCAAGGATTGGTGTGGGAGAAGTGGGTTTGATTTCATGGGAAATTGGCACCAGTATTGGGGAAGGAGGGAGCTGTTCCAATGGGACAGGTTCCACCTGAACTGTGATGGGACCTGGATCTTAGTGAATTGCATAACTAGGGCTGTGGATAGCGCTTTAAACTAAATAGTGGGGGGGGGGGGGGCATTCAACAGATTGGAGAAGTATGGATAAAGTAAAAGAGAAAAGTGTTTAGAAAGATAAAGACAAAGCAAAAGATAAAAAAGAGAAAAGTAAGAATGGAGTGAAGAAAAGTCACGTGCAGAAGAGTAAAAGATTACAAGATTTTAAAAGCATAATGAGTGTAAGGGCACTTTATTTGAATGCCTGTACTATTCGAAACAAGGTCAGTGAACTTGTGGCACAAATCAGTACAAAGGGGTATGATTTAGTGGCCATTACAATGACGTGGTTGCAGGGTGGAGAGGATTGGGAATTAAATATCCAAGGATATCAGGTAATACAGAAGGATAGGCAGGAAGGTAAGGGAGGTGGGATAGCGCTCTTAATTAAAGATGAGATCAAAGCACAGGCAATAAACAGAGAAATATCAGAGGCACATAAGAATGGAACAGAAGTTATCATGGGGGACTTTAACTTGCACATAGATTGGGTGAATCAAGTTGGTAGAGGCAGTCTAGAGGGGGACTTCATAGAATGTATCCATGATGGCTTTCTTGAAAAGCATGTTACTGAACCTCTAAAGGCCATCTTAGATCTGGTCCCATGCAATGAGACAGGTCAGAATCAGAATCAGGTTTATTATCACTAGCATGGGACGTGAAATTTGTTAACTTAGCAACAGCAGTTCAATGCCATACATAATCCAGCCGAGAGAAAAAAATAAATAAAAATAATAGTAATAAATAAGTGAATCAATTACAGTATACGTATATTGAATTGACTGAAAAAGCATGCACAAAACCAGAAATACTGTATATTAAAAAAGAAGTGAGGTAGTGTCCAAAGATTCAATGTCCATTTAGGAATTGGATGACAAAGGGGAAGAAGCTGTTCCTGAATCTCTGAGTGTGTGCTGTCAGGCTTCTGTACCTCCTACCTGATGGTAACCATGAAAAAAGGGCATGCCCTGGGTGCTGGAGGTCCTTAATAATGGACACTGCCTTTCTGAAACATCACTCCCTGAAGATGTCCTGGGTATTTTGTAGGCTAGTACCCAAGATGAAGCTGATAGGTTTATAATCCTCTGCAGCTTCCTTCAGTCCTGTGCAGTAGCGCCCCCCCACCCATACCAGACAGTGATGCAGCCTGTCAGAATGCTCTCCACAGTACATCTATAGAGTGTATTTGTTGACATGCCAAGTCTCTTCAAACTCCTAATGAAGTATAACCGTTCTCTTGCCATCTTTATAACTACATCGATATGTTGGGACCATGTTAGATCCTCAGAGACACCCAGGAACTTGAAGCTGCTCACTCTCTCCATTTCCGATCCCTCTATGAGGATTGGTATGACTTCCCTCATCTTACCCTTCCGGAAGTGCACAATCAGCTCTTTCGTCTTACTGATGTCGAGTGCCAGGTTGTTGCTGCGGCACCACTCCACTAGTTGGCATATCTCACTCCAGTATGCCCTCTCATCACCACCTGAGATTCTACCAACAATGGTTGTATCATCAGCAAATTTAAAGATGGTATTTGAACTATGCATGGGTATATAGAGAGTAGAGCAGAGAGTAGAGAGTAGGGCTAAGCACACACCCCTGAGGTGTGCCAGTGTTGATTGTCAGCGAGGAGGATACGTTATCACCAATCCACACAGATTGTGGTTGTTTGGTTAGGAAATTGAGGATCCAATTGCAGAGGGCGGTACAGAGGCCCAGGTTCTGCAACTTCTCAATTAGGATTGTGGGAATGGTGGTATTAAATGCTGAGCTACAGTCAATGAACAGCATCCTGACATAGGTGTTTGTGTTGTCCAGGTGGTCTAAAGCTGTGTGGAGAGCTATTGAGATTGCATCTGCCGTTGACCTATTGTGGCGATAGGCAGATTACAATGGGTCCGGATCCTTGTTGAGGCAGGAGTTCAGTCTAGTCACTACCAACCTCTCAAAGCGGCTAAAATTAGTGATCTTGTAGTTAGGGATCCTCTTGGAAAGAGTGATCACAGTATGACTGAGTTTCTCATACAAATGGAGGGTGCAATAGTTCGATCTAAAACCAGTTTAATATGCCTAAACAATGGAGACTACAAAGGGATGAGTGAGGATTTGGCTAGTGTAGACTGGGAACACAGGCTATATGGTGGGATGGTTGAGGAACAGTGGAAGACTTTCAAAGAGATTTTTTACGGTGCACAACAAACCTATATTCCAGTTAAAAGCAAGAACAGTAAGTGTGGGGAGAGCCAGTCTTGGATAACTAAGGAAATAAAAGAAGGCATCAAACTAAAAGCTTGTGCACACAAAGTTGCCAAGAGCAGTGGGAAACTGGAAGATTGGGAAGACTTTAAAGAACTGCTAAGCGAGCAATAAAGAAAGGAAAGCTAGTGTAAGGGGTTTCTTTTTTTATATGTCACTGCGTAGTCTAATTAAAATGGCTTCTTTGTTATGTTATAACTGCAAGGGCTTCTTTGTTATGTAAACTGCTGAGAAAGTCCTCCCGTTAGCAGTTTGTTTGGATCACGTTACTGATAAGAAGATGTTATGAACCAATTGGGATAGTTGTATGCTTTTGGTGTCTGTAAGATATTCTATGCGCAGGGTTTTGGGGCAGAAGGCGGGAGAGAGAGAGAGACAGAGGATGGACCAGGTGCTGTGAGTCCGCTAACGGGGTCGGACCCTGAGTGGGGCGTTCGGTGAGGAGAGGAGACAGAGACGGACTCGTGTGGAGCGTCTGGTCGACCACCGTTGAAGGTCCCAGGCGGCTGGTCGAGGTGGTCCGAAGGGTCGCAGGGTGAAGAAGGAGGGTCCTGAGCTCCAACTGTTTGTGCACGAAGAGATTAGACTTTGATAAGTGTGGCGCCTTTTATTTTCCTTTTATATTTTATTCTCTATTAATTATATAGTTCCAGTAATATCTATAAACTGTAAATCATTTAATCATATCTGGTGTATTGTCTGTTATTTGGGCGGGGTGGGGTACATCACACAGCATCCACACAAACGAATTACCCAGTTTGGCGGGGCTGAGGGCTGTTTCCCTAGATGACAGCGAGCCGAGCGACCCTGAGGTTGGCCAGGGGGGCTACACTAGATTATGAAAATACACTAGCACAAAATATAAAAATGGATAGTACAAGTTTTTATAATTATATAAAGTGGAAAAGGGTGGCTAATGTGAACAGAGGTCCCTTGGAGGACAAAAAGGAGGAATTGATATTGAATAATGCGAAATGGCAGAGATGTTGAGTGACTACTTTGTATCGGTCTTCATAGTAGAAAACACATCTAACATGCCAAAGAGAGATGTTACAGATACAATGGGAGGTGAGGACCTCGATACAATAGCTATCACTAAAGAGGTTGTGCTGAGCAAACTTGTGGGCCTGAAGATAGACAAGTCCCCTGATCCTGATGGAATGCATCCCAGGGTACTGAAAGAAATGGCAGAAGTTATAGTAGAGGCTTTGGTGATAATTTACCAAAATTCTCTGGACTCTGGGCAGGTCTCAGTGGATTTGAAGACGGTGAATGTCATGCCACTGTTCAAAAAAGGATGTAGGCAAAAGGCAGATAACAATAGACCAGTTCATTCAACATCTGTAGTTGGGAAAATGCTTGAAGCTATTATTAAAGAAGAGATAGTGACACATCTGGAAGGAAATGGATCCATCAAGCAGACACAGCATGGATTCAGCAAAGGAAGGTCCTGTCGGACTAAGGCACCGGTGAGCCCCGTTTCCATCCAGGGGGTCATTGTGGACATGGTGGAGGATTACAAATACCTGGGGATACGAATTGACAATAAACTGGACTGGTCAAAGAACACTGAGGCTGTCTACAAGAAAGGTCAGAGCCGTCTCTATTTCCTGAGGAGACTGAGGTCCTTTAACATCTGTCAGACGATGCTGAGGATGTTCTACGAGTCTGTGGTGGCCAGTGTGATTATGTTTGCTGTTGTGTGCTGGGGCAGCAGGCTGAGGGTAGCAGACACCAACAGAATCAACAAACTCACTCGTAAGGCCAGTGATGTTGTGGGGATGGAACTGGACTCCCTGACGGTGGTGTCTGAAAAGAGGATGCTGTCCAAGTTGCATGCCATCTTGGACAATGTCTCCCATCCACTACATAATGTACTGGTTGGGCACAGGAGTACATTCAGCCAGAGACTCATTCCACCGAGATGCAACACTGAGCGTCATAGGAAGTTATTCCTGCCTGTGGCCATCAAACTTTACAACTCCTCCCTTGGAGGGTCAGACACCCTGAGCCAATAGGCTGGTCCTGGACTTATTTCCTGGCATAATTTACATATTACTATTTAATTATTTATGGTTTTATTACTATTTAATTATTTATGGTGCAACTGTAATGAAAACCAATTTCCCTCGGGATCAATAAAGTATGACTATGACTATGACTATGTTTCACAAATAGCTAGAATTCTTTGAGGATATAATGAGATGCAATGGATAGAGGAGAACAGATGGACGTTATTTATTTGGATTTCCAGAAGGCGTTTGATAAGGTGCCGCATAAAAGACTTATCCATAAGATAAGGATGCATAGAGTTGAGGGTGATGTATTAGCATGGATGTAGGATTGGTTAATGATAGAAAGCAAAGAGTTGGGATACATGGGTGTTACTCCGGTTGGCAATCAGTGGTGAACGGTGTGCCACAGGGGTCGGTGCTGGGCCCACAACTGTTCATGATATACATTAATGATCTGGAAGAGGGGACTGAGTGTAGTGTATCTAAGTTTGCTGATGATACTAAATTGAGTGGAAAAGCAAATTGTGCAGAAGATATGAAGAGTCTGCAGAGAGATATAGATAGGTTACGTGAGTGAGTAAGGGTCTGGTAGATGGAGTACAGTGTTAGTAAATGCGAGGTCATCCACTTTTGAAGGAAAATGGAAGAGCAGATTATTATTTATACGGTAAAAAATACAGCATGCTGCTGTCGAGAGTGCATGCACGAATTACGAAAGGTTGGTTTGCAGGTGCAGCAGGCTATCAAGAAGGCAAATGGAACGTTGGCCTTCGTTGCTAGAGGGATTGAATTTAAGAGCAGGGAGGTTATGCTACAACTGTACAGGGTACTGGTGAGGCCGCACCAGGAGTACTGTGTGCAGTTCTGGTCTCCTTACTTGAGGAAGGATATACTGGCTTTGGAGATGGTGCAGAGGAGGTTCACCAGGTTGATTCCAGAGATGAGGGGGTGTTAGGCTATGAGGAGAGACTGAGACGCCTGGGACTGTACTCACTGGATTTCAGAAGAATGAGAGGAGATTTTATAGAAACATAAAAAATTATGAAAGGGATAGATAAGATAGAGGCAGGAAAGTTGTTTCCACTGGTAGGTGAGACTAGAACTAGGGGACATAGCCTCAAGATTCGGGGGAGTAGATATAGGATGGAGATGAGGAGGAACTGCTTTTCCCAGAGAATGGTGAGTCTGTGGAACTCTCTACCCAATGAAGCAGTGGAGGTTACCTCAGTAAATATATTTAAGACAAGGTTGGATAGATTTTTGCATAGATGGGGAATTAAGGGTTACGGGGAAAAGGCAGGTAGGTGGAGATGAATCTACAGCTAGACCAGCCATGATCTTATTGAATGGCGGGACATGCTCGATGGGCAAGATGGCCGACTCCTGCTCCTATTTCTTATGCTCACCAATAAACCAATTTACCAATATTGGCAACTTATCAGCCATGTTGTGCCCAGAACAGCTATGTGATAGTAACTTAATATTGATACATTAACACATCTTACAGGTTAAGGTTGTACATGTAAGGATAATTTCTGTAGTTAGTGATAAGAGAAATCGTAGTGTGTGGCATGGTAGTTTAATAGTTAGTGTATTGCTTTACAGTGATCAGTGATCAGGGTTCAATTCCTGCCACTGTCCAGCTGCCTGTGTTTTCTCTGGTTGCCTGGGTGTCCTCCCAATTCCAGTGATTACGGTTAGTGAGTTGCATTCATGACGACACCTGAGTTCTGCCCAGCACAGTCCCCACTGGTTTGATTTAACACAAATGAAACCTTTCACTGTACATTTCAATGTTCCAATGCACATGTGATAAAGAAATCTTATCATTGAATTCTTGAATCTGTAAATGTCATTGCAATGAAGGCACAGCAGCACCTCTACTTTCCTAGAAGTTTGCGAAGATTTGGCTTGTCATCTAAAACTTTGACAAACTTCTATAGATGCATGGTTGACAGTATACTGACTAGTGGTGTCACGGTCTGGTATAGAAACACCAACGTCCCTCACTGGAAAAACCTGCAAAAGGTAGTGGATACAGCCCAGTCCATCACAGGCAAAGCTCTCCCCACCATTGAGTACATCCTCAAGGAGCGCCATCACAGAAGAGCCGCATCCATCATCAAGGACCCCCACCATCCAAGCCGTGCTCTTTTCTCACAGCTGCCATCAGCTAGAAGGTACAGGAGCCTTAGGTCCACATCACCAGGTTCAGGAACAGATATTACCCCTCAGCTATCAGGCTCCTGAGTCAGACTGAATAACTTCACTCACCCCACCAATGAATTGATCCCCTTTGCATCTTCCTCTGTTCCAAAGACAACCATCCAATATTTTCCCATATATGCCCACGTAACCAAAGAGCTTATCCCCAAAGCTTTTCCAATTTCTCAGTGGTATGGTGCCCAGAACTGGGTACCTTACTCCAGTTGCAGCCCGTTGCAGAAAAATCTCGGGAGCAGCAGACAGAACAAATCAGGCCGACTCGGGGAATTGTTTCAGACTAAAGGACTTTATTTAAACGTTATATAACAGACAGCCTCTTTTCCTGAAAGCGGTGTTCAGAAGCTCTGGTTAGCTTTCAGACATGCTTCATTATATAGACCCAGTGTACGTAACTAAAAGCACTTAACAATAACATTGTTTGACTGTGAACTTAGGTCTAGAATGTAACAAACAACGTGACTTTGAACTTGGCCTAAGTTTCAACAAACAACAGCATTACGTAAATGCGGCGCCATAACATTTTTCTTTAGACATCAAGGACTTACAGCTGAATTCTAAGAGCGAGGACTTTAGCTGAATTTTAAGAGCATTCACAAGCTGTTAGGTTAACCCCTACATATCCAAAGAGTCTTAAATTCTTCCACACAGCCAAATCAATTCTTCCTGAAGGTTCACCATGACTTCTTTATGCTTATACTCTGTGTTTCCACTTACAAAGCTCAGGATCTTGCATATCTTTCTAAGCATATTCTCAGCTTTCCCTGGCATATATCTCAGGATATTTCTTTTATCACACCCTTCTACCCTTGTGCCCTCCCATATATATCGCTAGATGAAAAGTGATTAATTGTGGAATTACAATTTTTCTTAATTTTTATTGTACATACACATTCAAGATTCAAGATTATTTAATGTCTTTTCCTGTACACAAGTGTAAAGGAGAATGAAGTAATTGTTAGTCTGGATCTGATACTGCCAAAAAATCTATAAAAGATAAAGAACAAAATAATAAAATAAACTCAATAAATATAAATATGTACAATAGCTTATATAAATAGACTGATTGTATGTCCATAAGGTGATGCTAGGCTATATATAAGGTGATGGACAGGTGGAATTGTTGATTAGCCTTACTGCTTGAGGAAAGTATTTTTGAGTCTGATGGTCCTGGCACAAATGCGCGTAGCCTCCTCCCTGGTGGGAGTGGGACAAAGAGTCCACTAGCTAGGTGTGTGGGATCCTTCATGATGTTACTGGCCTTTTCCTGTCACATTTCTGTATATAATTCCTTGATGGGAGGTAGTCTGGTGCCGGTGACAATCTGTTGTAGAGCCTTTCTGTCTGATGCACTGTAGATTCTGTGCCAAGCAGTGATGCAGCTTGTTAGAAAGCTCTCTGCTGTGCATCTGTTGAACGATGTAAGTATGGACATGCAAAGTCCAGCTCTCTGCGGTCTCCTCAGTAAGTAGAGGTATTGGTGAGCTTTCTTGACCGCGTAGGATTTGCTCTGGGACCATGAGAGGTTGTGTGTGATGTGCACTTCCTGGAGTTTGAAACTGCTTGCAGTTTCCACTGCTGTGTCACCGATGTAGAGAGGCGTGTGAGTGGTGTGAGTTCTCCTGAAGTCGATGACCATCTCCTTTGTTTTGCTGACATTAAGGAAGAGGTTATTTGCCTGGCACCAGGTCTCGAGCTCTTTCAGCTCCGCTCTGTAGGCCGTCTCATCGTTGTTGGTTATGAGACCTATCACTGTCGTGTCAACCGCGAACTTGACAGCATGATTACTCGGGTGTTTGGCTGTGCAGTTACGTGTGAGCAGAGTGTACAGCAGTGGGCTCAGCACACGGCCCTGAGGAACACCGGTACTGAGGATGATGGACAGCGAGGAGCGGTCGTGCATCCTGACTACCTGAACTCTGTTTGTTAGGCAGTCCAACTCCCAGTTGTGTATTTAGACCAAGGAGTAGGAGTTTGTTCACAAAGGTCTGTGGGACAGTAGTGTTGAACACTGAACTGAAATCCGGAAACAGCATTCTGACATAAGTGTCTTTGTGTGTCAGGGCCAGGAGAATGACTGATGTTTTGGCATCTGGCCCTGACACACCTGGAAAACAAGGTCTTATGCCATAGCATCTGCCATGGTATCTGTTATGAGTCGTTCTCTCAGTAAGCATATTGGAGAATGGCCAATGTGGCAGGATTGTAGTTTTTGATCTGTGCCTTTATCAGCCGTTCAAAGCACTTCACGATGATTGGTGTCAGCGCCACCAAACGGTGGTCATTTAGTTCTGAAAGTGCAAGGTTCTCTGGTATAGAGATGATGGTGGCTGATTTGAAGCATGGGCAGACAACAGCCTGGATGAGTGAGGTTTTGACGATGTCTGTGAAGGCATCACTGAGCTGCTGTGCGCACTCCCAGGGTACTCGGCCTGGGATGCTGTCTGGCCCAGCTGCCCTACGGGAGGTTGACTCTCTGCAGAGTCCCTCCCATGTCTGTTGCAGTTGCAGTGAGCCTGTTCACCCAGGAGGGGGCAGCATGTTGTGTTGAGTTTTCTGCCTCCGAGCATGAATACAAGTTGTTTAGAGCATCAGGGTGGGAGGTGTCACTGGCACAGTCGATACTGTTTTTCCTTGCGTAGTCACTAATGCCCTTGATGTCCAGCTACTCTGGGAATTGTTATCAGAAAGGTGTTCCTGAATTTTTTGTGTGTAGGTGGTAATTGCTCTTTCTCCTGTCTGCTCTGAGAGCTGTTCTGTCACGTGAAGGCAGCATCCCAGGCATTTAGTGGGTATTCCACACCTTCACCTTTCTACTGAAACAACCAGAAAGCTGACTGTGATCTGTAAAAAACAAATCCATTCACTGATACCAACTTGGAAAACATTTTCCCTCTGTGCTCAGGTCTGCTTGTGACTCCTGTGCCGTCCCATATGGGCTGACTTTTAAATGCCCTCTGAAGTAACCTTGCAAACAAACCTAATGTCTTAGGAACAGCTTCGTCCCCTTGGTCATCAGATTTCAGAATGGTCCATGAACCCATGAGTATTACCTCACTAATTTGTACTCTTTTTGCACTATAGATATATATTTCTTACGGTACTCTGCAGTATTTTTTTTAATCTATTAAGACTATATGACATAGGAGCAGAATTAAGCCACTCAGTCTAAGTCTGCTCCACCAATCCATCATGGTTATCATCGTTGATGAGGTGAAAACAAGGACATAGGTGAAAACAAGGCTTCACTACCTTTTATGCTCCCTTTGACTGCGAAAATATGGAGGCACCTTCGCAAACCCCCACAGGCCCCGATGACCCTGTGATTTCAGTCTCAGAAGCCAACACGATGCCATCCTTCATGAACGTGAACCTAATGAAAAGAGCCGGCCCAGATGGGGTACATGGCCGAGTACTAAAGACCTGTGCTGATCGACGACTAGAGTCTTCACCGATATCACTTAGCTTCTCACTTCAGCAGTTTGAGTTACTCGTATGCTTCAATTACACTCACAACACGCCGGAGGAACCCAGCAGGTCGGGCAGCATCCGTGGAAAAGACCGGTCAATGTTTCGGGCTGGAACCCTTCATCAGGACTCAATTACACCGGTGCCTGAGAAGAATTAAGTGATGTCTCAATAACTATTGTCCAGTTGCACTTACATCCATTATGGTGAATTGCTTTGGGAGGTTGTTGATGAAACATATCAACTCGTGCCTAAGGGGCGAATGGGATCCACTCCAATTTGCCTACTGTCGCAAAAGGTCAATAGCAGATGCCATTTCATTGGCTTTTCACTCAACCTTGGAACTTCTGGACAACGAAGCTATATACATCTGGATGCTCCTCATTGACTACAGCTCGGCATTCAGTACTATAATCTCCTGAAAACTAAGCAGTAAGCTGAAAGGCTTTGCTTCAATACCTCCTTGTGCAAATGGATCCTTGACTTCCTCACTTGCAGACCCCAGTCAGTTTGGATTGGCATAAACATCTCCTCCACAATCTCCACAGGCACAAGTGTGCCACAAGTGCTTAGGTCCCTGCTCGATTTGCTTTCTATTTATGATGATGAGGCTAAGCATAACTCAAATACCATTGCTGCAGAGAGTCCAGAGCATCTGCAGATGTGAACTTTCCTCTGTTCAGAGGACTGCCGAAGGGTTTCGACCTGAAATATTGACTGTACTCATTTCTATAGATGCTGCCTGGCCTGCTGAGTTCCTCCAGCATTTTGTTTGTATTGTGCATGACACTTCTCACGCTCTTAAACTTTTCGATGATTTTAAGTTCCCTGGCCCTCACCGCTTTATTTTCACCATGGATGTCCAGTCCTTATATACTTCCATCCCCTATCAGGAAGGTCTCAAAGCTCTACGCTTCTTTTTGGATTCCAGACCTTATCAGTTCCCCTCTACCACCACTCTGCTCTGTCTAGCGGAATTAGTCCTTACTCTTAATAATTTCTCCTTTGGCTCCTCCCACTTCCTCCAAACTAAAGGTGTAGCTATGGGCACCCGTATGGGTCCTAGCTATGCCTGCGTTTTTGTTGGGTTTGTGGAACAATCTATGTTCCGTGCCTATTCTGGTATCTGTCCCCTGCTTTTCCTTCGCTACATCGACGACTGCATTGGCGCTGCTTCCTGCACGCATGCAGAATTCGTTGATTTTATTAACTTTGCCTCCAACTTTCACCCTGCCCTCAAGTTTACCTGGTCCATTTCCGACACCTCCCTTCCCTTTCTAGATCTTTCTGTCTCTGTCTCTGGAGACAGCTTATCCACTGATGTCTACTATAAGCCTACTGACTCTCACAGCTATCTGGACTATTCCTCTTCTCACCCTGTCTCTTGCAAAAACGCCATCCCCTTCTCGCAATTCCTCCGTCTCCGCCGCATCTGCTCTCAGGATGAGGCTTTTCATTCTAGGACGAGGGAGATGTCTTCATTTTTTAAAGAAAGGGGCTTCCCTTCCTCCACTATCAACTCTGCTCTTAAACGCATCTCCCCCATTTCACGTACATCTGCTCTCACTCCATCCTCCCGCCACCCCACTAGGAATAGGGTTCCCCTGGTCCTCACCTACCACCCCACCAGCCTCCAGGTCCAACATATTCTCCATAACTTCCGCCACCTCCAACGGGATCCCACCACTAAGCACATCTTTCCCTCCCCACCTCTCTCTGCATTCCGCAGGGATCGCTCCCTACACAACTCCCTTGTCCATTCGTCCCCCCCATCCCTCCCCACTGATCTCCCTCCTGGCACTTATCCGTGTAAGCGGAACAAGTGCTACACATGCCCTTACACTTCCTCCCTTACCACCATTCAGGGCCCCAAACAGTCCTTCCAGGTGAGGCAACACTTCACCTGTGAGTCGACTGGGGTGATATACTGCGTCCGGTGCTCCCGATGTGGCCTTTTATATATTGGCGAGACCCGACGCAGACTGGGAGACCGCTTTGCTGAACATCTATGCTCTGTCCACCAGAGAAAGCAGGATCTCCCAGTGGCCACACATTTTAATTCCACATCCCATTCCCATTCTGACATGTCTATCCACGGCCTCCTCTACTGTAAAGATGAAGCCACACTCAGGTTGGAGGAACAACACCTTATATTCCGTCTGGGTAGCCTCCAATCTGATGGTATGAACATCGACTTCTCTAACTTCCGCTAGGCCCCACCTCCCCCTCGTACCCCATCTGTTATTTTTATGCACACATTCTTTCTCTCACTCTCCTTTTTCTCCCTCTGTCCCTCTGAATATACCTCTTGCCCATCCTCTGGGTCCCCCCCCCTTGTCTTTCTTCCCGGACCTCCTGTCCCGTGATCCTCTCGTATCCCCTTTTGCCTATCACCTGTCCAGCTCTTGGCTCCATCCCTCCCCCTCCTGTCTACTCCTATCATTTTGGATCTCCCCCTCCCCCTCCAACTTTCAAATCCCTTACTCACTCTTCCTTCAGTTAGTCCTGACGAAGGGTCCTGGCCTGAAACGTCGACTGCACCTCTTCCTACAGATGCTGCTTGGCCTGCTGCGTTCACCAGCAACTTTGATGTGTGTTGCTTGAATTTCCAGCATCTGCAGAATTCCTGTTGTTTTTGTTTGTATTGTTCATGTTTTTGTATACAATCTTAGAGTTTGGGCAATTCCTCCTACATTTCCCTTTCTTACTGGTTGTACAGAGTGATGGAGATGCAACATAAAGATTTTTACTCCCTTGTGTTGTGAGATGGATGTAAGAAATAAAATTCTAATTCTAAAAAAATTCTAATATTTAAATTTGCTGACAGCAACATTGTCATTGGCCGAATCAAAGGTGGTGATGTATCAAAGGAGGGAGATGAGCAATCTGGCTGATTGGTGCCGCAACAACAAACTCACTCAATTTCAGCAAGACCAAGAAGCTGATTATTGACTTCAGGAGGAGGAAACCAGAGTCCGTGAGCCAGTTCTTATCAGGAGATGAGAGGTGGAGAGGATCAGCAACTTTAAATTCCTTGATGTTATCATTTCAGAGGGTCTGTCCAGGGTCCAGTTCAAAGTTCAAAGTACCATTTATTATCAGAGTACATACATGTCACCACATACAACCCTGAGATTCTTTTTCTTGCAGACATACTTAGAAAATCTATTGAAGAGTACAGTAATTATAAACAGGATCAATGAACAACAAAGTGTGCAAATGTAAATATAAATAAATAGTAATAAATAATGGGCATGAAGTAACAAGATAAAGAGTCTAAAGTGAGACCACTTACAAGGATCAGTGCCGGGAGGGATGGGGGGGACGAATGGACAAGGGAGTCGCGTAGGGAGCGATCCCTGCGGAAAGCAGAGAGGTGGGGAGGGAAAGATGTGCTTAGTTATGGGATCCCGTTGGAGGTGGCGGAAGTTACGGAGAATAATACGTTGGACCCGGAGGCTGGTGGGGTGGTAGGTGAGGACCAGGGGAACCCTATTCCTAGTGGGGTGGCGGGAGGATGGAGTGAGAGCAGATGTGCATGAAATGGGGGAGATGCGTTTGAGAGCAGAGTTGATGGTGGAGGAAGGGAAGCCCTTTTCTTTAAAAGCGGAACAAGTGCTACACATGCCCTTATACTTCCTCCCTTACCACCATTCAGGTCCTCAGACAGTCCTTCCAGGTGAGGCGACACTTCACCTGTGAGTCGGCTGGGGTGATATACTGCGTCCGGTGCTCCCGATGTGGCCTTCTATATATTGGCGAGACCCGACGCAGACTGGGAGACCGTTTTGCTGAAAACCTATGCTCTGTCCGCCAGAAAAAGCAGGATCTCCCAGTGGCCACACATTTTAATTCCACATCCCATTCCCATTCTGACATGTCTATCCACGGCCTCCTCTACTGTAAAGATGAAGCTACACTCAGGTTGGAGGAACAACACCTTATATTCCGTCTGGGTAGCCTCCAACTTGATGGCACGAACATCGACTTCTCTAACTTCCGCTAAGGCCCCACCTCCCCCTTGTACCCCATCCGTTATTTATTTATATACACACATTCTTTCTCTCTCTCTCCTTTTTCTCCCTCTGTCCCTCTCACTATACCTCTTGCCCATCCTCTGGTTCCCCTCCCCCTGGCCCTCCTGTCCCATGATCCTCTCGTATCCCTTTTGCCAATCACCTGTCCAGCTCTTAGCTCCATCCTTCCCCCTCCTGTCTTCTCCTATCATTTTGGATCTCCCCCTCCCCCTCTAACTTTCAAATCTCTTACTAGCTCTTCCTTCAGTTAGTCCTAACGAAGGGTCTCGGCCGGAAACGTCGACTGTACCTCTTCCTAGAGATGCTGCCTGGCCTGCTGTGTTCACCAGCAACTTTTATGTGTGTTGCTCGAATGTCCAGCATCTGCAGAATTCCTGCTGTTTGTGCTGGAGCCAGTACTCATTTGCGCACTGCCTTGCAGTTTGTTGCACTTTGCTCGAAGTGCCTGGAGTGTTTGGTCGGATGGTGAGCGTTTATACTCTGTGAGAGATTGGCGGGACAGCACCTTATTGGCTGGGGGCTGCCCAGTTTGAGGCAGGTGGTAGCTGTCTGGTGAAACGCGATGGTCTCGCCCACCGTTGGAAGCAACCCCTGCCGCCATGCTCCATGCCAATCAAGCATTATGACTTATAACCGGTAACTGCTGCTTCCCGTGTTTGTCCGACGCTATAAAACGAAGCTAGAGTGGCCTCTCCCGGGCGCAAGCCAGGGCAGGGTTGATATGGAGATCGGTCTATTGCCCATGCAGTGGGACCTCCCCTCTCCATGCTGATGACAGGTCCAAAGGGGGGATGAAAGTCGATACAGTTTGGTGCCAGCAGCATCCCAGGAGTTGCCGTGCCAGTGCTGGGTACAGCAGTCAGCCGCCTTCGAGACTCCGACTCCGAAATTTACCTCGGGGTTTACTCCCAAAGCCTTTCCCCTGAGCGGGTACAGCTGCAAGGCAATGGAGGTTTGAAATCAGAGTTTTCTCTCTCTCAGATGAGATACATCTGTGGTTAATGAGCCCCATCTGACTGGAGCAACTGGTTTAAGGCGCCAGTGGCCCGCCTTTGCCCCTTCTCTTGCCAGTGAGAACAGCTCCGCCGGGCATATGAACTATGCCACACGTGAAGGCCAGGAGTTGGACTTGATCATCAGAGGCTGTTTGAAACGCACGCCATGAAGAGCATTTGTTCAGCAGTGGGAGCTCGTCCCCACTGCCACCCTTCAGCTATGACTACCTTTGGAGCCAGTACGTTGGCTATAGTGAGTATATTTAAGGTTGATAGTTTCTTGATTAGTCAGGGCATGAAGGGATACAGGGAGAAGGCAAGTGATTGAGGCTGAGAGGGAAAATAGATCAGCCATGATAAAATGGTGGAGCAGACTCAAGAGGCCAAATGGCCTAATTCTGCTCCTATATCTTATGGTCTTATGATTTTATTATGGTTAGCAAGTACATTTTTGCAGAGCTAGAGAAAAGTGAAAAAGAAATGTTAATGCTGGTGTTTATGCATCATTTTGGGAACACTCATATTTCTCTGCATAAAATGAATTTGAAAGCAGGAAAGCCATTATATTCACAGCAACAGTCTTTCATCAGAGCACTGTGAGCTATTTTGTTTACTAGACAACTGGGTGACCCATTGGGGCACCCTTTGAGAGAAAGGTAGTGCAGTCTGATGTGACGTGCCTTGGAAATTAAAGAAGAAAAACTCAGTTTATTAAAGAAGAAAGACGCGTAGCAAGACAAGTACAGCTCCTCCTCGTTTAACGAAGGACACATTGATGACAGCATTTTTGGTTGATCTTCCACCCTTCAAGAATACTCTAACGTTTTCATTTCTTTTTCCCTGGCTTAAAGCCACATACAGCAAACCATGCTGGAAGACCGGTTTCTCCAGATAAATCAGCACATTCTCCATGGTTTGGCCTTGTTCCTTATGTATAGTCACAGCAAAGCGTGACTGTATCGGGAACTGGCTCCGCTGAAGAGGGACATCTTCCCCTTCTGATAAACTGAGAGTAACTCTTGGGATCATGACAACGTCATTTTTGAATACACCTTTGCTACAATGAGATTGTCGTGCAGTTCTTCCACCATCATTTACGTTCCATTGCAAAGCCTTGGTGGATCCAAGTTCCTCACTGAAATGATGGGAGATCCCCTCTTCAATTCCAGTTTATGTGGTGGCAAACCAGAGAGTTCAACCGAATCAAGGAATTCTGTTGGAAAATGAGTGGCTTCACTTCACTTATGGCATTGAAGGAACAGTATTCTTTCATGATTCCAGGGAAGCATCTAATGCCTGTGAAGTTTACTTTTCATATCATTTCATTGAGAGGAATCAAGATAGAACTCCTCGAGAAGAGTTCTGCAGGATTGTCGAATGTCAGGTAGATGAAATCAATGCATTCTTCCATAGTTTTTGCTGGCAGAATCATATCTTCAGGTAATTCGATTTCATCGTTTTCATTTTTCTCAATCTTGTCTTCTCCAACATCCGATAAGAACTCAGAATATCGTCCTTCGCCCTCACTCAATTGCATGTTTCTCTTCAATTGAAACTTGAAGCTTCTCCAGAAGTAGGATTTTTTAATGCATGAATTCTCCACATCAGCATCATTTCCGCGTTTCACAACTGCTAGAAGCAGATGGAAATCGCCACAGCAAATGGTTAAAATACCCCCGAAGGCCTCATTCTTGCTGCATACATCACGAAGAGTCCAGTCCACGGCTTTGAAGCTCTCCCTCCTAATCATGGGGCACTCATCCCAGACAATAAGCTCCGCATTTTGGAGTAAATTTGCAGTATTGTTGTTTTTAATCTATGTTACAAAGGGCATCTTCATTGACTTTGAGGGGTATCTTGAATCTTGAATGCGCTGTCCTACCACCAGGCATCAATGTTGCTGCAATACCTGATGATGCTACAGCAATAGCAACACTTCCATCTCCCCTAACTTTAGCGAGGATCAAGTTGATGATAACTGTCTTGCCCGTTCCTCCTGGTGCATCAATGAAAATCATTGAGAGAGATTCCTTTCCAAGCAGTCGCACACATATTCATATACTTCTCTTTGCTCATTATTCAATAAGGTACTCTTTGCTGCATATTCTCGAGTTGATCTTTCCTTTTCACCTCTGTCTCTTCCTCTCTCCTCCTTCTCTGCCAGATTTTGTCATACTGGAGACGCGCAGCCCTTTCATCCTTCGTCTCTTCATCTCTTCTACCATTTGTTCTTTCTCTCTGATCCTGGAGTCGTGTGGCTCTGGCCTGATTGGATTCTTGTTCTCTCCTCCTTCTGTGCCTATTGTTGTCATTTTGGAGACGTGCATGACTGTCCTCCTCTGTCTCGTCTTCTCTCATCTTTTTTGTCCTGACTCTTTGATCCTGGAGTCATGCAGCCCTGGCCTCATCTGATTGTTGTTCTCTCCCTCTCCTTGCCGTTTCCCGATGACATTTGGCATCATCTCTTGACCATAATGTCCCCCTTCTCTTTCCACCAGGTATAATTAGGCTGTGCATATTTTCTTTACCCTAATGCTTGTTAGAAGATACGAAGCAGTAATACCAAAGCCTTCAGGATGCTGATTTTTCTTGATGATGTGGTTGGTGCTCTCCTAAATGGATGTGATAGCCCTGCCCTTTTGCTGCGGTCGGTGTCGCTGCTGTGAGCATCATGAGCCGCTGCTGAGGCTGACCGTGCGCATGCGTCGTGGTGTCGTGTTGTAAATGTAACTTTGCTGGATTAAATAACGACAGCACAAAAAGATTGTTTCTTATCTTTCCACCCGTTTATTTCTTCGAGCTCAGCCAGCGAGTGAACTTCGACCCAACATCAGGGAGAGACCCTTTCTCATCTCCCTGGTGGTTCTACAAGTTCACTGCCTGATGTCAGAATTGTCAGAAGTTATAAGGCCACCGATACAAAAGAACAATCAGTTTGATAACCATTCCGGTCAAGTCAATGGACTATTGATACAGAGAACAATCAGTTTGATAACCATTCCGGCCAAGTCAACGGACTATTGATACAGAAGTACAATCAATTTGTTAGACACTCCAGCCACCTTAATTAAAGAAAAGAATGTCCTACCTGGTTTGCTGGCACCACAACTTAATGACAAAGATAAGAACATCAATCAAATTTGTGCTTTAATTAAGAAAGGAATGTTCTGTCTAATTTCCATCAGGTACTGCTTTTTGTCAAAATCAGAAGGTGTGAAATGCCCAGAGACATCGATGTGGATCTGGGCGCACTTTAACCCTTATCTTGCTCCAAAGAAGGCAGCTGTGAGACATCACTCAAACACACTGCAGTCACAGACATAGTCAGTACTGAATCCATTGTTTACAGGAATCTTGAGAATCCCCCATTCCCTTAAACTTTGTCAGCGTTGTGGTTTCCATGGAAGGTGGAATCGGCTCTGTGAGCATCGTGAGGTGCTGCTGAGGTTGGCCGTGCACATGCATCATGGTGTCGCATTGAGGATGCCATTAAAGTTGGAATCGGCTCGGGTTGTGGAAAGCGGGGTCTGTTGATTGACGAGTGAGCAATTTTATACGAATATATAACCCTGAACTTTGCCTGCATTCTGTAAGTTAGCGCATTTTAAGTCGATTTAGTCAAAGAAAGTGCCGCTGTAATGCACCATTTGGGCTAATTGGAGGTCACAAGCAGACAAACAGAGCATGAGAATTTTAGTAGTATATAGATTGTGAAGTCAGAACTTGCAGGCACTCTGCGACAAAATTTATTTTTTTACCCTTTTTTAGAGACTCAGCATGGCAAGATATCCTTCTGGTCCAACAAGCCAGTGATACCCAATTACACCCATGTGACCAAGTAACCTACTAACCCGTATGTCTTTGGAATATGGGAGGAAACCAGAGCACCCAGAGGAAACCCACGTGGTCAAGGGGAGAATGTACAGACTCCTTACAGACAGCGGCAGGAAATAAGCCTGGGTCATTGGTAGCTTAAAAACATTAAGCTAACTGCTACACTACCATGCCATCCCAATACTTAAACCAATATTGTATCATCCAGATGAAGTAATTTGTCTTGGCACTTCCACTTTATCCATAACTAGAAATGAGAGAATCCTATCTGTCCAAAGTGAAAATATACAAGAAAAGGCTACACTCCTTGTTAAATTGCTTCCTGGAAAAAGTAGGGCAATCATTTACCTGAGCTGTTGTTAGGTAACATCCCAGTTGAAAGGGTATGGGGGAAATCCTGGAAATCCACGTTGCCTTTGTGTCTCTCTATGTGCTCGTTCCTTTTGACTGGTGAACAGCAGTGGGATTAGCTGGTGAAGAGTGCGCCTGCTGCTATGGTAGTCACGTGTCCTTGGAAACTGCTCTTCGCTTGTGATAAGAATTATTGGAAGTGTTTTAACCAGAAGTAAAACGTAGGTCTGACTTGAAGCGTGAAATGGAATCCATCATGACTTCTACTTAGCTGGTGACGTGACACTTAATGTCAAACTTCCCAGAGTTGTGTTGTCCAAGTATGCTCTCAATGACTTCTTTATCAGGTAACTGAGTGTATGTTCACGGTCTTCGGCTACCATAGCCCATCCACTTCAAGATCAATGTGATGTGCATTCAGAGATGCCTTTCTGCACACCACTGTTGTAACACGTGGATACTTGAATTACTGTTGCCTTCCTGTTAGCTTGAACCAGTCTGGCCATTCTCCTCTGATCTCTTTCATTAACAAGCTGTTTTCACCCACAAAATTGCTCACTGGATGTTTTTTGTTTTTCACACCATTCTCTATGAACTCTAGACTGTTGTGTGTGAAAATCCCGGCACTAACAATAATTCGATGGTCAAAGTCACTTTGATCATACTTCTTCCCCATTTTTGATGTTTGATCTGAACAACAACTGAACCTCTATCTGCATGTTTTATGTGTTGAGTTACTGCCATGTGATTGGCTGATTAGGTATTTGCGTTAACGAGCAGGTGCACAGATATACCTAATAAAGTGACCGCTGTGTGTGTGTTTGTAGTATTAAATGTACATACAATTGTGAGATCTTACTGTTTGTAATATATAATAAATAGATTATATGTGGAATGAGTTGCCAGAGGAAGTGGCTGAGGCAGGTATGTTAATAACATTTAAGAGGTACTTGGGTACTTTGAAAAGAAAGGGTTTAGAACAGGGGGTCCCAACCTTTTATATTCCAGAGACCCCTACCATTTGCTGAGGGGTTGGTGGACCCCAGATTGGGAACCCTTGGAGAGGGATATGGGCCAAATGTGGGCAAATGGGATGAGCTTAGATGGGAATCTTCTTTGGCATGGGCCAGATTGGCTGAAGGGCCCATTTATGGGTGGTGTGTCTCTATATGTTGTTGTTGTTCGTCCTTCATAGTCGAAGATGACCATGGCTTCAAAGTCAAATGGGAGATTGGTGGCTGTGGGTCCGGAGGTGACTGATGAGGCCAATCCGGGCCCTGAAGGTTCGCCCACATGTGGGACACAAGTGGGTGGGTGCTGTCGTGGCAGTGGATGCTGCTCGGGCCTTGCGCACAGCACGCTTTCGTTGCACCTCGATGATGCGCCTGACTTCAGCTGCACGGGCTCCTGTGGTGATCTTGCTGCGCCAAGCTGGACGGTCGAGGGCAAGCGTCTCCCATGTGTTGATGTCGACACCCAGGCCTTTGAGGGACGCTTTGAGGCAGTCTTTGTAACGTTTCTTCTGCCCCCCCGACTGAGCGCTTGCCCTGACACAGTTCTCCGTACAGCAGCTGCTTAGGCAATCGGCTGTCTGGCATTCTGACCACATGTCCAGCCCACCTGGCTTGGGCTTTCAGCAGGAGGGTGTAGACGCTGCAGAGCCCAGCTCGTTCCAGGATTTCCGTGTTGGGGACTTTGTCCTGCCACCTGATGTGGAGGAGTCTGCGGAGACAGCTCAGGTGAAAATGGTTGAGCTGTTTGGCGTGTCTGCTGTAGACAGTCCAGGTCTCGCTGGCGTAAAGGAGGGTAGTAAGGACCACTGCACAGTAGACCTTCAGCTTGGTGGTAAGGCTGAGTCCTCTCCGCTCCCAGATGTTCTCACGGAGTCTCCCAAAGGCGGTGCTGGCTTTGGCAATCCTGTTGTTGACCTCAGCGTCTATGTTCACTGCGCAAGAGAGTATGCTGCCCAGGTAGGTGAAGTTGTCGGCTGCCTGGAGGTTCTGGCCCTTCACCGTGATGCGCGGATCCTGGTATGGCTTTCCTGGGGCAGGCTGGTACATAACTTCGGCCTTTTTGGTGCTGATAGTGAGACCGAAGTTGTTGCAGGCTTGTGAGAAGCAGTCCATTTCATGCTGCATCTCCTGCTCTGTGCTGGCGTTGAGTGCGCAGTCGTCAGCAAACAAGTCTCTGATGACAGTCTCTCGCAACTTTGTAACTGCCTGCAGGCGCCTAAGGTTGAACAACCTGCCGTCAGTCCTGTATCTGACGTGGATTCCTTCTTCGTAGTTATGGAAGGCATCTGTCAGCATGGCAGAGAATACCATACTGAACAGAGTCGGGGCAAGAACACAGCCTTGTTTGACGCCATTTGTCACTGGGAAGGCCTCCGACTCGTCGCCGTCATCCAGAACTTTCACCATCATACCGTCGTGGAACCGCCGGACGATTGTGATGAACTTGCTGGGGCAGCCAAACTTCTCCATGATCTTCCACAAGCCTTCTCTGCTGACCGTATCGAAAGCCTTGGTTAGATCGACAAAGGTCACGAAGAGGTCGCTGTGTTGCTCCTGGCATTTTTCCTGGAGTTGGCGCGCAGCAAAAATCATGTCCGCGGTCCCACATTCAGCACGGAAGCCGCACTGGCTTTCTGGGAGCAGACCTTGCTCAAGATGTTGGAGAAGGCGGTTGAGCAGGACACAGGCCAGAATCTTCCCCACAATGGACAAGAGGGAGATGCCTCGGTGGTTGTCGCAAGACTGGCGGTTGCCTTTCCTCTTGTAGATGTGGACTATGCTGGCATCTTTCAGCTGTTGCGGGACCTGTCCCTTTTTCCACATGGACTGGAAGAGTACAATCAGCTTTTGCATCATGACAGGGCCTCCTGCTTTGTATACCTCAGCAGGGATTGCATCGGGTCCTGGCGCTTTGCCACAGGAGAGTTGCTTCACTGCCTTCCTGACTTCATCTACTGTGGGGAGGGTGTCGAGGTTCTTGTTGATCTCTACCTGGGGCAGGCGGGCAATGGCCTCGTCGTTGATGTCAGCAGGGCGGTTAAGGATGTTGTTAAAGTGCTCAGCCCACCAATCCAGAATCTGCTTCTTCTCTGTCAGCAGCTGCGTCTCATCTGCGTTGAGGAGGAGTGAGGAGCCGGAGGACTGGGGTCCGTATACAGCCTTAAGCGCATCGTAGAAGCGCTTTATGTCGTGGCTGTCTGCATAGCCCTGGATTTCATCGGCCTTCTTGCTGAACCAGCTGTCCTGCATCTCGCGAAGTTTTTTCTGCACCTTTCTTCTTGCGTTGGTAAAGGCATCTTTCTTGGCTAGCGACGTGGGGTCGTTCTGATGCGCTCTGTAATGTTGATGTTTCTCCGTTAGTAGTGCCTGTATTTCTTCATCATTCTCATCGAACCAGTCTTGGCTTCTTCGGGTTGCTGGTCCGAGATGTTCGAGGGCGGTAGTGTAGACAGTGTCTCTGAAGGCCGTCCACTGTTCCTCAACGCTGGTCCCGTCTTCCTGTGGTGTGTCTGGCAGTCTGCCTTCAAGGTCATTGACGAATTCTTCTGCAACCCTGCTGCTTTTCAGCTTGGAGACATTCAGCCTCTTTGCAGTCTTCTGCCCTTGGGGTCTTCTCATGGGCAGAATGCGAAGCCTGAACTTGGACACAATGAGGCGGTGGTCGGTCCAGCAGTCGGCACCACACATGGCTCCCGTCACTCTGACGTCCATCCTGTCCCTCTTCCTGGTGATGATGTAGTCAATCAGATTCCAGTGCTTCGAGCGTGGGTACATCCATGACGTCTTCTTACGGGTGGGTAGGCGGGACAGGGTGTTGGTGACGACAAGGTCGTGTGTGGCACATGTCTTGAGGAGCAGAAGGCCGTTGTTGTTACACTTGCCAGTGCCGTGTCTTCCAATGATCCCTTCCCAGGTTTGGTAGTCTGTCCCTACTCTGGCATTGAAGTCCCCGAGAACGATGAGCTTCTCTGACTGTGGGATTGCTGAGATGAGGGCGTCGAGTTCTTCATAGAACTTGTCTTTAATGTCATCTGGGTTGGTCATGGTGGGAGCGTAGGCACTAATCAGCCTAGCACTCTTCTTGTTTGCAAGTGGGAGCTGAAGTGTCATCAGGCGGTCGTTGATGCTCTCTGGGTGCTTGGTGAGTTTACGGGCGAGGTTAGAATTGATGGCAAATCCCACGCCTGCTTCTCGTCGTTCAGCGCTGCTGTGACCTCTCCAGAAGAACGTGTATCCACCACTACGTTCTGTCAGCTGGCCCTTGTCTGCTGGCACGTTTCGCTGAGAGCTGCTATGTCCACGTTGTAGCGAGCTAGCTCTTTTGCAACCAGTGCAGTTCTTCTCTCTGGTCTGTCTGCCTTGATGTTATCTCGCAGAGTTCTCACGTTCCATGTGCCAAGGTTGAGCACCATCACTTTTTTCTTCACTGTTGTAGGTCGACCGCTGTGAGGGATCCCCACCAGCCGCGGTAAGCTGGCCAGGGTGAAGTGAAGCAGACTATGTTTGAGGCACCTTTTCTAGCCCCTTCCTCCATGGAGGTGAGCCGAGCGATCCTAAAGAGGGCTGCTCAGACACCCAGGGGGCTGCCGAACTCAACTGCTGCTTCGGTCCAGTAGAGAGCGACCCTATGCCCTGGGCTGCCTGTGTGCAGGTTTGTGACTACAGCTTCCGGTGTATCCGTACCTGCTGCTTCGCCACTCCCCCATCGCCACAGGACTTTAGGTTGCGCGTTGGGTTTGAAGTCATGACTTGTGCTTGACTTGGATTAAAGTGAGGGAGAGTTGCGCAGGTCGTCAGCCTCACTCTCTCGTCCCGGCCCATCTGGACCCAGTGGCAAGACATAGTCGAGACGACTGGAGATAGGTCAGGATGCAGTGGATGGCCAGCAGTGTTCTGTGTGTCTCACTGTGCCCTCTTAGCGCTCCACGACGCATTGCTGAGAATCGCCTTCCTGCCCGTTGAACCAGTGATGGTTTCTTCCGCGCAGTCCGCCGAATCCAGGCTTCACACGCTAGGTAGACAAGCCCTGAGTGTTGTGGGTCTACGGCGGTTCTTACAGCGTGCTCGCAAGCCTCCCTACCCGTTGTTGGGCATCCTCATTCGCCTTTGCAGCCGTTGGGAGATGCCTCCTCTTCCGCCTGCTCTGCCGTTGGGAGATGTCTCCTCTTCCGCCTGCTCTGCCGTTGGGAGATGTCTCCTCTTCCGCCTGCTCTGCCGTTGGGATGATTACCTTGGTTACTGGCCTACGGAAGTGGCTCGCAGCTCGCCACCGCGCTGGCCGTACCAGGCGGCGGGGGCGGGCGGCGGCGGTCGCGACAAGCGGCAGGCCAGCTCCAGGCCTCTGGCCTCGCCCCCTCCGCCTGCCGCCGCCTCGCACTGGCTGCAGGCCGCTGAAGGTGCGGTGGCAGCGGGCGGCCAGGGGCGGGGCCCCGGTCTCGACCTCACCAAGAGGCGGCATCGCGCCTGCTGCGGACTCCCTGGTATTGATCCAGTCCGGGTTGGCCAGGCTGGCGATGGCGAAGATGTCGGCGGCCAGGAAGAGGCATCTGGCACAATCTCTATATATCATTGTACTAAATGATTTGGATGAAAATCATAAGTGGTGTTGTGGATAGTGAGGTTAAAGACCCCTCACGCCCTCTCCATGAACTGTTTGTTCTTCTGCCATCAGGCAAACATTACAGGAGCATCGAAACTAAAACCACAAGGCTACTAAACAGCTTCCTCCCACAGGCAGTCAGACTGCTAAATAGCTGCTCTACCTGACTCTGCTTTGGACACTTTTAACTTGCACTGGACACTTATAACTGATTTTAACTGACATGTGGCTGTTGTGTTTTAATATTTATTGTTATGTTTATTATTCAGTGTTGCATTTGTTATGTTATGATTGCACTGCTCCTGAGAAACATTGTCTCATTCTGCCCTGCAGAGCTGACGTACGGTTAGAATGACAATAAAGTCTTTTGAATCTTGAATCTTGAATCTAGTTTTCAAAGTATGCAGCAGGATATAGATCATAAACACAAGAGATTCTGCAGATGTTGGAAATCTTGAGCAATGCTCGCGAAGTTCTGGGGGTACTAAGCAAGTCAGGCAGCATCTATGGAGAGGGATAAACAGTCAATTTTTTGGGCCAAGATCCTTCATCAGGACCCATACGTCAGGATATAGATCACTCATAATTTTGTGGGGAACAATGGTAGTAGTGTGAGGTGTTGTATTTTGAGAAATCAAATGCAAGAGGGAAGTATACAGTAAATAGCAAGACCTTTTGGAGCATTGATATATAGAGGAGCAAGCGTGTGACCCACTGAAGGTGGCAACACAAGTGGATAGGAAGGTAAGGAAGGTATATGGTGTATTTGCCTTCATCAATTGGGGTGTTAAGTATAAAAATTGACAAGTCATGTGACAACAACATCAGACTTTAGTTCAGTGTGGAAATATATTCAAAACTTTGAGATTTTTAATGTATTTAATTTTGTAATGTGACAAAATGGGACCTGTATAATCCCAGAGTGCTTTGCTATGAGGTAAGTGTGTACGTGGCAAGAGGCATGTAATATCCTGATCATTGTTCGTTGTGTAGCTAAGGAAGAAGAAGAAGAACTGCAAGCAATGTCAGACAGGAATGACTACCATGGGCTCTTCTCAGGACTGAAAGCTATCTATGGTCCAAAAGCAATACAGTGGCCCCCCAGTAAAAACTGCAGGTGGGAGCAAGCTACGCACTGACAGGAAAAACATCATTGAGTGATGGAGGGAACACTTCTGTAACCTTCTAAACCAACAAGGTGCAGCTGGCGGCATGCATGTGAAAGGCTCACAACTAGACCGGTAAGAGAAGAGCTATGTGGACTCATCACTATGATAGAACTTAATAAGGCTTTAAAAGATACCTGAAGTGGTAAAGCACCCGGTCAAGACAGCATTCCATCAGATGTATTGAAGCATGGTCCTGCTCTGAAGACTGAACTGTTGAACTTATATAATGCTTGTTGGCAGAGTCAATGTCTCCCTCAGAACTTCAAAGATGTGCTGATACTCACCATCTACAGGAAGAAAGGTGACCGCAGTGTTTGTGGAAACCACTGAGGAATCTCCCTTCTGTCCACAGCTGGCAAGATTATGGTGAAGACTGGCTCAGGGTCATCTCAGAAGATGTGCTTCCTGAAATCCAGTGTGGCTTTAGGGCTGGAAGAGCAACCACTGACATGATTTTTACTTTGAGGCAACTCCAGGAGAAGGCAGTAGAACAGCAGCAACCATTGTACATTGTCTTTGTTGATTTCTCACAAGCATTTGATACGGTGGACAGAGAAACACTCTGGGAAGTGCTCAAAACTTATGGCTGTCCAGATAGGCCGGTTACGATGATCAAATTGTTTCATGAGAACATGTCTGGAAAAGTATCTATTGGAGGAGACGTCAGCGAAGCCTTCACCATCAACCATGGGGTAAAACAGGGATGCCCTCTTGCTTCAACTTTGTTCACACTATATCTTGCTGCAGTTTTGGAAATAATGGACCATAATTTGGACAAAGGTGTGTACATCAGGACTCGCTCAGATGGAAAATTGTTCAACCTGTCAAGACTCAAAGCCTCAACCAAATCAAGAGAGATATGTGTCAGAGAGCTTCTGTTTGCAGACGATGCAGCCCAGGTTGCTACTGATGTTAATGTGATTCAAGAAATTGTAGACCGCTTCTCATTTGCTGCCACTCCTTTTGACCTAAAAATCAATGTCTCCAAAACCGAACCTCTGTATCAGCCTCGTCCTCTGTGTAGTCCCAATGAGACCCAACCACCAGTCATATCGGTCAATGGGGTAGCGCTGAAATGTTCTGATTCTTTCACATACTTAGGAAGCGCTGTGACCAACACCAACTCACCAGATCTGGAAGTTGAGAGGAGAATTCAATCAGCTACAAAAGTCTCTGGTGCTTTGCAGAAGCAACTTTGGTCTCGCCACGACATTAAAATGGCAACCAAGGTCAAAGTGTATAACACAGCTGTTTTACCATCTCTGCTTTATTCAACTGAAACGATGACATTGTATTGGAAGCACATCGAGAAATTGACCAAGACACAACACAGGCATTTATGCCAAATATTACACATCAAGTGGCAAGAGAGGGTGCCAGATGTGGATGTGCTCAAACGTGCTGGGACAGTCAGCGTAGAATCACTCATTACAGCTTCTCAGCTGCGTTGGACTGGTCATGTCACAAGAATGAGCGATGATCGTTTACCCAAAGCTGTTTTCTCTGGCGGCTACATGAAGGAAAGAGGAAGCACGGTGGTCAGAAGCTGCCCTACAAAGATGTGCTCAAGCACCACATGAAGAACACTGACATGAATGTCAACACCTGGGAGAACGATGCTTCGGACAGAAGAAATTGGCGCTGCATTGTCAAGAAGTCAATCCCAGCTATTGAGGAGAAAAGGCAGAAGAAATATGAAGCAGGTCATGAACGCAGACATTCGGTGCTAGACCAGTCAAATCATAAATGCAACCCATGTGGGAGACAGTGCCGATCCAATGCTGGTCTTGTGGCCCATAAACGTGCCTGCAGAGAGTAAACTCTCAGCACAGTTAGCATCGAAATCGATGGACAGCCGAAGAAGAAAGTGTAACTAAGGGGAAGTTGATATACTGCGTTGCTTTGAGTACTGCAGTGGAGGAGCTGACCTCCAGAATAGATAACAGCAAAAGAAGAGCCTGAAAACTTGCGTAAAAATTGAACTTTGTAAGCTGTAAGTCAGAAGTTGCCTGCCATCCTTGAGGAATGGAGGGGCTTCTCCTTGCAAGTAATAAATATGTCTTTGAAAAGATCATCTCTGCATTTTTTAGTTCTGTGTTATAAGACCTGGTGAAAAAGTATACAGCATTAGCCAAATTTGGAGTATTGTGCACCGTTCTGGCTGCCACACAACAGGATGGATGTAGAGTCAGTCTGCTGTGACAAGAGATGGTAAACCTCACAAACTGGGTGATACACTGGTGAGGCTATCAGTGGGTGTTAATGAGAATTGGAATTGGTTTATTATTGTCACGAGTACTGAGATAGAGTGAAAAGCTTGTCTTGTACACAGTGTATTGAGGTAGTACAGGGTGAAACAATAACAGTGCAGAGTAAAGTGCAATAGCTACATAGGGAGTGCAGACTAAGGCGTAAGGTCATAATAACGTAGATTGTGAGATTAAGGGTACATCGTATTTCACTAGGAAACCATTTAATAGTCTAATAACGGCAGGGTAGAAGCTGTTGTTGAGCAACAGACACAAAATGCTGGAGGAACAAGTCAGGCAGCACCTATGAAGGGGAATAAACAGTTAACGTTTTGGGCTGAGATCCAGCTGTCCTTGAACCTGGTGCATACTTTCAGACTTCTGTATCTCCTGCTCTATGGCAGAGGGGAGAACAGAGGATGTCTGGGGTAGGTGGATTATTTCATATGTTGGCTGCTTTACTGAGGCAGTGATAACTGAAGACAAAGCCAGTGGAGAGGAAGCTGGTTTCTAAAATGTGATGAACTGTGTCCATAACTCTCTGCAGTTTCTTGTATTTTTGGGTAGAACAGTTTATTTATTGAGATACAGCATCCCCTTTGAACCGTGTCACCTAGCAACCCCCAATTTAACCCTAGCCTAATCATGGGACAATTTACAATGACCAATTAATCTACCAGCCAGTAGGTCTTTGGACTGGAGCACCTGGAGGAAACCCACACAGTCACGGGGAGAACGTACCTACTCCTTACAGAAGACTGACATTCAGCCTAAGATGTGTTTGCGACACAAATTAAAAAGTAAAGTGTGTAACGCTATTGGTGCTCGCTTCTGATGAGACTTGGGAGGTGGCAGGATGTTCAGTAGTCTCACAGCCTGGGGGAAGGAGTAGTCTCCCTCTTAGCAGTCCTTGTCTTAATGCTACGGTATCTCCTGTCTGATGGTAGGAGTTCAAGGAGATTGTGGGATGGATGGGAAGGATCCTTGACAACGTCAAGTATGTAGCTATCTTGTTAATTATCTCAGATGGGTGGAAGAGAGACCCCTATGCTTTCCATGGAATGTTGTTACGATTTTGTAAGTATTGACAGGGACATGCCAAATTTCCTCAGCCTCCTCATGAAATGGAGGCATTGGTGAGCGTTCCTCGATGTTGCATCTATGTGGTTGGATTGGAACAGGCTGTTGGTGATGCTCACTCCAACATGGGGAGAATTAAAGAAATGGAACTAAAACTGTATTAGTGTGTATGGATAGTTAATCATTAGCATAGACTCAGTATACACTGCATCTCTCTCTGTAATTTTGTCTCATACTTCCACTAAACATCAGAAGAGAATATTTGACTGAAACCCACGCATTTACTGTCTTATCATACTATTCAGAAGGTCACAGATGGCTCTATAAGCACAGAAGAAATATTTTCTCCCAGATATTTGAACAAATACTGAGAGCTCCGGAAATAGTGAGCTGAGCCTTCAGGAACAAGTGTTTGACGTACCCATGCTCTCATGTTAAAATGAATACCTAATGAGACATCATTAATATCACATTAAGACAGCATTGAGTCAAGTAGGTCTCTCTGGTCTCTGGCACTGCAGCTAATGCAGTGCTGAGTGTTATTGTAGAACTTGGAGAGGGGACATGCAGGTGTCTGTAGCTATTGTCCTTCGGTGGTAGACATTGTTACGTTTGTAGATGGCATGTTGGTGATGGAGAGCGTGCATGTTTAAGGTGTTGAGAAAGGTGGCCTGCCTCATTCTAGGTGGGATTACGTTCCTTGAGCCTTGTTGGGGTTGTTCTCCTCCAGGCAAGTGGAGGGTATTATAGCACGCTCTTGTAATGGTAAAATGACCCTAGGATGTCAGGAGGTGAGTCCCTCAGCATAAGATACCCAGCTGCCATTGGTGTGGCATTCTCATCCATGCCTGACTATTTTCCAGGCCTTGCTGCACGCACTGTAAACAGACACAGGGCACATTTCTGTCCAGTGGGCAGTGCATAAAGTAACACACCAAACGCGAACGGAACTCAGCAGGTCAGGCAGCACCTATAGAGTGGGCAGTCAATGTTTTGGATCAGGACATTCCAGTCCAGATGAAGGGTGTCAATCTAGAACATTGACTATCACTTCTTTGCCTTTATAGATGCTGCCTGACCTGCCGAGTTTTCAGAATCAGAATCTGTTTCATTATCACTGAAACAGATAATGTTTATATGATGTGAATTTTGTTGTTTTGCAGCCGCAAAGGCATAAAATTACCATAAGTTATGAATTAAATAAATAGATCGAGAAAAGAACTTAAGAGTCTTGTCCAATCTGTTTGCATTGACCTGTTTCTCTGTCACTGTCTTCCCGATATACTATGTCTGCCACTGTCCCCCATCAGGTCTCCCGGTCCTCCTGCATCTTCTCGAGCTGCTGCCGTCAGTAACGTGTCTTATGCCGCCAATTGAGCGACACACACAAAACACTGCAGGAAATCAGTAAGTCAGGCAAATGAGACTAGCTTGGATGGGAAATCTTGATTGTCATAGAAACATAGAAAATAGGTGCAGGAGTAGGCCATTCGGCCCTTCGAGTCTGCACAGCCATTCAGTATGATCATGGCTGATCATCCAACTCAGAACCCTGTACCAGCCTTCCCTCCATACCCCCTGATCCCTTTAGCCACAAGGGCCACATCTAACTCCCTCTTAAATATAGCCAATGAACTGGCCTCAATTGTTTCCTGTGGTAGGGAATTCCACAGATTCACCACTCTCTGTGTGAAGAAGTTTTTCCTAATCTCAGTCCTAAAAGGCTTCCCCTTTATCCTCAAGCTGTGACCCCTCGTTCTGGACTTCCCCAACATCGGGAACAATCTTCCTGCATCTAGCCTGTCCAATCCCTTTAGGATTTTATACGTTTCAATAAAATCCCCCCTCAATCTTCTAAATTCCAGAGAGTATAAGCCTAGTCGATCCAGTCTTTCATCATATGAAAGTCCTGCCAACCCAGGAATCAATCTGGTGAACCTTCTTTGTACTCCCTCTATGGCAAGAATGTCTTTCCTCAGATTAGGGGACCAAAACTGCACACAATACTCCAGGTGTGGTCTCACCAAGGCCTTGTACAACTGACCAGATGGGCTGAAAAAACCTGCTTGTATGATTCTATCAACCTATCATGCTATGACTGATAGAAAAGATAGTAAATCACAGGCAAATTTGTGCAGATAGATGCTGCCTGGCCTGCAAATTTCTTCCAGTATTTTGTGTATGCTGTTTAAGATTTCTAACATCTGCAAAATCTTTTGTCTTTTCTCTCTCTCTTTCTCTCTCTGTCTCTCGCTCTCTCTCCCTTCTCTCTCTCAGCTCCCTTCTCTCTGTTTCTCTCTTCCTCTCCCCCTCTCCCTCACCCACCCCCTCCCTCTTCCTCTCCTCCTTTCCTTCTCCCTCCCTCTCTCCCCCTCTCCCATCCCTTTGCCCTTCCCCTCTCTGTCTCCCTCCCTCTTTCTCCCTCTCACTCTCCTCCTCTCCCTCTCTCCCCCTCCCCTTCTCCCTCTCCCATCCCTTTGCCCTCCCTTCCCTCTCTCCCTCCCTCCCTCTCCACCTCTCCCTCTCTCTCCCTCCCCTTTTCCTCTCCCCCTCTCCCACTCCCATCCCCTTGCCCTCGCCTCTCTCCCTCCCTCCCTCTCTCTTTCTTCCTCTGTATTCTCTAGTACTCTGGCCTGTGGGGAACTCTAAGCTGATACTTCTGGCCTCCATTCCACACTGGATTTCTTACTGACAAGTAATCTTCAGAATTAATCAATAACTCCCAACAAGGTTATTCAATTGCTCTCAGCCTTTCTGCTTTTACGATGCAGTCATGTTAGAGTTGCTGACCAGCTGTAGCAAGAGGAAATATTTAAATGTTTTAGTTCCAGGGATCTATGCATATGAATTATTTCACCAGGAAATGGAGGACAAAGTGGGTTCTTTCGCAAGGACATTGATGTAAATAATGAGCACTCTATGGAATGCAAGGATATTATTACTTCCTGACAGTTAGTGGATGGTAGCTGACAAGGTTAGAAAAGGACATCTGTTATCCATCAATAAGGATTGACAGACCATTTCCAAAATTTCAATAATATTTCCAGGTAAACCAGCTCAGTTGAGGGGCAGCTGCCATCATACCCCTTGTAAATTTTCTCTGTACACTTTCAATCTTATTTACATCTTTCCTGTAGGTAGGTGACCACAACTGCACACAATACTCCAAATCAGGCCTCATCGATATCTTACACAGCTTCAACATTACATCCCAGCTCCTGTACTCAGTCCTTTCATTTGTGAAGGCCAATGTGCCAAAAGCTTTCTTTATAAACCTAGCTTCCACTTTCGTTCATTTCTTGATCTCTGTCATTATCAAAGTATACAACTCTGCAATTCTTATTTTCCAGATAGCCATAAGATTCAATGAATTATGGATCTGTATTCCCCAATGCTTCTGTACTGCTGCACTTCTCAATGCCCTACCGCTCACCATGTAAGTCCAACCCTGCTGTGTCCTCCCAAAGTGCAACACCTCATACTTGTCTGTAATAAACTCAATCTACTATTTGTGACAGAGAGCTCTCGGTAAACACACTCTGTACACGTGTATTTTTACACACATACATTTTTACTCACACAGACATTGCTTTGTCATTCTGTTGTCACTGTGCTGGAGTGTGCGCGCTTCAATGTCTTCCCCCCAGTATATTTACTAATGGGTCCCAACGGGTTTGGCTTTATGGGGCCTTTACTGCCATGCACAGAGGAATATTCCACTTCTTTACTAATGGGGTTGTGTAAATATTGTTTGTATATTGAATTTAAAGTAGATACTTCTGTTCATTCTGTAATTACATTATGTGGTGCATCATATTCTGATTCATGTGTAGACTTAAGTTAACTTTGTTGGTAATTGAAGATGGTTTCAAATCAAATCAAGTTTAATTATCGTACATAGGTACAGCTGAATGAAACAGCATTCATCTGGGTCAAGATGCAAAACATACAAAACACACTTAAGTTAGTGAACAAAAAAAAACATATACATTGTCCTAAAACCTGAGTGACATGTCCCACAAATTGATGGTACAGTTCCCAGCAATCCAGCCTGTCATATCACTGACTGAACACTGGAGGGCAGCACTGGTAGGAGAGGCCAGCCCTTAACCAAGGACACTACACCACCTCCGGCTTCTCCTCACCTGGACTGCAGCAGCAGGCAAGCCAACGCCTTGAGGCCTAGTCCTCGCTGCACAGCTCCCACGCTGCCTGTCTCGCCGCCAAACAAGGGAAATAGGCCTGCGGCATCTTACATTATCAATGTCCAACAGGGTCTTGCGATCGTAAGGGAAACATCCAAGACAATCACTCACAGTTACACTGAATGCCCCCTTCGCTCACCAGCTCCGATGCCTTCGAGTAGCAGACAGCAGTGTGGTCTGCACCCAGGTCAGCTCCTCCAAGCCACTGGCTGGCTCTACTCTGACCCTTGGGCCGGCTCCTCATTCTCGGACCCGCCAGCCGGCCCCTTCTCTGACACACTGGCTGGCTACTCCGGTCAACAAGCAGCTCACCCACGCGGTAGACCTGCTGAATCCGAAGTTTTTGGAGCCCAGCACCACCTTGCAATCATAAAAACAGGCTTAACAAAGGAAAAAAACACCTTTGGTTGGCCCCCGAGGGGCCACTGTGTTCAGACGCACCGCCATCTTACCGGAAGGTGTTATGTCCCGGTGCCTAAAAATAATGGGGTGGTTCACTCTCATTTGGAGAGAGGGAGAGAGACTGAGCTGTCAGGAGTTCCATGTAGCTATAATTGTGATTTCTGGTAGATACCTTTTAGTAAATATTGGCAGTTCTCTTTTCGCTATTTTCGCTAAGTGCTAAGCGGCTCCAGCCACCTCTTCTTCAGTCAATATCCGAGTACGTAACATGTAGGGGCAGTGGTGGGACGGCCAGATGCAGAGGGCTTTCGACTTGGAGAAAAGTGGGGTGAAAAAGGAGAGGCGAGAAATAAAGTCGGAGGGTGCCTGGGAAGGTTGACATTTCATGGCTCGATGGCCTGCCGACCAGCGGAGCTGCAGAGGGTGTCTGCTGACTTTCCGCAGCCGCTCCAGAGGAGAACAGGGCTGGAAAAGGTCCTTAAATATTCCATATGATCAGGCCTGACCAAGGTTCAGTGTGCCTACACTGCTGCAGAGTACCAGAGCTACTTGTGGGGGCCCTGTAGGATGGGATTTGGGCCATGCTGGAGCTGGGAGTCATCGAGCCTTCAAATAGAGTATGGAGCAGTCCTATCATCCCCAGGAAGTACAGCACCATGAGGATATACATTAATTTCCGCAAGTTGAATGTTATTTCTTCTTTTGATACTTATCCTCTGCCCCATATTGATGACCTACTAGAAAGGATTGGACAGGCAAAGTACATTACTACATTGAACCTTTGTAGAGGTGACTGGCTGGTTGCCCTGGACAACCAATCAAAACCCCTCATTGCCTCCCACACACCCCCGGGACGGTTCCAATTTGCAGTGATGCCGTTTGGTCCTCCTGTGGTTGATGGACTGGCTGCTCCAAGGCTGTGAGGACTCCAGTGCGGCCTACCTAGATGGTGTGGTTGTCTGCAGCCAGACGTGGTCAGGGCAGCTGGACCACCTGCGTAGGGTCCTGGGGATTATTCATGCTGCTGGTCTCACCCTCAGTCCACAAAAATGTGAGCGGGCTGAAAGGGAAGCCAGGTACCTTGGCTACCACTTGGGACATGGAGAGGTTCAAGCAGAGCTGGACAAAGCGGAAGTGATCTGCAACAGTGCCCGACCTCATACCAAGAGGGAAATGAAGTCCTTCCTGGGTCTGGTAGGATGGTATCGCAGGTTCGTTCCCCAACTCGCCACTCTGGCCGCACCTCTGACTAATCTTACTGGGAAGTTTGTAAGTAACCCAGGGATTCAGACAAATGAATTTGAAAGTGCTTTTCAAGCCTTTAAAGCCCACATGTGTTCTTCATCTATTCTTTAGAGCCCAGACTTTGTCCAATGGTTCCTTGTCCAGGGGGACGCCTCAGGAGTGGGCATTTGGAGCAGCCCTGGCCCATTGAGAACCTGGAAAAGAGTGACCTGTCCTTTACCCAAGCCGAAAACTCCTCCCCAGGGAAAGCAGGTATTCCACCATTGAAAAGGTGTCTATGGCCATTAGGTGGGCCTTTGACTACCTCTGGTGCTCCCTCCTTGGCAGGGGTTCAATCTTTTCACAGACCACAGAGTGTTGCCACTTCCCAGGCGTGACTCGAGCAGCAGCATTACTCTCACGTCACGTGCTGGTGACAATAAAGCTGAACTGGACTTCGATTCAAACAATGGACCATCATGCCTGAGTGACACGGTGGTATGGAGCTCCAACCCTTCCAGTTCTGTCTTCACCACAAAGCAGAGAAAGGAAATGTTATGGCAGATTGTCTTAGCTGCCGAACATTGTTGCTGTTGGAGAGGAGGGTGGTAATGTGACAGGGAATGTTCCATAAACACACTCTGTACGCATGCACATTTATACACGTACATACACACACAGAGATGCACACTCAATCTCACACACACACACACACACACACACACACACAGATGCACACTCACTCAGATACACACAGATGCACACTCACTCACACATACACACACACACACACACTCACACATGCACACTCAATCACACACACAGATGCACCCTCACTCACAGACACACACACATACTCTCACACATGCACACTCAATCACACACACACACACACACACACACACACAAACCCACTCACTCACACACATGAACATGTTCGCTCACACAAACACACCCACACATTCATACACACACACTCACACAGGCACAGACACACTCTCACACATACAAACACACTTACACATGCGCCTGCACACACACTCACAACACACACACTCACACACACATACCCACACACTCACTGACACACACAAACATTGCCTGGTCATTCAGCTGTCACTGTGTGGAATGTCTTCTCCCTGGTATTTTCTACTAATGGGTTTGGCTTTCTGGTGCTTTTCCTGCCATCCATGGCGAATATTCCAAGCAACTGAATGTTGTTGACTATGCGGGATGGTTTGCTAAGGTGTCACACGCGAGGCTGCTTAACAAGATAAAATCCTATGGTGCTACAGGAGAAATACTGGCACGGATAGGGGAATGGCTGACAGGCAAGAGGCAGTGAATGGAAATAAAAGGGGCCTTTTCTGGTTGACTGCCAGTGACTAGTGGTGATCCCCAGGGTCTGTATTGGGATCACTGCTTTTCACATTGTTTGTCAATGATTTGGATAATGGAATTGATGGCTTTGTGGCAAAGGTTGCGGATTATGTGAAGATAAGTGGAGGGGTAGGTAGTGCTGAGGAAGCAATGCACAAATTGGAAGAATGGGCAAAAAAGTGGCAGATGGAATACAGTGTCGGGATATGTACAACAATGCATTTTGGTAAAAGGAACAATAGTGTGGACCATTATCTAAATGGGGAGAAGGTTCAAACATCAGAGATGCAGAGGGACTTAGGAGTCCTCATGCAAGGTTCTCAGAAGGTTCATTTACAGATTGAGTCTGTGGTAAAGAAAGCAAATGCAACATTGGCATTTATTTCAAGGAGAATAGAATATAAAAGCAAGGAGATAATGGTGAGCCTTTATAAGACACTAGTCAGGCTGCACTTGGAGTATTGTCAAAGTTTTGGGCCCCATATCTCAGAAAAGATGTGTTGTCATTGGAGAGAGTCCAGAGGAGGTTCACCAGGATGATTCTGGGAATGAAGGGGTTAACATATGACAGTTTGGCATCTCTGAACCTGTACTCACTGGAATTTAGAAGAATGCAGGGGGGTCTCATTGAAACCTACCAAATGTCAAATGGACTAGATAGGGTGGATTTAGAGAGGGTGTTTCCTCTGGTGGGGTGTCCAGAACAAGAGGGCACAGCCTCAGAATTGAGGGGCGACCTTTTAGAACAGAGGAAAGGGGGAATATTTTAGCCAGAGAGTAGTGAATCTGTGGAATGCTCTGCAACAGACTGCTGTGGAGACCAAGTCCGTGGGTATATTTAAGGCGGAAGTTGATTGTTTTCTGATCGGTCAGGGCATCAAATATATGGCAAGAGGTCGGGTGTAAGGGGTTGAGTGGGATCCGAGATCAGCCATGATGGAATGGCAGAGCAAACTTGATCGGTTAAATGGCCTAATTCTGCTCCTATGTCTTAAGGTCTTATGGAGCTTGTCAAAGGCCTTGCTAAAATCCATGTAGACTACATCCACTGCCTTGCCTTCATCAACTTTCCTGGCAACTTTCAGGAAAAACTCTGTAATATTGGTCAGACATGACCTACCATACACAAAGACATGTTGACTACCCATATTCAGTCCCTGTCAATCCAAATACCTGGTCCCTTATAATACCTTCCAATAACTTTCTGACTATTAATAATTTCCAAGCTTACTCTTAGAACCTTTCTTAAACGATGGAAGAACACTAGCTATCCTCCAAACTTCTGGCACTTGATCTACTGCTGAGAACATTTTAATTATCTCTGCTAGGGCCCCTGCAATTTCTCTACTTGCCTCCCACAGGGTCCTAGGGTTTATCTACCCTAATTTCCCTCAAGACAGCAAACATCTGTAATCTGTAATCAGTAATCATCTGTAATCAGTGCATAACCTCACTGCCACTTTGCCTCACATGTTATCATGAATTCTAATATTGCATTTGATTTTCTTAGCACTGACTCAGCCTGCAAGTTAACCTTTAGGGAATTCTACACAAGGACTCCCAAGTCCCTTTCCACCTCTGATTTTTGAATTTCCTCCCTGTTTAGAAAATACTCCACATCTCAGTACCACAGAGTCTCAATGGTCATGTTATCATTTACAGGAATGGAACGAAGTGTGGTCTTCTTCTGCTGCAGTTCATCCACTTCAAGGTGTGACATGTTGTGCGTTCAGAGATGCTCTTCTGCACACCACCGTTGTCTTGCATGGTTTTTTGAGTTACTGTTGCCTTCCTGTCAGCTTGAACCAATCTGACCACTCTCCTCTGAGTCTCTCATTAACAAGGCATTTTCACCCACAGATCCACTCTGTAAACTCCAGGGACTGTTGTGTATGAAAATCCTAAGAGATCAGCAATTTCTGAGATCCTCAAACCACCCCGCTTGGCACCAATAATCATTCCACAGTCAAAGTCACTTAGATCACATTTCTTCCCCTTTTGGATGTTTGGTCTGAACAGCAACTGAACCTCTTGACCATGTCTGGATGCTTTTATGTACTGAGTTGCTGCCACATGATTAGCTGATGAGATATTTGCATAAATGAGCAGGTGTACAGGCGTGGCTACTGAGTGTGGTTTCTGCCAGTGGCGTTCCACGCTTTCTTTGATAGCTACATGGCAGATGCAATCAATTTATTGGTTTGTCTTTCTTAAGTGTGATAATTGAACACTGGAAACTAGGCTGGTTATACAAAGTAACATGGCAAGTAATTAGAGCCACCACCTCTTTAAAGTGTAGTTGCATATGAAAGAGTTTAATAGAGATATTACTTGTGAATAATTTGGGCTCTGGAGTAATGGATTGCAAAACATAATTCACCTGTGGGAATGATGCACAAACATGATGCCGTATAATGGCCAGCCTGACAATTGTTGATCTTTGCTTTGTACACACATTTAAAAGCTCACAACCTAGGTCTGGCAATAAAAGCTTTTTCTGCCTCTTTGGAAACGTAATTGCAAACTTGGGGATTGCTGTAGCAATCACTTCACCGCTTACCAGGCCTTTAAAAAAGATCGCATTCAATTAATCTGCAACCTTTAACAGTCACGCTTCATTGCTGATAACCTTTTCAAAATACAGCCTTTTGCTTGAGACTATCCTAACAGCTGTTGCCATAGCCACAGATATAGACATGGATATGGAAGCTGGAACTAAAGCATAAAATTACTTACCTTTACGAATACTTATTATCAGTAAGAAATGGAATGTGATAATTTGCCACAATACACATTTGAAATATTTGCTCATCATTTGACGTTTCCAAAAGAAAAAAATCCTTCATTTGCCACTAATCTTCTTCCAGCAAGGACTCTGTGAAATTGTCTTCGGCTCATTATGAACTTTCACCAACCCTGGCCTCTGCACAGATTTATTTCATTCCCTTAGTATCGAAGACATCAGATAAAGTAAGAAGCATGTTAATCTATCTGGTGCGTCTTTCAATGTCAAGACACTTTTGGGTTATTGAGAGTGGAATGTAGAGCATAAACAGCTCAGCACAGCAAGCTCTTCGCCCACAATCTTGTGCCAAATTAATTAAACTAATAATTAAATACCTAACTGAATTAATCCCTTTCTGTCTACATGTTGGTCATATCCCTCCATTCTCTGCACCTCTTTGTGCCTCTCAAACACTTCTGTCTTATTTGCTTCCACCACTGCCCCTTCCAGAACCATAGAACCATTCGGCCCTTCTAGTCTGTGCTGAAACATTATTCTGTTAGTCCCATTGACCTGCATCCAGTTCATAACCCTCCAGACCTCTCCCTATCCTATTTATTCTTAAAACTTAACAGTGAGCCTGCATTTACCATGTCAGATGGCAGCTCATTCCACACTCCCACCACTCTCTGAGTGAAGAAGTTCCCCCTAATGTTCCCCCTAAACCTTTCCCCTTTTACCCTAAAGCCATGTCCTCTCGTGTTTATCTCTCCTAATCTACGTGGAAAGAGCCTATTCACATTTACTCTGTCTATACCCCTCATAAACCTCTATCAAATCTCCCCTCATTTGTAAACCTCTATCAAATCTCCCCTCATTCTTCTACGCTCCAAGGAATAAAGTCTTAACTTGTTCAATCTTTCCCTGTAACTCAACTCCTGAAGGCCGGGCAACATCCTAGTAAATTTTCTCTGCACTCTTTCAATCTTACTGATATCCTTCCTATAGTTAGGTGACCAGAACTGTACACAATACTCTAAATTTGGCCTCACCGATGTCTTATACAACCTCCCCATAACATCCCAACTCCTATACTCAATACTTTGATTTATGAATGCCAGGATGCCAAAAGCCTTCTTTACAACCCTGTCTACCTGTGACGCCACTTTAGGGAATTATGTATCTGAACTCCCTGATCTCTTTGTTCCTCCGCACTCCTCAGTGCTCTGCCATTTACTGTGTATGTCCTACCTTGATTTGTCCTTCCAAAATGCAACACCTCACACTTGTCTGCGTTAAATTCCATCTGTCATTTTCTGGCCCATTTTTCCAGTTGGTCCAGATCCCTCTGCAGGCTTTGAAAGCCTTTCTCATTGTCCACATTTACACATTCTGTGTAAAGAAAACTTGCCCCATGTTTCTCGTTTGAGCTTTCTCCCTTTCGCCTTGAATGCATGCCCTCTAGTATTGGACATTTCAACCCTGGAAAAAAGATACTGGCGGTCAGCTTCATTTATGCCTCCTATAATATTGCAAACTTCTATCAGAACATAGAACATAGAATAGTACAACACAGTACAGGCCCTTCGGCCCACAATGTTGTGCCGACCCTCAAACCCTGCCTCCCATATAAGCCCCCACCTTAAATTCCTCCATATACCTGTCTAGTAGTCTTTTAAACTTCACTAGTGTATCTGCCTCCACCACTGACTCAGGCAGTGCATTCCACGCACCAACCACTCTCTGAGTGAAAAACTTTCTCTAATATCCCCCTTGAACTTCCCACCCCTTACCTTAAAGCCATGTCCTCTTGTATTGAGCAGTGGTGCCCTGGGGAAGAGGCTCTGGCTATCCACTCTATCTATTCCTCTTATTATCTTGTACACCTCTATCATGTCTCCTCTCATCCTCCTTCTCTCCAAAGAGTAAAGCCCCAGCTCCCTTAATCTCTGATCATAATGCATACTCTCTAAACCAGGCAGCATCCTGGTAAATCTCCTCTGTACCCTTTCCAATGCTTCCACATCTTTCCTAAAGTGAGGTGACCGGAACTGGACACAGTACTCCAATTGTGGCCTAACCAGAGTTTTATAAAGCTGCATCATTACATCGCGACTCTTAAACTCTATCCCTCGACTTACGAAAGCTAACACCCCATAAGCTTTCTTAACTACCCTATCCACCTGTGAGGCAACTTTCAGGGATCTGTGGACATGTACCCCGAGATCCCTCTGCTCCTCCACACTACCAAGTATCCTGCCATTTACTTTGTACTCTGCCTTGGAGTTTGTCCTTCCAAAGTGCACCACCTCACACTTCTCCGGGTTGAACTCCATCTGCCACTTCTCAGCCCACTCCTGCATCCTATCAATGTCTCTCTGCAATCTTTGACAACCCTCTACACTATCTACAACACCACCAACCTTTGTGTTGTCTGCAAACTTGCCAACCCACCCTTCTACCCCCACATCCAGGTCGTTAATAAAAATCACGAAAAGTAGAGGTCCCAGAACAGATCCTTGTGGGACACCACTAGTCACAATCCTCCAATCTGAATATACTCCCTCCACCACCACCCTCTGCCTTCTGCAGGCAAGCCAATTCTGAATCCACCTGGCCAAACTTCCCTGGATCCCATGCCTTCTAACTTTCTGAATAAGCCTACCATGTGGAACCTTGTCAAATGCCTTACTAAAATCCATATAGATCGCATCCACTGCACTACTCTCATCTATATGCCTGGTCAGCTCCTCAAAGAACTCTATCAGGCTTGTTAGACACGATCCGACCTTCACAAAGCCTTGCTGACTGTCCCTGATCAGACCATGATTCTCTAAATGCCTATAGATCCTATCTCTAACAATCTTTTCCAACAGCTTTCTCACCACAGACATAAGGCTCACTGGTCTATAATTACCTGGACTATCCCTACTACCTTTTTTGAACAAGGGAACAACATTCGCCTCCCTCCAATCCTCCGGTACCATTCCCGTGGACAACGAGAACATAAAGATCCTAACCAGAGGCTCAGCAATCTCTTCTCTCGCCTCGCGGAGCAGCCTGGGGAATATTCCGTCAGGCCCCGGGGACTTATCTGTCCTAATGTATTTTAACAACTCCAACACCTCCTCTCCCTTAATATCAACATGCTCCAGAACATCAACCTCACTCATATTGTCAGGTTGATAAACTTCTAACAGAATTCTTACTGAAATGGAGACACTGTTGCGATATGCAAAACATAGCAACCAGTTTGAGAACAGCAAGATTCCATGCACCATCCGACAATACAGGCCGACTGTCTTGTTTTATTTTTTTGAGATACCGCGCGAAATAAGTCCTACCGACTCTTCGAGCCCCAATGTCCAGCAATCCCCTGATTTAATCATAGCTTAGTCACGGGACAATATAGAATGACCAAGTAACCAACCAACTGGTGCGTCTTTGGATTGTGGGAGGAAACTGGAGCACCCAGAGGAAACCCACGCAGTCATGGGGAGAAGGTACAAACTCCTTAAAGGCAGCGGGGGGAATTGAACTTGGGTCTTCTGTGCTGTAAAGCGTTGTGCTAACCAGTACGTTACCATGCCACTCCTCCAGTCCCCTCAGTGTTTGTGATAGGTTGAGTTGATACAATTGCAGGTTCAGATCATGGTGGGTTGTGTTCATGTGTGCGTTTACTTTACAATCCTCGAATGGTAAGCTGTACGTGTACCTCATTTATCAATGTATTGACCTACTGGCTGGTAATACAAAGTTAGTCAAGGCTGCAGAAACATTCTGGTTATTCACAGCAGAGCAAATGTTTCTTCATCCTGAAGCTGTTTAGTGCAGGCAATGTATCTTGTTCCTGGCACTGATTCTTCGCATTTCCTCCACAAATTGACACTTATTCGTCTTCAAGTTGCACTTCAAGACTAAAGCTGCTTTTCTGAAGAAAAATCTATTCTCTGACAATGATGCAACATTCCAAGATGAATGGGGGTGTGGGGGTTCAGGGAAAGCAAACTGCAGACTTGGGAAAGCAATGGAGAGGGGTGCGGGTGTGCGTTTCTCAGATAGTGTGGTGTTTGGCTCCTCTGTGCCACTGAAAGGTAAATCATTGAACAAAAGCACCAAGATCTTGTGCTCTGGGAAAATTTACTGTCTATTTTAATGATTCCTCCAGACTGACTCTGGAAGCTTTTACAAACACAGAGAGCTCTCAGTCACTCGACAACCAAATTAAAGAGACAGCAACTTTAAAAAGCAACAATTATCCTTCTGCAACAATAGTACTATACTAAATAGAATGAAGCTTCACAGTAAATGTTAAGATTACAGGAGATGGTAGGAGACTAGTTCTGCAATTAGAACTCCTGGCATACAATTTCCTGTAGAAATAATAGCAGAACTAAAGTCAAAATCGAGTTCAGAATCAGAATCAGGTTTAATATCACTGCCGTATCTTGAAAAATTTATTATGTGGCATCAGTACATAGCAATACATAATAAAAAGTGTAAATTACAGTAAGAAGTATATATATTAAAAAGGTTAAACTAAATAAGAAATGCAGAAAGAAAAAAAAGTGGTGAGGGAGTGTTCATGGGTTCAATGTCCATTCAGAAGTCTGATCGCGGAGGGGAAGAAGATTAGATTATGAGGACACGCAGTCCTCTTTTATTGTCATTTAGTAATGCATGCATTAAGAAATGATACGATGTTTCTCCAGAATGATATCACAGAAACACATGACAAACCGACTGAAAAACTGACAAAAACCACATGATTATAGCATATAGTTACAACAGTGCAAAGCATTGCTGTAATGTGATAAGAACAGACCATGGGCACAGTAAAAGTCTCAAAGTCTCTCGAAAGTCCCATCATCTCACGCAGACGGCGAAGCTCCAGCGCCGCCAACTTACTGATGCAGCATCCTGGAAGCATCTGACCACAGTCCGACTCCGAGTCCGTCTGAAAACTCCGAGCCTCTGACCAGCTCCCCAACACCGAGCACCACCTCTGCCGAGCGCTTCGACCCCGGCCCCAGCAACAGGCCATAGGCAAAGCCGAGGATTTGGAGCCTTCCCCTCCGAAGATTCTCAATCGCACAGTAGCAGCGGCAGCGAAGCAGGCATTTCAGAAGTTTCTCCAGGTGTTCCTCCGTGCTTCTCACGGCTGTCTCCATCAAATCAGGATTGTGCATGGCATCCTAGTTAACACATACAATATCATTTGGAACGGCCGCGCGCGCTGCGTTGCGCCGCCATCTTTTCCTGAATGATGAAGATGTTCCTGAATCCTTGATGCTAGTAACAAGAAGAGGACATGTCCTGGGTGATGGGACTCCTTAATGGTGGATGCCTTCTTTTGAGTCATCTCTCGTTGCTGGAGAGGCTAATGCCCGTGATGGGACTGACAGAGATTACAACTTCCTGCAACTTCTTTCAATCCTGTGTTGTGTCACTCCCCCAACACCATACCAGATAATTCTGCACCCTTTTATCTCCAAACATACCTTTGCTCATTGCGGCCAAAAAGTTCTATTCAAAAGGTTCAAAGGAACATCTAAACAAGCCTGATGCATCTTGGAAACAAGTCCTGTGGACTGATGAAGTTAAAATAGAACTTTTTGGCCACAATGAACAAAGGTATGCTTGGAGAAAAAAGGGTGCAGAATTTCATGAAAAGAACACCTCTCCAACTGTTAAGCACTGGGGTGGGGGTGGATTGATCACGTTTTGAGCTCGTGTTGCAGCCAGTGGCACAGGGAACATTTACTGGTAGAGAGAAGAATGAATTCAATTAGATACCAGCAAATTCTGGAAGCAAACATCACTTAGTCTGCAAAAAAGCCGAAGATGAAAAGAGGATGGCTTCTACAACAGGATAATGATCCTAAACACACCTCAAAATCCACAATGGACGACCTGTAGATAGACCTCAAAAGAGCAGTGCATGCAAGACGGCCCAAGAATCTCACAGAACTGGAAGCCTTTTGCAAGGAAGAATGGGCAAAAATCCCCCAAACAAGAATTGAAAGACTCTTAGCTGGCTACAGAAAGCATTTACAAGCTGTGAAAGTTGCCAAAGGGGGTGTTACTAAGTACTGACCATGCAGGGTGCCCAAACTTTTGCTTCAGGCCCTTTTCCTTTTTTGTTATTTTCAAACTGTAAAAGATGGAAATAAAAAAAAGTTTTCTTGCTTAAAATATTAAAGAAATGAGTCATCTATAACTTTATGACTTTTGGAAATCAATTCATCCTTTACTCGCTTATTCACAGTAACAGAAATTTTGACCAGGGGTGCCCAAACTTTTGCATGCCACTGACACTCCTGTACCCAGTGTCACTATCGACATATGCAGACACTCCAGTACCTGGTGTCACTTTATCTAAACATACAGACACTCCAGTACCAAGTGTCACTTTATCTAAACATACAGACACTCCAGTACCCAGTGTCACTATCGACATATGCAGACACTCCTGTACCCAGTGTCACTTTATCTAAACATACAGACACATACCATTAGCTGATATTCATATGTGTATAAGCCAATCTTATGATATCTATATTTATTGTATTCTTTATGCTTATTTTTTTTATGCTGCAATAGATCTGGACTAACTATCATTTTATTTTCCTTTGCACTACTGTACTGAAGAATGACAATAAGCAGTGTTAAGTCTTGAATCTGTACATGTATGAACTGGTGTTATGAAACACTTACTTGCAGTAGGAGATAGTGAGGGACATTAGGAAGACTGAGCCTGTGTTGCTCCCTGTTACTGTTAATGGTGAGGTTGTGGATGTGGTGAGTACAAGTACCTGGGGGTGCACCTGGATTACAGACTTGAGTTGAGCACCAACACAGAGGCTGTGTACAAGAAGGTCAGAGTCACCTCTACTTCCCAAGGAACCTGAGGTTCTCTGGAGTATGCAGGCCTCTCCTTCACATGTTCTACCAGTCTGTTGTCACCAGCGCAATCTTCCATGCAGTGGTTTGCTGGGGCAATGGCATCAACACAGGTGATGCCAACAGGCTCAATAGACTGGTCAGAAAGGCTGGCTCTGTTACAGGAGTCAAACTGGACACACCGGAGGCTGTGATAGAACAACGTACCCTATGGAAAACCCTGGCAATTCTGGACTATGTTTCTCCCCCTTTGCATTTCACCTTGGCTGAACAGAGGAGCTCTTTCAGTAATAGACTAAGACAACTGCATTGCTCCAAAGAGCACCATATGAGGTCCTTCTTACCCTCATCCATTAGGCTTTATAATGAGTCACATATAGCTGGGGAACTGACGACCCCTCCTATTACACACCAAAAAATGCTGGTGAACGCAGCAGGCCAGGTAGCATCTATAGGAAGAGGTACAGTCGACGTTTTGGGCCGAGTACCTCTTCCTATAGATGCTGCCCGGCCTGCTGCGTTCACCAGCATTTTTTGTGCGTGTTGCTTGAATTTCCAGCATCTGCAGATTTCCTTGTGTTTGCATTTTTAAACCCCTCCTGTTAGACTGTTTGAGGTAACTTTTTTTTTAATTCTTTCTTACTTCTCTTCTAATATTTGTATATAACACAGGTACAATATTTACAAGAAAGGACATGTTTATTAAAGGAAAAAACACTGAGTTAGTGCAGTGACCGAAGTGTTGCTGAACTGTAGTGATTAGGGTTGTGCTGGTTGTTTCAAGAACAGAATGGCTGAAGATAAGTAATTGCTCTGGAACCTGGTGATATCAGACATTCGGCTTCTGTCTCTCCTGCCCAATGACAGCTGCAACAAGCTGATAAGGCTTGGATAGTGGGTATCTTGACTGATACCTGTTTCCTTCTTGAGGCAGCACCTCCTGGAGGTGGAATCGAAGGCGGGGGGGCGTGATGTACCTGTGATATACTGGACTGTGTTCACTATTCTTTGCAGCTCCTTGCGTTCCTGTGCGTACCAGGCCATGGTGTAACCAGTCAGCGTACTTTCAACAGGTACTGTATGGATAAATGTAAAATATGGCTGGGATCTGGAAAGCTGATTGTGGTAGGCATAAAAAATGGGTGGGGAATACAGCGGATTTTCCCAAGATTCGTCCTAGGTCGATGGATTCTTCTTATGCCCATTAAATGGAGGGTAATAGGTAGACAGAACACAGATCTGAAACTGACAACTGGTGGTTGTCCACCGTGTCCGATGATGGCAGGGAACCTGTGTGGGGGAGTTTTTAAAGTGGAAATGCTGTCCCTTGACCTCAGAAGTCCGGATCCAGTCGCACCAGTCGACTGGGGTTTCCCTTGGTTGTAAAAGGTCACCGTAGCGACTAGTCACGCCCTCCGCTCTCCATGGGGCGTCACAGTACCGCTCCCCGGCTGTTGGCTCTCACCCGCCAGAGCTGAGTCTGCATGCTAGTACAGGCATGTTCCTATCTCACTGGGACCTGAGGCCTCTGGTTTAGCCTGCTTGTTGAACTGGCGTCTCGGGGCAGTGGCCGCAGTTGTGTGCAAACAGTTACTCGAACCAACAGAGAAGAGCTGAGTGTCCGGGGAGCCCAAAGGCGAGTGAATTGCCCCAAAATGGACACGACAAGCCCCTTCACCAGAGTTCCTACCCCTCCCTGGACACCCCCTCCACCCCTAAACTGACAAATAAACGAAACTTATAAAAGTACCATTAGAAGATAGAACATAGAACATGCCAGTGCAAGTCCTCCTCCATGGCCAATGTAATGCTTTCCTCCCACATGCCTTATATGCTCACTCTAACTGACAAAACATGAAGGCATCTTCATGACCTCCCACTGGTCCCTGATCACCCTATGAATTTTACCGGTGCCCAAGAAGAACATGTAACCTGCCTCAGTGATAAATCATCCGGCAGCACTTGCATCCGCTGTGATTGAAGTGCTTTGAGAGGTTGGTAATGAAAATATGTCACCTCCTGCCTAAGGAGCAACTTGGATCCACTTCAATTTGCTTACTGTCACAACAGCTCTTCGCTCAACCCTGGAACATCCAGACAGTGAAGATGCATACATCAGAATGATCTTCATTGACTACAGCTCTGCATTCAGTACTACCATCCCCTCAAAACTAACCAATAAGCTTCAAGACCTAGGCCTCAGTACCTCCTAGTGCAACTGGATCCTCAGTTTCTTCACTTGCTGATCGCAGTCAGTCTGGATTAGCAACAACATCTCCTTCACAATCCCTATCAGCACAGGTGCACCACAAGGCTGTGTGTTTGGCCCCTGCTCTACTCGCTTTATACTGAATACTGTGAGATGAATCACAGCTCCAGTGCCATATTTAAGTTTGCTGACTCCACTGTTGTTGGCCGAATCAAAGATAGTGATGAATCAGCACATAAGAGGGAGATTGAAAATCTGGCTGAGTGGTGCCACAGCAAAAACCTCTCACTCAATGTCAGCAAAACCTAGGAGCTGATTATTGACTACAGAAGGAGAAAACCACAAGCCAATCGTCACCAGGTAGAGAGAGTCAGAACTTTAAATTCCTCAGCCTGATCATTTCAGAGGATCTGTCCCGAGTCCAGCCCATAAGTGCCATTATGAAGAAGACACAGCAACACCTCTACTTTCTTAGAAGTTTGCGAAGAGTTGGCAACTCGTCTAAAACTTTCACAAACTTCTACAGATGTGCAGTGGAGAGTATATTGACTGGTTGCATAATGGCCTGGTATGGAAACACCAATGCCCTTGAACGGAAAAGCTGACAAAACCAATGGATACAACCAGTCCATGACAGATAAAGTCCCCCCCCCCCCCCACTATTGAGCACTTTGACAAGGAGTGGTGTCGCTGGAAAGCTGCATCTATCATCAATGACCCTCGCCGTCCAGGCCATGCTTCCTTCTTGCTGCTCCCGTCAGGAAGGAGGCACAGGAGCCCCAGGGCCCACATGACCAGGTTCACAAACAATTTATCTTTCTATCTATTTATTTATTATTTTAAATTAGAGATGTAGTGTGGAACAGACCCTTCTGGCCCACTGAACTATGCCGCCTAGCAACCCCCCAATTTAACCCTCGCTTCATCACAGGACAGTTCACAATGACAAATTAACTCACTAATCGGTACATCCTGAGACTGTGCGAGGAAACTGGAGCACCCAGTGGAACCCTACCTGCACAAGAGGAGAACCTATAAACATTTTAACAGATCATGCCATAGCTGTACTCCGAACTCTGATGTCCTGAACAGTAATAGTGTCTTGCTAACCACCACACTACCGTGGTGTCCTCAACCATCAGGCATTTGACCCAGAGGGAATAACTTCACTCAACTTCACTCACCCAGACACTAAACTGTTCCCACACCTATGGACTCACGTTCAAGGACTCATCATCTCATGCTCTCCATATTTATTGTTTATTTATTTGTTATTGTTATTTTGTTTTTTTTTCCTTTTTGTATTTGTGCAGATTGTTGTCTTTTGCACATTGGTTGTCTATTTATCTTTGTGTGCAGTTTTATACAGTTTCTGTTGTTTCTTTGTACTTACTGTGAATGCCCACGAGAAAAAGAAACTCGGGGTAGTATATGGTGACATGTATGCACTTTGATAATAAACTTGCTTTGAACTTTTTGAGCATTGTATTTTCCCTCCATTTTTCTCTCATCCGTGTGCCTATCTAAGAGTCTCTTAAATGTCGGTAATGCATCTGCCTGTACCACCACCCCTGGCAGTGTGTTCCATGCACTTATCACCCTCTGCGTGAAAAAACCTGCAGTCATAGAGTCAATGAAAAGCTCAGCACAGAAACAGGCTCCTTGGCCACCTAGTCCTTGCTGGACCATTTAAATTGCTGACGTGCCTCTGGACCATAGCCCTTTATACCACAACCGTCCATGTACCCGTTCAAACTTCTCTTAAATGTTGAAATCGAGCTCACTTGCACCACTTGTGCTGGCAGATCATCCCATACTCCGATGACTCTCTGAGTGAAGAAGTTTCCACTCATGTTCCCCTTAAACTTTTTGCTTTTCACCCCTAACCCATGACCTCCAGTTGTAGTCCCACCTAACCTCAGTGGAAAAAGCCTGCTTGTATTTGCCCTATCTATACCCCTCATAATTTTGTCTACCTCTATCAAATGTCCCCTCAATCTTTACGTTCCAGGGAATAAAGTTCTAACCTATTCAATTTTTCTTTATAACTCAAGTCGTCCAGTCTGGTTAGCATCCTTGTAGATTTTCTCTGTACCCTTTCAACCTTGTTTACGTCTTTCCTGTAGGTAGGTGACCAAAACTGCACACAATACTCCAAATTTAGGTCTTCTTCAAAATCATCATAACATCCCATCTCCTTTACTCAATACACTGACTTATGAAGGCCGATGTACCAAAAGCTTTTTTTTACCAGTGCCTCCACTTTCAATGAAGTATGGACTTGTATTCCCAGATCCCGTTGTTCAACCGCACTCCTCAGTACCTGCCGTTCACTGTGAAAGACCTACCCTGGCTGGTCCCACCGAAGTGCAACACCTTGTACTTGTCGGCATTAAATTCCACCTGCCTTTTTCCAGCTGGTGCAGATCCCACTGCAAGCTGTGATCATCGTCCTCGCTGTCCACTACTCCCCCAATCTTGGTGTCGTCCATGAAACTGCTGATCCAGATCATTGACAGACAACAATGGACCCAGCCCGTGATGCTACTAAGCTCGGGGCGTCAGAGTTTGGAGTTCAATTCTGGCGTCCTGCCCATGAACACATGGGTTTTCTCCCACTTATCAAAGACGTACTGGTTAGTAGGTTAACTGGTCATTGTAAATTGTAAACACGAGAAGCTCTGCCGATGCTGGAAATCCAGAGCAACACGCACAAAAAGCTGGAGGAACTCAGCTGGCCAGGCAGCATCTATGGAAAAGAGTAAACAGTCGACGTTTCGTGCTGAGACCCTGCTTCAAGAACTTTGTAAGTTGTCCAGTGACTAGGCTAGTGTTAAATAGGTGGGGGCTGGGCAGTGCTGCTCGTTAGGCTGGAAGGGCCTGTTCCATGCCGTATCTATAAATAAAAATAAATGTACACAGACCAACAAGCCAGGTCAGACAAAGCACTCAAGGTCAGACCATACACAGGTCAACACTCCAAGTTACAAACTAACAATCCTGATTGGACAATGCATGGAATAATTAAAGCTCCTGCTCCAATGGTAACCATGACTGTTGTCATGGTGAAATGCAATAGCCACACATATTCCGTTGTAGTGGGCAGTCGCTGTTCTGTGGCAATTTTGAACATCCTGCAGTTGAATACCGGTCACATTGCCTGCTCAGGGAGTTACCACTGTCTACACCCCACCCCTGCCACTGAGTGCAAACGTAAAGGACGCACTGGGAGAGCCTAAAGCCCAATTTATACTTCTGCGTCAAATGTACGCCGTAGGTACCGCGTACCCTACACCGTAGAGTGATGTACACCTCCCCAAAAATGTAACTCACGCGTTGCGGCGACGCAGACCGCAACAACTGTGATTGGTCCGCTTGGTAACATTGCATTTCCTCCTACGCATTTCCGGTTGCTTTTCTCCGCCATGTCTGTACACTGATACGAAATAAATGGTTGGATTCGATGAACCAAATCGTCAAATCTACCTGCCGACAACCGAAAATATTTGAAATGCATTTCTTCGTCCATGTCTCTCATGAAGAAACTCAACACAGCGGCATAGAAACCCCACCACCAACTAGCATTTTGGTGGTGAATTTCAGAGCAACGCAGACACAACTACGCATGCTCGCTATGGCGCAGGGCTATGCAGAAGTATGAATCAGGCCTATGGTGTAGCCCGTACACACAAGTATAAATCAGCCTTTACAGTATTGTCAGCTCTCTGGATGGTCTCTTCATAACTGCAGAAGACTTCAATCATGTTATTCATTGTGTTTTTGTTCTTTTTTTATTGAATTCTTTATGCTTATTGTATTTTTAATGCTGCATCAGAACCGGACCAACAATCATTTTGTTCGCCTTCACACTCATGTACTGAAGTATAACAATAAACAATCTTGGAATTTGGATCTTAAATTGTGACAAGAGAGAGATTAAAGAGATTAGATTTAATTGTGGTGTAAACATCGGGACGTACAGTGAAATGGTTCAACGGCCTACACAGACCAAGTGTTTGCTGGGGGCAGCCCACAAGTGTCATCGGAATAGCATACCCTCAAGTTACTAGCCCTAGCTCATATGTCTTTTGAATGTTGGAGGAAACTGGAGCACCCGGAGGAAACCCACGCGGTCACGGGGAGAACGTACACTCCTTACAGACAGTGGCAGGCATTGCACCCCGATTGCAGGTACGGTAATGGTGTTAAGCTAACGACTGCATCACCGTGACAGACAACTCTTGCAGCTGAGTTATAATGTACAAGTGAAAGGTTTGCCATTGTTTCAGTCATCTGTCAGTCGGGAGATGTCCCCCTTTGAGAACTTGCTGGAATGGAAGGAAAGCAGAACAGGCAGGGGTTGAACTTAGGGATGCAAATTACATCCGGTTGCCATCTAGTGTGCAGTAAATGGATTTGAAACATGCGGTGAAAATCTCTGGAAGTACTGTTGACAGTGTAAAGGTCACCTCCAGCAAGCTTTTAGGCAGACAAAGGAGGTGAGTCAGAACAGGTTCTAAAATGGAATGAAAACGGCGACAAGTGACACAAACACAGGCAATTTCTATACAACCTGGGGACTGGAAAAGGAATGCATTTGGTTCCAGTGTGAGGGAGATCTTGCTAATGTAATTACTGTAAGCAGACTGCTGGGCTGCTGTGATTTCACATTAATAATTGTATAAGCCTCTATCATTCGTAAAAAATCGTATGTTTGAGACTTGTGGAAAGTCAACAAAAGTGCTTCCATCCCTAATTGGCATGGAAGTGAAACATATTCTCGGCCGGCTTTGACAAGTTTTCCTGGCTGAAATGGGGGAAGGTGAGGATCAAGGACGGAGGATATGGAATGGAGGGTCAGGGAAGAGGAGAGAGGGTTGGGGATAGGAGGAGGAGTCTGACATATGGGAAGGGGTCAAGAACAGAAGAGGGGTTGGGGATGGGGGGAGAGAGTCGGGGGTTGGGGAGAAGGTCTTGGAAGGGGGTGGAGGGTGACTGGGACAGGGGGACAGAGTCTGTGATGGGGTGAGAGGTTTGGGGACAGTGTAGGATGGTGGGGGAGCTGAGAGACTGTTGGGGAGGGGAGGAGAGGGCCATGGATTGGGAGATATCCAAAATTTGAACCCAATGATGATGAGGAAATGCTTCCATATTTGTAAGTCATAATTATGTGATACTTGAACCAAGGCCTGTGGGGACCAGTGATACTCCATGCTTCTTGCTGACGGAGACCATGGGTTTGGGGGGAATAACATGGCCGAATATGATAATAAATTTACTTTGAACTTTGAATGACTGCAGACAATGTTTTTGTGGGTGGTTCGCACAGCGGCTGTGGCGGAGGGAATGAATGTGGAAGATGATGGCTGGGTTTCCCGCCAAGTAAGATGCTTTGATTTTGAATGGACTACAATTGCTCCAGTGATTTCAGAACTGCATTTGTCTGGGTTGAGTGGTGGGGGAGGGTGGTATTTGATACGAAGGTGGGGGAGGATGAGAAGTGCAAGCTGCCAGCGTCCATTGTGCAGGAGGTACAGACGCCTGAAGTCCCACACCACCAAGATACAGAAGCCTGAAGACACACACTCAGTGATTCAGGAACAGCTTCTTCCCCTCTGCCATCTGATTCCTAAATGGACATTGAGCCCATGAACACTACCTCACTTTTTTAATATACAGTATTTCTGGTTTTGCATATTTTTAATAATCTATTCAATATATGTAATTGATTTACTTGTTTATGTATTATTATGTTTTTTTTTATTATTCTTTTTCTCTCTGTCTGCTAGATTATGTATTGCATTGAACTGCTTCTGCTAAGTTGACAAATTTCACATCACATGCCGGTGATAATAAACCTGATTCTGATTCTGATTCTGAACAGCTTACTGTCTTCAAACATGGCAGCCTTGAACTGACTGGCACTTTCCTTATAATTTAGCAACAACTATGACCACCTTGGTCACTTTGCACTAAAGTGGATTTTGGATTCCTTTGTCTGTTCTAAAGCAGCACATAAAACGCTGGAGAGACTCAGCAGATTAGGCACTCACCTATGGATGTAAACGATGGCTGATGTTAGGGTTGAGACACTTCATCTGAGCTTTTCTAACTGTGCCCTTTCTTGTGCAAACTGAGTGTAATTTATGATCAATTTGCTTTTTCTGTGGATACTGTTTATCTGATACGATGTGCTCATCACGCTGCTGCAAGTAAGCTGTTCATTATACCTGTGCAATACGTGGACTTGTGCAGATGGCAATAAATGTAACTTTGACTTTGATGCTAGGCTCTGGAGCAGAAGTCCAACTGCTGGAGGAACTCGGTGTAACACACACAAAATGCTGGAGGAACTCAGCAGGCCAGGCGGCGTCTATGGAAAAGCATACAGCCGACATTCCGGGTCAAAAGGACTGTCCTGCTGAAGGGTTTCGGCCCGGAATGTCGACTGTACTTCTTTTTCCATAGACGCTGCCTGGCCTGCTGAGTTCCTCCAGCAGTGTGTGTGTGTTGCGCTGATTTCCAGCATCTGCAGATTTTCTCCTGTTTGTGAGGAGCTCAGTGGGTCAGGCGGAATCTGTGGAGGCTTGAAGTTTGGTTCGACCCCCATCCTGATGCAGGATCTTGACTGAAAATGTTGTCGGATCCTGGAGCTTTTGTATCTCAAAGGTTCTTCCGAAGTCAGGAGTGAGGCATAAACCTTGTTACTTACAGCCGTAGTGTTAAATGTCACAAGGATGAAAAATGAACAAAGAGATCAGACAGAATAAAGAAAAAGACAAAAGAAAGTGTAGTTGTGGTCATCCCATACTCAGACTAGACTAACAAAAATCCCAGTGATAACCACCAAACTATAAAGTAACCAGATTTAAGTGGTGTGACACCTGCTACTGAAAACAAAGAAGTTTCTAGAGAAATACAAAAGCAATTGTACTGAAATTACTGGAAAATTCTCTGAACAATTACATGTAAATAAGTGATTGTATAAAGAAATCAAGCAAGCACAGGAAAGTTAACCTACAAGAAAAATAACAATTCTACGCCCTATTATGTTTGTTCTTAATAAAGACAAACTTATCGTGGACAAAAACTCTAGCATATATTTTATTTGGAACAGTCCAGCCCAACACGAGCGTGTGCGACCAGCTCACTGATGTCACTTCCAGTTCCAGGGTGAACCACCCGCATTGCCCACTGGGAACTGAAGTTCTTTATTATGTACACACATAATAGTACACACCCTAATCCAACTATGTCTACCATCCATTCACCTCCCCCCCCCCCCCCCCACAGATGCTGCCTGAACCTCTGAGCTCTGGAGAACTGGTCACTCTGAAGAACTGGAGATCTATATATTAGAATGAACTGTCTCCAGCCAGTACAATTACAACACTGACAACAGCCAGAGAACGTGGACAATCACTGGAAGCATGTCCTCTTCATAAAAAGCAGGATAAATCTTGTCTAGCTAATCACTACCCAGTGACGCCCTCTAAGATGTCAGAATCAAGCCGCACCCATGCACCAATATCTTGCACACTGATGTCCAGCTTGGGTTTCTCCAGGACCACCCAGCTTCTCTGGTTCATGCCTATCTGTCTGAGACCCACAGTAATGAAATGAATGAAATATGAATGAAATATCTTTATTGTCATTGCATCGTACAATTTGTCATGCACCAATACAGCGAAAATGAGTTTGCAACTCTCGTACTCAACGTGGAACTGACCTGTGAACTGGCTGCACCTGATGAACACTGGAGACATACTGTCTTGAGAGGTGGTACAGAGGAGGTTCAGTGGGTTGATTTTGGAGATGTGGTGGTTGGCCTAAGAAGAAAGAATGAGTTGCCTGGGACATATCTGGCTGGAATTCAGAAGAGAGGTGATCTTATCGAATCTTATGAAATTATGAAAGAGATAAATAAGATAGAGGCAGAAAAGTTGTTTCCACTAGTAAGAGAGACTAGAACCAGGGGACATGGCCACAAGATTTGGGGAAATCGATTTAGGATGGAGACAAGGAGAAACTGCTTTTCTCAGGGAATAGTGAATGTGGAATTCTTTGGCCAGGGAAGCAGGAAAGCAGGAGAGGCTACCTCATCAAATGTATTTAAGACTCAGTTAGACAGATTTTTGCACAGCAGGGGAATTAAGGGCTATGGGGAAAAGAGTGGTAGGTGAAACTGAGTCTATGGCCAGACCAGCCATGATCTTATTGAATGGCAGAGCAGGTTTGAAAGGCCTGGTGGTCTACTTGTGCTCCTAGTTCTGTTATTCTTGCATTCGTCACACCCTTGGTCCAAAGAGGCACTGAAGATCTGAATTCCACAGGAATAACTGTCTTTGATATCAAGGCAGAATTTGTCCTAGTTTAGCAAATAGGAGCTGGAATACTCAGAGGAAGTCTATATGGTCACGGTGAGAATGCAGATACTCCACAAGGACAGCGCCCAAGATCAGGATTGAACCTGGGTTACTGGGGCTGTGTGAGGCAGCAATACGACTCTCTGCTCCATCGTGTTGCTCCATTGTATGATTGAGGTCCCAGCCATGGTCTCATTGAGCCACAGGTGGAGGACCACATATCTCATCGTCCCTGTGTCAACTCACAGACAGAGTTTGTTCCATTCCCTTGCCCCTCGCAAGAGCCCTGCCAATTTTCTATTCCAAGTGATCACCCACTGTAATATGTTCATAGTAGATGTTTCAGCCAACTGCGTCGTTGGAGACATAAGAGAGTACAGATACTGGAATATGAAGCAAAGGAACAACTCTGTGGGTCAGGCAGGAGAGGATGAAGGTGGACAGTCAATGTTTCAGCTTGAGATCCCTCATCTTCACTGAAAGAAAGAAAGAAAGATGTTGCCTCTTCTCTTCCTTTTAATCCAGATGAAGTCTCGATCTACTGTGCCTATTGTCTTGTTTATTATTTATTATTATTTATTGTAGTGCCTGCACTGTTTTGTGCACTTTATGCAGTCCTGGATAGGTCTGTAGTCTAGTGTAGTTTTTGTGTTTTTTTCTTACATAGTTCAGTGTAGTTTTTGTATTATTTCATGTAGCACCATGGTCCTGAAAAACGTTGTCCCATTTTTACTGTGTACTGTACCAGCAGTTATGGTTGAAATGACAATAAATAGTGACTTGACTTGAAACATCAACTGTCAATTTCCTTCCACAGCTGCTGCCTGATCCTTTGAGCTCCTCCAGCACTTTATGCTTTGCATTCTCTATTCTACTTCCTTGAGCCGCAGTCTAGGCTTCTGCTCTGCATCCGATGGCCAGGTGACGATGGAGCTGAGGGGTCCAGGGCTCTGCCCACGCTTGAAGGCCAAGACGTGGATGTGTGATGAAGCATATCCATGGATCAACGTCTGTGCGAGCAGGGGGCATGAGGGCTGGTGAGTCGCTATGTCTGGAGTACGGGGTCCCATAATCGGCTGGTCCAGGGGTGGATACTGAAGCCTGAAGGTCGATCAGAAGTCTGGAAGTCATAGCCTGATGGCCGCGAGACTGGAGACTGGAAATCGGAGGCCTGGGGCTGGAGGGCTGTCCGTGTGTGTGGGTGAGGGTCAGAGGGAAGAAAGGGGCTTATTTTGCTGCTGTTGTTTTGTTGCTTGTTGTGTTCTGTGTTGTTCTGCCGAGCATTGCGGCCGTGCTATGTGGGCGCCGGAATGTGTGGCGACACTTGCCCCCATCACATCCTTGGTTGTTAAACATAAACAACACGTCTCACTGTGCTCCGATGTACACGTGACAGATAAACCTAAATCTGAATCTGTACTTCCACAGTACAGAACAACTAAAACAGGGAAAAACTTTTGGTTTCCATAGCAACGAAGTGCAAGAAATACATGTTCTTTTAAATATTTAGTTTCTGCAGAAAAGGGAATAAAAGGATTTAATCTTCTGGATAGAGATGACACATCAGAAATTCAAAGGATTCGAATTGCATTTATTATCAAAATATGTATGCAGTATACAACCATGAAATTCATCTTTCCACATACAGCCACGAAACAAAGAACTCATGGAACCCGTTCAAAGAAAAACATTTACATCCACCCACACCCCCCACACACAGAGAAAACAAATGGCAACAAAAAAGAAAGAGCGAAAACACAAGATATAAAATACGAAAACAAAGGAGTCCATGTTCAGTACAGCTCAGTGTTCGTTATCTGCAAGCTGCCCCATTCAAAGTCGCCCAAAGTAACAGCGGAAGAAGGAGCAAACCAGAATCAGTAAACTCACCGTAACGTGAACTGCTACCCAATACACAAACCGCTTCAATTAAACCTCGCTCTGGCACCATCCTCTGATGCAGCGAGGGAGAGAAAGATCATTTGAATGCAGTGGCCTTCCCTCGGAGGCAGCGAGCGAGGGGAGAGAGACACTTTTGCATGCCGGCACCTTCCACCGGCTGCAGCGGGCAAGAGGTTGGCATAAGGTGCTAAACACCCACTCGCCTCCTGTACTCGCATCCATGTTTTCAATCTTCCTTGATGATTTCATCAGTGAGATCGGCAAAAAATTAACAACTGTACCAGAACTGCATTTGAACTGTATCAGAACTACATTTGAACAACTGTACCAGAACTACATTTGAACTGTACCAGATCTACATTTGAACAACTGTACCAGAACTACATTTGAACAACTGTACCAGATCTACATTTGAACAACTGTACCATTACCACATTTGAACTGTACCAGAACTACATTTAAAGAAAAGGAAAATCTAAAAGAAGTGAAAGGAGCAGTCTCGTGGACCATTTCGAGGATGTTACCCGTGGTGGTGTTATTCGTTGGCACCATCTTCTTTTGGAATTGGAGAGAGAAGAAGGGATTAAATTCCAAATAGTACTGAACAAAATGCAAGCGGAATAAAGAATGGGAGAGAAAATGGCAGATGAGACGGACGGGATGAATGTACCCGGGAGACAGGGTAACGTAACAGTTAGCCTGGGTTCATTTCCGGCTTTGTCTGCAAGGAATTTGTATGATCTCCCTGTGACCACGTAGGTTTCCTCCTGGAGCTCGGGTTCCTCCCACAGTCCAAAGGTGTACCGATTAGTAGGTTAATTGGATACATAGATGTAATTGGGTGGCGTGGGCTCGTTGGGCCGGAAGGCTCTAAATAAATAAATAAACAAACAAATAAATTAATAGAGAGGTCAATGTTAATACTTCTGCAGATGTGTATCTGTGTAGAAGCTTAACCCAGCCTAACTAAAGTTGTGTTGGTCTGAGTCACTGTGCTGCCTCTCGAAACAAAAACCTTTTTGTGTGCCATCCTGTCAGACCATGACATTCAAAATTCCATCAACGTAGTAAAAAGAAAATCAAATGCAGAATACATTGTGACATTAGAGACTGCAGATGCTGGAAGACCAGAGCAACACACAAAACGTTGGAGGACAGGCAACATCTATGAAGGGAAGTGGACAGTTGACATTTTAAGTCTAGACCCTTCTTCTGGACTGAATGAGGGGAGTTAGCCAATGTGAAAGGGAAGCGGTGGAGCAAGAGCTGGCAGGTGATAGGTGGACCCAGCTGAGGGCTGTGATAGGCAGACAGGGAAGGAGGGAGAGTGGGAATGATGTTAGAAGCTGGGAGGCGATAAGTGGAAGTGACATAGGACTGGAGATGATGGAATCTGATAGGATGGGAGGGTGGAGAATGGAATAAAGGGATGGAGGTGCAGTGGGGAATCAGTGGGAGGTGTCTGTGGGTGACGGGCAGATGGAGGTGGTGGGAGAGGAGAAAGGGAGGATTGATCAGGAGGAGACAGAGAAAAGAAAAAGGGGGAAAGGGGCAGAGGGGTGTGGTTACCCTGCTTGAGAGTTTGATGTTCACATTATAGCATTACAGATATAAAGAAAAGGCAGTGCAGGCCGACAGATAAAGTGCAAGGGTTATGACGAGAGAGATCAGAGATCAAGAGTTCAAGAGTTCTCCTTTACATGATATGAAAGGCCCATTCATAGTGGGATAGAAACTATTCTTGAGTCATACTCATAAGCCTTCGTGTGGTGTTGGTCAAGGAAGAGCATGTGCATTACCCTCCATCTGGCTCCTCGAGTACCTAATATAGTGGCGACTGAGAGTAATGCTCTTGCAGAATTATGTTTTTGGAAAGTAAGGAAAATTGATGGATTTTTTTTTTACAGCAAACTTGACAGGCAAACTGAGAGAGATGAAATGTACTCAAGAGAGAATTTGCTTTGAAGTTATATATACTGCCTATTTAAGCTTTGACAAATAATTTGATGAGAAATCATTAACCCAAATGATTGCACAGAAATGGAGGGAAGTTTGCGACATTGACTGGGACAGGAGACATATGTAGGAAGAAAGAAAAGATTTATTAAATAATTTTTCTGTGAGATCTCTGCGTTTTATCTTTGCACGTCACTGTGTGAGAGGAACAATAAACACTTCAAAGTGAAAATGTTTCATCAGTGCCACAAACTGTAATAACTAGAATTTTTTAGATGCAAGGGAACTGGAGAGAGGAGAAGGCTTGAAGTGGCAGTATAGAAAGATGGAGGCCTGCTTGTTTCTTTACAGATCAAAATGTTCTGACTTTACCTCAGGTTTCCAGCATTTGCAACAGTGGTCTTAACTATGGGGCCGCAAAGCATATGCTACCGGGCCGCGAGGAAACGATATGAGTCAGCTGCACCTTTCCTCATTCCCTGTCACGCACTGTTGAACTTGAACATAGGGTTGCCAACTGTCCCGTGTTAGCCGGGACATCCCGTATATTGGGCTAAATTAGTTTGTTCCATACGGGACCGTCCTTGTCCCATATTCCCCTGCTAAGGTAGAGCGTTCCTATGAAACCTTTCGTGCTGAAATGGCGTAAAGCGAAGAAGCCATTACCATTAATTTATATGGGAAAACGTTTGAACGTTCCCAGACCCAAAAAATAACCTACCAAATCATACCAAATAAAACATAAAACCTAAAATAACACTAACGTATAGTAAAAGCAGGAATGATATGATAAATACACAGCCTATATAAAGTAGAAATAATGTATGTACAGTGTAGTCGGGAAGATTAAGCCAAAACCGATTTGTGGAAAAAAAAAATCGGCACGTACGCGCATAGAGGTGCCCACGCAAGGCTTCATGGTCATGGCAGTCTTTCGCGGGGTAAACACAAGTGTCCTGTATTTGACTGCTACTTTTGTCCCTTATTTGGGAGTGAGAAAGTTGGCAACCTTAACTGTAAAAGACATGTTGAGGTGAGTTTAACCCTACTTGAACACTGCCCCCTTCCCCCAGTTGGCCGTTCCGCAAGAATATTGTCAATATTAAACCGGTCTGCGGTGCAGAAAAGGTTGGGGACCCCTGATCTACAATATTTTGCTTTTGTGCTTTGAAAGAACTGAAAGTTTTAGTTTGCCATTTACACAACATGTGGACTTAGAAGTAATGTACTTGCATGGAGTGAGGATTTTCTAGCAGACTGAAGGAGTAGGAATAAATGGATACTTCTCAAACTTCCAACCCAAGGAAGGGTTTTGAGGGATTGGTTCTACGTGCCAAAGGAATCCATGATCTACTCTCGGTGACTGCTTTATTAGGTACCGACTCTATCTAATGAAGTGGCCCCTGAGTGTATCTCCTGCTGCTGTAGCCCATCGACTTCAAGGCACGACTTGCAAGGGTGTGTGTTCAGAGACACTCTTCTACCCACCGCTGTTTTAACACGTTGTTATTTGAGTTATTGTCACCAGTCTTGTCATTCTTCTATGACTTCTCTGATTAACAAGGCACTTCCGCACATAGAACTGTCGGTCTCTGGATGTTTTGTTTTGTTTCTCGCTCCATGCTCTGTAAACTCGAGAGACTGTTGCATTGAAAACCCAGTTTCTGAGATCAACCAACCTGTGTGGTGCCAACAATCATTCCACAGTCAAAGTCACTTAGATCACGTTACTCCTCCGTTCTGATGTTTGGTCTGAACAACAACTGAACCTCTTGACCATGTCTGCATGCTTTTATGGATTGAGTTTCTGCCACATGATTGGCTGATTAGATATTTTCATTAAGGAACAGGTGTACAGGTGTAGCTAATAAAATGGCCACTAGGCGTAGTTTTATTTATTTAATTTTGCCGTGCTGTTTTGTGGAGTGCATTTTCCTTTCTCAATTTACAACACTTAATTTGAAATGCAGGCAACTGCTGGCAAATCTCTGAAGATTATTAGCCAATACATCTCAGTTTGCTGCAATTGTGTTAGTTCATTATTGACACTGAAAGGGCTTGCAGCGACTTGTCAAGATAAGTGGTGGGCCAAAGGAAATATGTCAGGGCACCTCTGATAAATGGAGCCACAACAGACTGCAGATATCTTGCGGAACAAGACAGGACCTGCTGGCAGAACCCAGTGGCTCTGAAGGCATCTGTGATCCATTCAGTTCTGACGTAGGGGCATGACCTGAGACCACAGCTGTCCCTTTGCCTTCACAAATGCTGCATGGCCCACGGAAACCCTTGTTCTTTTTTGCACCTACGACAAATAATAGCTTTTCACTAAGCTGCAAGGAAAGCTTTAAAATGTTTAAGTAGGAAATATTTGCATTTCCAAGCATACACTGATTAATGCTTATTGATTAAAGCAGGCTTGAGATAATTCTTCCATATATCACTTTGAACCAAATGTTACTATTGTGTTTGTTCTTTGTCTATAGCAGAGGTACTCTTATTCATTTTTGCTTAAGGGATACGTGAGTTTGACAGAATGCATACTTAACAGTCTTGCCGAGCTCAATGTCAATGCTTACTTTAAGGACAGAAGTGCTTTTCAAAGGAATGGTGATGTCTTAATATCAATCAGTGTTAGAGCACGTCAGTCTGAATTCAGCTCACCCAAGTAAATGATGCAAAAATACAAATCCTTCAAAGGCAGTTTCTTTCACTCAATTACCTGCCATGATTAGGAATTATCTACCTGAAAGTGCAGAGAAAACAGAGTTGAAAGTGAATTTCAAAAAGAATTTTACATATGCCGGCAGCAATGCAATTATGAAGAAAGCACAGCAGCACCTTGACTTCCTCAGGAGTTTGTAAGGATTCAGCATGACATCTAAAACTTTGAGAAACTTCTATAGATCTGTGATAGAATCATCACAGACTGGATCACAGCCAGGTATGGAAGCACCAATGCCTTTGAATGGAAAATCCTACAAAAAGTAGTGGATATGGCCCAGTCCATCACAGGTAAAGTCCTCCCCAACATTGAGCACATCTGCACTGAGTGTTGTTGCATGGAAGCAACATCCATAATCGGGGACCCCAACCACGCAGGTCACGGTGTCTTCTCACTGCTGCCATCAGGAAGAAGGTACAGGAGCCTCAGGACTCATGCCACCTGGTTCAGGAACATTTATTACCCCTCAACCATCAGACTTCTGAACCAAAGGGGATAACTTCACTCACCCCATCACTGAAATGTTCCCACAACCTATGGACTCACTTTCAGGGACACTTCATCTCATGTTAGAAACATGGAAACATAGAAAGTCTACAGCACAACACAGGCCCTTCAGCCCCCAAAGCTGTGCCGAACATGTCCTTACCTTAGAAATTACCTAGCCCTCTATTTTTTTGAGCTCCATGTACCCGTCCAGGAGTATCTTAAAAGACCCTATCGTATCCGCCTCCACCACCGTTGCCGGCAGCCCATTCCACGCACTCACCGCTCTCTGCGTAAAAACTTACCCCTGACATCTCCTCTGTACCTACTTCCAAGCACCTTAAAACTGTGCCCTCTCGTGTTAGCCATTTCAGCCCTGGGAAAAAGCCTCTGATTATCCACATGATCAATGCCTCTCATCATCTTATACACCTCTATCAATTCTCCTCTCATCCTCCGTCGCTCCAAGGAGAAAAGGCCGAGTTCACTCAACCTATTCTCATAAGGCATGCTCCCCAATCCTGGCAACATCCTTGTAAATCTCCTCTGCACCCTTTCTATAGTTTCCACATCCTTCCTATAGTGAGGTGACCAGAACTGAGCACAGTACTCCAAGTGGGGTCTGACCAGGGTCCTATATAGCTGCAACATTACCTTTCGGCTCTTAAACTCAATCTCGCGATTGATGAAGGCCAATGCACTGTATGCCTTCTTAACCACAGAGTTAAGAAGCAGCTTTAAGTGTCCTATGGACTCGGACCCCAAGATCCTTCTGATCCTCCACACTGCCAAGAGTCTTACCATTAATACTATATTCTGCCATCATATTTGACCTACCAAAATGAACCACCTCACACTTATCTGGGTTGAACTCCATCTGCCACTTCTCAGCCCAGTTTTGTATCCTATCACTATCCTGCTGTAACCTCTGATAGCCCTCCATACTATCCACAACACCCCCAACCTTTATGTCATCTGCAAATTTACTAACCCATCCTTCATCCAGGTCACTTATAAAAATCATGAAGAGCAGGAATCCCAGAACAGATCCCTTTGCCTTCTGTAGGCAAGCCAATTCTGGATCCACAAAGCAATGTCCCCTCGGATCCTATGCCTCCTTACTTTCTCAATAACCTGGCATGGGGTACCTTATCAAATGCCTTGCTGAAATCCATATACACTACAGCTATGGCTCTACCTTCATCAATGTGTTTAGTCAATGTTCTTGATATTTATTGCTTATTTATATGTTATTAATATTATTTTCATTTCTGTTTGTATTTGCACAGTGTATTGTCTTTTGTATTTGCACAGTTTATTCTGATTATGAGGAACGTTTGTCCGCTCTTGGACTGTATTCCTTGGAGTTTAGAAGAATGAGGGGAGACCTCATAGAAACATTTCGAATGTTGAAAGGCATGGACAGAGTGGATGTGGCAAAGTTGTTTCCCATGATGGGGGAGTCTAGTACGAGAGGGCATGACTTAAGGATTGAAGGGCGCCCATTCAGAACAAAAATGCGAAGAAATTTTTTTAGCCAGAGGGTGGTGAATCTATGGAATTTGTTGCCACGGGCAGCAGTGGAGGCCAAGTCATTGGGTGCATTTAAGGCAGAGATTGATAGGTATCTGGGTAGCCAGGGCATCAAAGGTTATAGTGAGAAGGCGGGGGAGTGGGACTAAATGGGAGAATGGATCAGCTCATGATAAAATGGCGGAGCAGACTCGATGGGCCGAATGGCCGACTTCTGCTCCTTTGTCTTATGGTCTTATGGTCTTCTGATTGTCCACCCTGTTGGATGTGGTCTTCCTTTGACTCTATTATGGTTACTGGATTTATTGAGTACACCTGTAAGAAAACGAATTTCAGGGTTGTATATAGTGACATACAGTATATGTACTTTGATGATAAATTTACTTTGAACTTTGAACAAATTAATGCAGGGATACAAGAACAATCCACCCTGGATAATTAGTCCCAAATCAGTCAACTCCCTGATGTGTTACACACCGAATGCCAAAGCAGTCAATACAAGTGTTCCCCAAAGGATGAACCAGGAGATCCAGTTCTTTCTGAAGTTCAAGTCTGAGGCTTGATGACCTTGACCTACAGGAAATGTAGGTGTGATCTTTGTAAATCCATCAGGAATGCCAAGAGACAAACCCAGGCCAAGCTTGATCTCCACACTAACCATGTAGACACACGTAGGAGAAGTGGAGTGGTGGGAAAGTGGTCTGAGGTGAATGTTGTACTGAGATGTGGTAGAAGTTGACAACACGATGTGTCAAGGAAGGGAGGGATGTAGAGAGGAGATGGATATTATTTTATTTGTTTAATTATGCTGTAGAGTGGTTGTGGAGCACATTTTTCTTTCTCAATTTAGAACATTTAGTGCAGGCAACCGTCGGCAAATGTCTGAACGTTATTAGCCAATAAATCTCAAAGACAAATGCATTCAGAATATAAGGGAGATCTCTTATGTTTCGTTATTTCTTTTGTTATTTCTTTATTTTTAGGAAGAATGCATTAATGGTGAGACAGGCATTTATTCCCCACACTTAGGAGTTATGGAGTTGTACAGCAGGCCCTTCAGCCCTTCTCCTTTATGCTAACCTTTAGGCCTTTAAAAAATTTCCTCCCCTGGCAGTTAGTCTGAGCAACCATTCTAGTTAGACACCTCAGCTCCTTCTATCAATTACCTGGGTCACCGCACTATAAACACTTTAAACTAAGGGTCGCCAACCCATCGATCGTGATTGACTGGTCGATCTTTGAGACTTTCCCAGTAGATCCCGAAAAAAATCAAAAATAAATACACAAATACTGTTGTAATGTGAGCATTACAAAAATAAGTAATACTAATTAGGATAATGGTAATATAGCAATACTTTTGCTACAAAGCTGTTTGTAAAGAGAGATTGTTTCCGGGTTGCGGGGTTTTAGTTCCGTTCTTTCTGCCCAGTGTGCATGTGTGCAGCACCCCCGCCATGAACTGCGTTTTCAGCGTTGCTTGTGCTGCATCAAAGTGACCAATTAAATTAGATATGCAGTGGTCACCAACCACTGGGCCGTGAAGAATACAGTGGTACAGCAGTAGTCGGAACGCACCCAGCACATCTTTAAGAAAAAAAGCCGAAATAAACAAGCTCAAACACGAGGAATTCTGCAGATGCTGGAAATTCAAGCAACACACATCAGAGTTGCTGGTGAACGCAGCAGGCCAGGCAGCATCTCTAGGAAGAGGTACAGTCAACGTTTCGGGCCGAGACCCTTCGTCAAGACTAACAGAAAGAAGAGCTAGTAAGAGATTTGAAAGTGGGAGGGGGAGGGGGAAGGGGAGATCCAAAATGATAGGAGAAGACAGGAGGGGGAGGGATGGAGCCAAGAGCTGGACAGGTGATTGGCAAAAGGGATATTAGAGGATCATGGGACAGGAGGCCTAGGGAGAAAGAAAAGGGGGAAGGGGAGAAAACCTCTGGAAAAAAACCCTCCCCCTTTTCTTTCTCCCTAGGCCTCCTGTCCCATGATCCTCTAATATCCCTTTTGCCAATCACCTGTCCAAGCTCTTGGCTCCATCCCTCCCCCTCCTGTCTTCTCCTATCATTTTGGATCTCCCCCTCTCCCTCCCACTTTCAAATCCCTTACTATCTCTTCTTCCAGTCAGTCCTGACGAAGGGTCTCGGCCCGAAACGTCGACTGTGCCTCTTCCTAGAGATACTGCCTGGCCTGCTGCGTTCACCAGCAACTTTGAAATAAACAAGCTAATTAATTAGATGCCGCCCGGCACGTAATTAATTAGCTTGCTTATTTCTGCTTTTGTTGTTCTAGAAGGTTACCTGGATTTCAGCACCTAAGTTACAGAGAAATGTTGAACAAGTTAGCTCTTTATTCTTTGGAACGTAGAAGGTTGAGGGGGGACTTGATAGAGGCATTTAAAATTATGAGGGGGATAGATCGAGTTGACGTGGATAGGTTTTTTCCATTGAGAGTGGGGAAGATTCAAACAAGAGGACATGATTTGAGAGTTAAGGGACAAAAGTTTAGGGGTAACACGAGGGGGAATTTCTTTACTCAGAGAGCGGTAGCTGTGTGGAACGAGCTTCCAGTAGAAGTGGTAGAGGCAGGTTCGATTTTGGCACTTAAAAAAAAATTGGATAGGTATATGGACAGGAAGGGAATGGAGGTTTATGGGCTGAGTGCAGATAGATGGGACTAGGTGAGAGTAAGCATTCAGCACGGACTAGAAGGGTTGCAATGGCCTGTTTCCATGCTGTAATTGTTATATGGTTATATGTGCTGGGTGTGTTCCGGCCACCGCTGTATCGCTGCATTCTTCGCAGCCCGGAGGTTGGGGACCACTGGATAAGGGTACAGACTGTCGCAAACATCAATATATGGCACTTGCTCGTGATATCCTGATAGCATGGCGGAGGCTCCACGAAAGAAGGCGAAAACGTACAAATTCCATCCAGGATGGGAAGAGGAATTTCTATTTACCTTGGTGAAAGACAAGTGTGTATGTATGTTGTGCCACCAAACACAAGCACTGACTAAAAGAGGGAATCTGGAGCGGCACCACAACACCAACCACCAGAAATTTAAAGACACCTACCCCCCCCACCCCCCCCAAAGAGCACAATTCATGCCAGGAAAGTTGAGGAGCTGAAATCAGGGTTGGAGGCCCAGCAATCATTTTTCACAAAACATGCTGCTCAAAATAAGGCTGCTATTGAAGCATCATTTCATGTAAGTCACCTTTTGGCTAAACACAAGAAGCCTTTTACAGATGGCAATTTATTCAAGGAAGCAATGGCCATTACCACAGAGACTGTTTTTAATGACTTTAAAAACAAGAACGACATCACAACCGCAATACATAATACACCGCTTGGCCCTGCAACAGTGACAAGGAGGGTAGAGTCACTGTCAGAGGACGTGGATATTTTTCACTACAATTCGATGAATCCCTGGATGTAATGCAAACAGCTCAGCTTGTTGTATTTGTCAAAATGGCTTTCCAGGATTTTACAACAAAGGAGTACTTCCTCACTCTTTTGCAATTAAAGGAGAGAACGAGAGGTGAGGATATTTACAATGAGTTTAAAAAATATGTCCGTGAAAATGACAACCCCACTCATAAACTGGTAGCAATTACTACTGATGGGGCCCCAGCAATACGCAGTGTGCGCGTTGGTTTTATAGCACTAAAAGTCAGTGCCTACTTCGGGTCAACTTATCTATGTGAAATTGCATTTTGAAAATTATTAAATCTAAGTACAGGAGCTGTCTTACTGACAGAAACCTCACAGACTGTCTCAGACTGGCTGTCTCTAGTTATGAGCCAAATTTCAGGAAACTAGCAATAAGTATTCAGCCCCAGTCATCACACTGATTGCAACAATCAATTTTTATTCATTTATTTTTCGTGTTGAAATAAAATTAAATAATGAAACTTAGAATTAAAGGTGTGAAGTTTTGTAATATTCTTAAAGAAAGACAGTTATGGCCTGTTTGATATGCTAGTTACTGTGTTTTCTTGTTTGAATTAATTTGAAAGTTTGACAAAAGCATTTTGTGTAATTCAAATACAATTAGCCGAAATAAAAGGCCTCAAATTGGCAGTACAATCTGAGCTGTTTTTTCTCTAAACGACTTAGTAGGTAGATCTTGCCTTTCACTAAGAGCTCTACGAAGTAAATAAAAGTACAGAAGGGATAAGCTGCATGGCTGTTGTCGGGAGTAGGCCAGTGGCAAGAGTAGAAGTGACAGGCTTTGGCTCAAAAGAGGCCTCAGCTTGGTAGAGGCATTGGCTCTGCATAAAGTGTCTGTTCAGGTTTCCTTTTTATCCTCTCTTACTGTACCATTTAATTGGCTGTGGTGTGTTCCTTGTGCCGGAAGTTGGAGAACTGGGAGACCCAGCGTCTCCTGGAGAACTACTTCTGCATGAAGTGCATCCGCTGCAGCCATTTGGAGACCGTGTTAGGGATCTGGAGCAGCAGCTGGATGTCCTTCGGCTTGTACGGGGGAGTGAGGAGATAATCGATCAGACTTACGGGGAAGGAGTCACCCCGAACTTGTAGGAGGCAAGTAGCTGGGTGACTGTCAGGAGAAATGGAAATAGGTAGTTAGAGCAGAGCACCCCTGTGGCCATTCCCTCAGAAACAAGTATACCGCTTTGAATACTTTTGTGGGGGATGACCTCCTGGGAGTTCGCCACGGTGACCGGGTTACAGGCACTGAGCATGGGTCCATGGTGCAGAAGGGAAAGAGAGAGAAGAAGGGAGCGGTAGTGATAGGGGACTCAATAGTGAGGGGAACAGACAGAAGATTCTGTGGATGGGAACGGGACACCCGGATGGTATGTTGCCTCCCAGGTGCCAGGGTCAGGGATGTCTCAGACCAAAACATTTTGGAGAGGGAGGGGGAACAGCCAGACATCTTGGTACATATTAATACCAATGACGTAGGAAGGAAAAGCAATGAGGTCCTGAAAACAGAATTTAGAGAGCTAGGTAGAAAGCTGTGAAGCAGGACCTCTCAGGTAGTAATTTCTGGATTGCTGCCTGTGCCACGTACCAGTGAGGGTAGAAGCAGGATGACTTGGCAGATAAATGCGTGACTGAGAAGCTGGTGAAAGGGATGGGGCTTCAGGTTCTTGGATCATTGGGATCTCTTCTGGGGGAGGTATGACCTGTTCAAAAGTGACGGGTTGCACCAGAACCCAAGGGGAAACCAATATTCTCGTGGGCAGATTTGTTAGAGCCGTTGGGGAGGATTTAAACTAATTTGGCAGGGGAGTGGGAACTGGAGTGATGGGACTCAGGATAGGACAGATGGTAAAAAAGTAAAGATAGCATGCAGTCAGATTGTCAGGAAGGGCAAGCAGGTGATGGGACTTAGTTGCAGTCAACAGGCTGAGTATCAAAACATTAGGGATGCAGAATCAGAAAGGACAGCAAATACGGTACTCAAGGTGTTGTATCTAAATGTGTGTAGTATAAGAAATAAGGTGCATGATCTTGTTGCTCTATTACAGGTTGCCAGGTATGATGTTGTGGCCATTACTGAATCGTATTTGATGGATGGCTGTAGTTGGGAGCTAAATGTCCAAGGTTACACATTGTATTGGAGGGATAGGAAGGTAGGCAGAGGGGGAGGTGTGGCTCTACTGGTAAAGAATGGCATCAAATCTATAGAAAAATGTGACATAGGATCGGAAGATGTTGTATCCTTGTGGGTTGAGTTAATAAACTGCAAGGGTAAAGGGACGTTGATGGCAGATATATACAGGTCTCCCAACAATGGCTGGGAGGAGGACCACAGGTTACAACAGGAAATAGAAAAGGCGAGTCAAAAGTGTAATGTAATGGTAGTCAAGGGAGATTTTAACATGCGGGTCGATTGGTAAAATCAGGTTGGTAATGGATCTCAAGAGAGTGAGTTTGTTGAGTTTGTGGCTTTTTAGAGCAGTTTGTTACTGAGCCTACTAGGGGATCAGCTATACTGGATTGGGTGTTATGTAATGAACCAGAGACAATTAGGGAGCTGAAGGTAAAAGAACCCTTAAGAACCAGTGATCACAATATGATTGAGTACAGCTTGAAATTTGATAGGGAGAAAGTAAAGTCTGACATAGCAGTATTTCAGTGTAGTAAGGGAAATTACAGTGCTATGAGAGAGGAGTTGGCCAAAGTAAATTGGAAGAAGCTGCTGGCAGGGATGTCAGCAGAGCAGCTATGGCGTGTGTTTCTGGGAAAAATGAGGAAGGTGCAGGATATATGTACTCCAAAAATGAAGAAATAGTCAAATGGTAAAATAGTACAACCATGGCTGACAAGGGAAGTCAAAGCTATTGAAAAGCAAAAGAAAGGGCATACAACAAAGCAAAAATTAGTGGGAAGATAGAGGATTGAGAAGTTTTTAAAAACCTACAGAGAGGAACTAAAAAAATCATTGGGAGGGAAAAGATTAAAGTATGAGAGCAAGCTAGCAAATAATATCAAAGTGGATAGTAAAAGTTTTTTCAAGTATGTTAAAGATAAAAGAGAAATTAGAGTGGATATAGGACCGCTAGAAAATGAGGCAGGAGAAATAATAACGAGGGACAAGGAGAAGGCTGAAGAACTAAAGGAGTATTTTGCATCAGTCTTCAATTTGGAAGACACCAGCAGCATGCTTGATGTTGTAGTGTGTGAAGGAAGAGAAGTGGGTGCAGTTATTATTACAAGAGAGAAGGTGTTCAAAAAGCTGAAAGACCTAAAGGTGCATAAGTCGACCGACCAGATGAACTGCATCCTAGGGTTCTGAAAGAGGTAGCGTTAGAGATTGTGGTGACATTAGAAATGATCTTTCAAAAATCATTGGACTCTGGCAATGGAAAATTGCAAATGTCATTCTACTCCTTAATAAAGAAGGACAGCAGCAGAAAGGAAATTATGGACCAGTTAGCCTGACCTCAGCGGTTGGGAAGAAGTTAGAGTTAATTGTTAAGGACTACAAGTAGGATAGATAAAGGGAATGTAGTGGATGTTGTATATTTGGACTTTCAGAAGGCCTTTGACAAGGTACTACACATGAGGCTGCTTACCATTTAAGAGCCCATGGTATTACAGGAAAGTTACAAACATGGTTAGAGCATTCGCTGATTGGTAGGAGGCAGTGAGTGAGAATAAAGCGATCCTTTTCTGGTTGGCTGCCAGTGACTAGTGGTGTTCCGCAGGGGTTGGTGTTGGACCACTTCTTTTTATTCAATATCTGTGATTTAGATGATGGAACAGATGGCTGTGTTGACAAGTTTGCAGATGATACAAAGATTGGTGGAGGGGCAGGTAGTGTTGAGGAAATAGGTAGGATGCAGAAAAACAGGCAGATTAGGAGAATGGGCAAGAAAGTGGCAAATAAAATACAGTATTGGAAAATGCATGGTCATGCACTTTGGTAATAGAAATAAATGTAGGGACTATTTTCTAAATGGGGAGAAAATACAAAAATCAGAGGTGCAAAGGGACTTGGGAGTCCTTGTGAAGAACACCCTAAAGATTAACTTGCAGGTTTAGCAACTGCCATGCTAGCATTTATTTCAAGAGGTCTAGAATACAAGAGCAAGGATGTGATGCTGAGGCTTTATAAGGCTCTGGTGAGGCCTCACCTTGAATATTGTGCACAGTTTTGGGCCCCTTATCTTAGAAAAGATGTGCTGGCATTGGAGTGGGTCCAGCGGAGGTTTACAAGGATGATTCCAGGAATGAAAGAGTTATCATACAAGGAATGTTTGATGGCTCTGGGTCTGTACTTGCTGAAATTCAGAAGAATAAGGGGGGATCTCAATAAAACCTTTTGAATGAGATCCCCCTCATTCTTCTGAATTTCTGCGAGTTGAATGCTGAAAGGCCTAGACAGAGTAGGTGTGGAAAGGACATTTCCCATGGTGGGAGAGTCTAGGACAAAAGAGCATAGCCTCAGGATAGAGGGGTGCCCTTTCAAATCAGAGATGGGGAGAAATTGCTTTAACCAGAGGGTGGTGAATTTGTGGAATTTGTTGCCACATGCAGCTGTGGAGGCCAGGGCATTGGGTGTATTTAAGGGAGAGATTGATAGGTTCTTGATTGGACATGGCATCACATGTTACAGGGAGAAGGCCAGGAACTGAGGAGGAGACAGAAAAAAAGAACCAGCCATGATTGAATGGTGGAGCAGACCTGATGAGCCAAATGGCCTAATTCTGCTCCTACGTCGGAAAAAGCGATGTAATGGACTTTTTAACATCGTAAACCAGCGAGTTGTTTGTTATCTCTCCCCGCCCATTGGGAAAATGGAGCCATCTTTTTTTCCTTTATTAGGGATCCAGAGAATTTGTGGTACGTTGAACGCTGGGTGAAATGTGAAGTCTTTGGCGTAACTGCAAGTCTGTGTCTTTGCTATTGCTTTGCTCTCGCTTGAGGGCTCGGTGATGGTGCTTGCTTTTTTTTTGCTGGTGGGGAGAGGGGATTGGTGCTCACTGCTGCTTCCGTGTGGGAGGGAGGGAGCTGGGGGGTTTACTTTGGGATTATTACGTTTATCTGTCGTTCATTCTTTGGGACACCTCAGTTTTTGTGGATGTTTGTGAAGAAAAATCATTTCAGGATGTATATTGTATACATTTCTGTGACACTCAGTTGGACCTTTGAACCTTTGAATGTCTTATGGTCTTTGGACTGTGGGAGGAAACCGGAGCACCCGGAGGAAACCCACGCTGTCACGGGAAGAACGTACAAACTCCTTTCAGACGGCGTTGGAATTGAACTTGGAACTCCAGTGCCCAAGCTGTAATAGCAGCATACTAGCCTCTACGCTGCCATGCTGCCGTGCTGCCTTGCAGCTCTGTTACATACCAAGCAGACGTATCTGGTCACATCATCCACCAGATATGACAAATAAGGCCCTGAATAGTTGTTTATGCACCAGTGCATCAAGGAGCGGAAGCCAAAATACTTTTGGAAGATAGAGGAGGCTTGTTCTGCTGTGTAGGATTTAATCCAGTTACAGCATAGAGCCATGTGGAATGGAGACAGATCGTTTGGCAAACTGAATCTGAACCAACCATCCAGCTTCCATTTACACTGATCCTACACTAATCCACTCTAATCTCCGCACATTACCACCAGCTGGTCCCAGGTTCTACCATTCATCTATGCAGTAGGTGTATTCAGATGCAGATTTCTCTGTCACATGTACATTGAAACATACAATGAAATGTCTCGTTTGTTTTAACAACCCAAGGATGTACTGGGGACAGCCTGCAAGTGTCACCACACACTCTGGTGTCAACATTGCACTCCCAGAATGCTTGGCAGAAACATAACAGAATTTATCAAGTGACAAAAGCAACAACTCGAAACAAGCCCCACTCCTCCCCCTCCCACCTACGCAAAGGCACAGTACCCCAACCCCAGGACAGGCCGTCTTCGGCCTGCGGCCTCCGGTGGACTTGGACTCACAGGCTGCAGAGTCGAGGTGGCAGGGCCTAGGCCTGAGAGCGAGGAGCAACCTTGCTGTTTGGCCGATTTCGGTTACGGGGCAGATTGGAAAGGTGGGGCGTCAGGTTGGAGGGAGGGACGGGCCAGCGTTCAGCTCGCTGCTCCACCAGGTTTTGTGGCTGTGGACTCACTTCTGTGAACTTCAGTTCTGAATGTTATTTGCATACTTTTATTGTTTGCATGATTTGTTTCCTCTATTGGGGTTCTTTGTTTTGTGGCTGCCCATAAGATGAATCTTATCATTGTATATAGTCTACATACTTAGATAATAAATGCACTTTGAACTTTTACTACAGTGAGAAGTTAACCTTCCAACATTCATCTCTGTGGTATGTGGAAGGGAACTGGAGCACCCAAAGGAATAACCCACAATCACGGGACCTCTACCCTGACGGCAGCTGAGGCCAGGATTGAACCCGCATCCCCACAGGCTGTAAGGCAGCACCTTAATTAGCAGTGTCACTGTGCTATGCTGCATTGTGTGAATTAATGCACTTTGGAAGGTACAGTTATGAATGGTGATCTTCATTCTCTTAGTCCCTTGGGAGTGAAGATGATAAACTCCAGTCGGGCACCCGTGGAGTACTGAACGTAGACCATACAACACGACAGGCCCTCCTTCAGCCCATGATGTTGGGCTGACCTTTTAACCCACTCTAAGATCAATCTAACTCTTCCCTCCCACAGAGCCCTGCACTTGTTTATCATAAGGCCATAAGATCATAAGACATAGGAGCAGAATTAGGCCATTCAGCCCATTGAGTCTGTTCCGCCATTCCATCATGGCTGATCCAGGATCCATGTGCCTAAGAGTTTCTTAAATGTCCCTAAGGCATCTGTCTCTACCACCACCCCCTGGCAAGACGTTTCGCACACCCTCCCCTCTCTGTGTAAAAAAACTACCTTCAACATTCCCCCTATATTTTCCTCCAATCGCCTTAAAATTATCCCCCATCATATTACCCAGTTCCACTCTGGAAACAAAAAATCTCTGGCTATCCACTCGATCTATACCTCATATTATCTTGTACACCTCAATCAAGCCACCTCTCATCCTCCTCCGCTCCGAAGAGATAAGTCCTCACATCTTCAATACACCCGCTGCATCCAGTTCTGGTCACCCCATTACAGGAAGGATGTGGAGGCGATGGACAGGGTGCAGAAGAGGTCTACCAGGATGTTGCTTGGATTAGAGGGCGTGTGCCACGAGGATAAACTAGGCTTGTGTCCTTCGAAGTGACGGAGGCTGAGGGGAGACCTGATAGATGAAATTATGAGAGGCTTAGATCGAGTAGACAGCCAGTATCTTTTCCCGGAGTCAAAATGTCTAATACTAGAGGGCATGTACCTCACAGAGAGGACCAAAGCTCAAGGGCAATGTGTGGGGCAAGTTTTTGCTCTATACAGTGAGTATTGGGTATCTGGAATGTACTACCAGGATGGTGGTGGAGGCACATACAATGCTGGTGTTCAAGAGGTTTTTCAGTAGGCACAGGAATGGAGGGACATGGACTCTGGGTAGTTAGAAGGGACTAGTTTGGTTGGGCATTTGACTACGAATTAGCTCGGCATAACATCACACTAACCGCTATGCTATCATTCTGCCTGCGACAGTATGGGTTGTCTCCGGGTGCTCTGGTTTCCGCCCACTTTGCAAAGACGTGCCGGTGAGTAGGTTAGTTGGTCATTGTAAATTGCCCGGTGATTAGGCTGGTGCTAAATAGGTGGGTTGCTGGGCAGTGTGGCTCGTTGAGCCAGAAGGGCCTGTTCTGCACTGTGTGTCTAAATAAAATAAAATAAATATCTCAACTAGCACCGAAACACTGGGCTGAATGGCCTCTATCTGTGTTGTAACTTTTCTGATACTCTGTAATTAACAGCATGGTAGGGGATGTCAGGAGGGAATGGGTTTGGTTGTTAGAGGAGCCAAGGCAAAGAACTGTGTATCTTGAGATGAGAAATGCTCTACAGTCACTGATCAGAGTGCCTAAGGCTAACTCCTGTATTATTTTGCCTGGAATGAAAAGTTAAAGATGGCACAGTGCTATTTCTAATCTTGGTAATCTTTTCTGCTCTTCAGAAATAGGTACAGATGGCCTGAGGCCTGAACCAAGTTTAGTGGGTTCCAACATGCCAACAACAATCGTGGACAACAGGAATTCTGCAGATGCTGGAAGTTCAAGCAACACACATCAAAGTTGCTGGTGAACGCAGCAGGCCAGGCAGCATCTCTAGGAAGAGGTGCAGTCAACGTTTCAGGCCGAGACCCTTCGTCAGGACTAACTGAAGGAAGAGTGAGTAAGGGATTTGAAAGTTGGAGGGGGAGGGGCAGATCCAAAATGATAGGAGAAGACAGGAGGGGGAGGGATGGAGCCAAGAGCTGGACAGGTGATTGGCAAAAGGGATACGAGAGGATCATGGGACAGGAGGTCCGGGAAGAAAGGCAAGGGGGGGGGGACCCAGAGGATGGGCAAGGGGTATATTCAGAGGGACAGAGGGAGAAAAAGGAGAGTGAGAGAAAGAATGTGTGTATAAAAATAAGTAACAGATGGAGTACGAGGGGGAGGTGGGGCATTAGCGAAAGTTAGAGAAGTCGATGTTCATGCCATCAGGTTGGAGGCTACCCAGACGGAATATAAGGTGTTGTTCCTCCAACCTGAGTGTGGCTTCATCTTTACAGTAGAGGAGGCCGTGGATAGACATGTCAGAATGGGAATGGGATGTGGAATTAAAACGTGTGCAATCGTGGGATGCTAATCTCTGTTTCCTGGCCTTTGCTTGAACGGTTCAGCAAAGAATGTCGCTGGTGTCAATCCGAGAAAAGCGGCCTTCCAGCAAACATGTTCTGGGACACTCAGCTGGGCTACGTCATCCCTTCCCATGAAGGAAAAGCCTACAAAATATAAATGGATGCAGCCCGGTCTATGACAGCAAAAGCTCTCCTCACCATTGAGCACATTTGTAAGGGTGCTTCCACAAGAAAGCAGCTTTCGTCATCAAGGACCCCCACCATCCAGGCCATGCTCTCTTTCTGCTGCTGCCATCGGGCAGGAGGTGCAGGAGCCTTAGGTCGAAGAACACCAGGTTCAGGAACAGTTATCATCATTCAACCATCAGGCTCCTGAACCAGTGTGGATAACTTCACTCACCTCAGCACTGAACTGATTCCACACCCTATCAACTCACTTTCAAGGACTCCACAACTCAGGTTCTCAGTATTATTTTATCACTTAATTATTATTTGTTTTTGTATTCTTTTGCATATTGGTTGCTTGTCCATTTTTCTTTGTGTGTATCTTCTCATTGATTCTATTGTATCTCTTTGTTCTACTGTGAATGTCCAAAAGAAAATGAATCACAGGTGATATATGTGACATACAGCATACATCTTTGATAATAAATTTGCATTGATTTTGACTTCCTTGATGCAGGATCTTCCCCGAAATCGTTTTCCCTCCACAGACTCTGTTTGACCTGCTGAGTTCCTCCAGCTGTTTGTTTTTTCTCTCTCTCCAGATTCCAGATCCTTGCATAACCACTTTGATTTACTGATTACACTCCTTTGTCAGTGATTAAAACTGTTTGAACTTAATGACCTATCGTAGGCTGGAGTAACTCATGGTGAGGCCACAGGACGCGCCTGCCGTTGCCAACCTCATGGGTCAACTACCTTGCATTTGGGAAGGTTAGAGTGGGTGCCACTCTTGTGATACCCAGCTTCAGTCTCCTGCGTGCTTCCGGAAATGTCTGGTTGGCATAATGGGATAGTTGAGGTTTTCTAGGAGATTCCCAATATTGGTTGCATCCTCTCTTTTAAATAATGTGTGACATCTCCCTGAGCCATCTCCCTTTCTATGGATGGAGAAGGGGGACAGGGGGCTGTTGCAGGTGGAGGACATGGTGAAATCGTATAAAATTAAACGGAGCCAGGTAAATGAGTAGGACCTATCTCTCTTTAGCTGGAGAGGGCATATGCATGTAAAGCAATGGGTGACATTGGGAGATGTTTGGACCTGAAATCCATTTAACTTCAACACTGATAGAATCAAGGAAAAGTACAGCTTGTAAGTAAGCCATTTGAGTCTTTGTCACAGTCCAAGCACGTTCCAGATACAATGTTAGCTGTTATGGGCGGTATGCCCAGGGCTTAGACACTCTCTTGGAATATTTCTTAATGAGAGGGAAATCGTTGGAATCTTCAATGCGAAGATATTGCAAATGTTTCCTTTTTGGTGTTGCAATGTTCAGATTCAGATTTATTTAGCACGTGTATGAAGCATACAGTAAAATGTGCCATTTGCATTAACAACCAACAAAACCTGAGGATGTGCTGGGGGCAGCCCACAAGTGTTGCCACATGATCCGTCACCAACATAGCATGTCCAAAGTGCTTGGCGTAACAACACGGAACACGACAAAATGGAACACAACAACAAGCAACAAAGCAACACGATAGGCCCCTTTCCCCCCTCCCACATACATACAGGCCTCCAGCCCCAGAGCAGGCCTCTGGTCTCCAGTCCCCAGGCTTCGGCCATTGGGCTTTGACGCTCTGACTTACAATTGTTTGACCTTCTGACTTCAATCCTTGGTGTGTGGGATAGGACTGATGAGTAAAAACATCAGCCATGTTAATTTGCTTTAAAACACCTCAGATTACGTCCAATTTTCACGGGTTAGTTGATAATAAGCATGAAAAGAAGAGAAAGAATGACATGCTTGGCTTAATAGATTATTTTTTATTATACTTCCCAAATAATGTGCAATAACAATTTATTCAGTTAAACAGAAGTGATACAGTTGATGCCTGGTTTATGAAATGCTATTTTAGGATATTAATCATCAGTATACTGTTAGGATTGTACATTTTATGTAAAATTATGAAGGATATACTGTAGATAGGGTAAATGAAAGCAGGCTTTTTCTCCTGATGTTTGGCAAGACTGGAATAAAGGTCACCGGTTAAGGGTGAAAGGTTAAATGTTTGTTGCCTCCCGGGTGCCAGGGTCAAGGATGTCTCTGATCGTGTGTACAGCATTCTGAAGTGGGAGGGTGATCAGCCAGATGTTGTGGTACACATCGGTACCAATGACGTAGGAAGAAAGAGCGAGGAGGTCCTGAGGAGTGAGTATAGAGAGCTTGGTAGGAAGTTAAAAAGCAGGACCTCGAGGGTGGTAATCTCAGAATTGCTACCTGTGCCATGTGCCAGTGAGGGTAAGAATAGGATGCTCTGGAGGATGAACAAGTGGTTGAGGAACTGGTGTAGGGGGCAGGGTTTCAGATTTCAGGATTATTGGGACCTCTTCTGGGGCAGGTGGGACCTGTACAAGAGAGACGGGTTACACCTGAACTACAAGGGGACCAATATCCTTGCAGGGAGGTTTGTTAGTGCTATTGGGGAGGGTTTAAACTAGATTTGCAGGGGGATGGGAACCAGAGTGCCAGAGCAGATAATGGAGCGGGGGTGAAAATAAATGATGTTAAAAGTTCATGTAAAGTCACAAATAGAAGGGTTGTGTGGTGGTGGTAATAATGTTCTGAGGTGTCTATTTTAATGCAAGGAGTATTGTGGGGAAGGCTGACGAGCTGAGGGCGTAGATTGACACATGGAATTACGACATTATAGCCATTAGTGAAACTTGGCTACAGGAGGAGCAGGACTGGCAGCTTAATGTTCCAGGGTTCCGATGTTCCAGACGTGATAGAGGCAGAGGAATGAAGGGTGGGAGGGGGGGGGGTTGGCATTGCTAGTCAGGGAGAATGTTACAGCAGTGCTCAGGCAGGACAGATTAGAGGGCTTGTCTACCGAGGCCATATGGGTGGAGCTGAGAAACAGGAAAGGTATGACAACGTTAATGGGGTTGTATTATAGACCATCCAATAGTCAGCGAGAATTGGAGGAGCAAATCTGCAGAGAGATAGCAGACAACTGCAGGAAACATAAAGTTGTGATAGTAGGGGATTTTAATTTTCCACATATTGATTGAGACTCGCATACTGTTAAAGGTCTAGACGGGTTAGAATTTGTAAAATGTGTTCAGGAAAACTTTTTAAATCAATATATAGAGGTACCAACTAGAGAGGATGCAATATTAGATCTCCTGTTAGGAAACAAGTTAGGGCAGGTGACGGAAGTGTTTGTAGGGAAACACTTCGGTTCCAGTGATCATAACACCATGAGTTTCAACTTGATCATGGATAAAGATAGATCTGCTCCTAGGGTTGAGGTTCTAAATTGGAAGAAGGCCAAATTTGAAGAAATGAAAAAGGATCTAAGAAGCGTGGATTGGGATAGCTTGTTCTCTGGCAAGGATGTGATCGGTAGGTGGGAAGCCTTCAAAGGAGAAATTTTGAGAGTGCAGAGTTTGTATGTTCCAGTTAGGATTAAAGGCAAAGTGAATAGGAATAAGGAACCTTGGTTCTCAACTCTGATAAAGAAGAAGAGGGAGTTGTATGACATGTATAGGAAACAGGGAGAAAATAAGGTGCTTGAGGAGTATAAAAAGTGCGAAAAATACTTAAGAAAGAAATCAGGAGGGCTAAAAGAAGACATGAGGTTGCTTTGGCAGTCAGGGTGAAGAATAATCCAAAGCGCTTCTACAGGTATATTAAGAGCAAAAGGATAGTAAGGGATAAAATTGGTCCTCTTGAAGATCAGAGTGGTCGGCTATTTATAGAACCAAAAGAAATGAGGGAGATCTTAAATGGGTTTTTTGTGTCTGTATTTACTAAAGAAACTGGTATGGAGTCTATGGAAATAAGGCAAACAAGTAGTGAGATCATGGAAGCTATACAGATTGAGGAGGAGGAGGTGCTTGCTATCTTGAGGCAAATCAGAGTAGATAAATCCGCAGGACCTGACAGGATATTCCCTTGGACCTTGAAGGAGACTAGTGTTGAAATTGCAGGAGCCCTGGCAGAAATATTTAAAATGTCGCTGTCTGTGGGTGAAGTGCCGGAGGATTGGAGAGTGGCTCATGTTGTTCCATTGTTTAAAAAAGGTTCTAAAAGTAATCTGGGAAATTATAGGCTGGTAAATTTGACTTCAGTAGTAGGTAAATTATTGGAAGGAGTACTAAGAGATAGGATATACAAGTATTTGGATAGACAGGGACTTATTAGGGAGAGTCAACATGGCTTTGTGTGTGGTAGGTCATGTTTAACCAATTTATTAGAGATTTTCGAGGAGGTTACCAGGAAAGTGGATGAAGGGAAGCAGTGGATGTTGTCTACATGGACTTCAGTAAGGCATTTGACAAGGTCCCGCATGGGAAGTTAGTTAGGAAGATTCATTTGCTAGGTGTACATGTCTAAATTGGATTAGACATAAGCTGAATGGAAGAAGCCAGAGAGTGGTAGTGGAGGATTGCTTCTCCGAATGGAGGCCTGTGACTAGTGGTGTGACACAGGGATCAGTGCTGGGTCCGTTGTTATTTGTCATCTATATTAATGATCTGGGTGATCATGTGGTAAATTGGATCAGCAATTTTGCTGATGATACAAAGATTGGAGGTGTAGTGGACAGTGAGGAAGGTTTTCAAAACCTGCAGAGGGATTTGGACCAGCTGGAAAAATGGGCTAAAAAATGGCAGATGGAGTTTAATACAGTGTGAGGTATTGCTCGATGGATGGACAAACCATGGTAGAACATACAGGTAAATGGTAGGGCACTGAGGAGTGCAGTAGAACAGAGGGATCTGGGAATACAGATACAAAATTCCCTAAATGTGGTGTCACAGGTAGTTAGGGTCGTAAAGAGAGCTTTTGGTACATTGGCCTTTATAAATCAAAGTGTTGAGTATAAGAGTTGGAATGTTATGGTGAGGTTGTATAAGGCATTGGTGAGGCCAAATTTGGAGTATTGTGTGCAGTTTTGATCACCAAATTACAGGAAGGATATTAATAAGGTTGAAAGAGTGCAGAGAAGGTTTACAAGGATGTTGCCGGGACTTGGGAAAGTGAGTTACAGAGAAAGCTTGAATAGGTTAGGACTTTATTCTCTGGAGTGTAGAAGAATGAGGGGAGATTTGATACAGGTATATAAAATTATGATGTGTATAGATAGAGTGACTGCAAGCAGGCTTTTTCCACTGAGGCTAGGGGCAAAAAATAGAGGACATGGGTTAAGGGTGAAGGGGGAAAAGTTTAAAGGGAACATTGGGGGGGTGCTTCTTCAGACAGAGAGAGGTGGGAGTGTGGAATGAACTGTCAGGTAAAGTGGTAAATGCGGGCTCACTTTTAACATTTAAGAAAAACTTGGACAGGTACATGGATGGGAGGTGTATGGAGGGATATGGTCCGTGTGCAGGTCAGTAGGATTAGGCAGAAAAATGGTTTGGCACAGCCAACAAGGGCCAAAAGGCCTGTTTCTGTGCTGTAATGTTCTATGGTTCTATGGTTTAATGGGGAACATGAGGGGGACCTTTCTTCACTCTGAGGGTGATGAGAGAGTGGAATGTGCAGCCTGCAGAAGTGATTGATGCAGGTTCTATTTCAACATTTAAGAGAAATTTGAATAGGTACATGGATGGGAAGGTATGGAGGGCTATGGTCCGAGTGCAGGCTGACTAAGCAGAATTTTTTGACATTGACTAGATGGGCTGAAAGGCCTGTTTCTGTGCTGTAGTGTTCTATAACTCTATGATTATCTATTTACTGATAGAGATTCTGTATTGATTTAGGTGCCTTTTTCAGTATCCAAGGTAACATTAGAACAGTCAGACTTCTGCAAGGAGGTCCATTTAGCAATTTGGTCATTCAACATTTCAATATTCAATATTGAATGTTGTGGAATATCAGTGTGGTAAATCTGTGGAATTTGTTGTCACAAGTGGCTGTGGAGGCCAAGTCATTGGGTGTACTTAAGGCAGAGGTTAATAGATTTCAGATTAGTCAGGACCTGAAAGGCTATGTGGGGGTGTGGGGGTGTGGGGGTGGGGGGGGGTGGGGGCGGGAAAGGCCGGACATTGGGGTTGACAGGAAACTGGATCAGCCATGAAGAAATGGTGGAACAGAATTGATAGGCTGAATGGCCTAATTCTGCTCCTATCTCTTATGGCTTTACAGTCTTATACTTTAAGATTTCCTGTCAGTCAGCTTATATGCAGACACTCCTGTGTCTGACATCACTTTATAGACATACTGTACCATCAATCTATATATATAAGCTATTTTATGTAATTATATTTATTGTGTTTTTTTATTATTATTGCCTTCCTTATCACATTGTTTTTTGTGCTGCATTGATCCAGAGTAATGATTAATTTGTTCTCTTTTACACTTGTGTGCTGGAAATCATATTAAACAGTCTCGAATCTTGAATCTAGAATATTTATCTCTGCTTTCTCTGTGGTTTGTAATAAAGAAAGAAAAATTCCCTGGGTTCCTAATAGTTCCTCATAGTAATGGATGTTATTTATTTTAATCTTGGCAGGGAACAAATATTTATTTGTTCATTTTGTTCTTTGAAGCCAGTGTATTATTTACAACTTGCTAACGTTTTACAAATTATTCAAGTTTAATGAGCATTTATTAAGGCTTAGAGCAGCAACAGACAAATATCAATTAGTAAAGAGACTGTTTAATTGTATTAAGGACATACAAATTGTTGCTTTCTGATATGATCTATTTAACAAACTGTGGCCAATTGCATAAACCCATTGGTAATTACTGCCATTAGTTAAAATGTGCTCCATACTGTTTTGAGCTCAGCTTTGGCAACTGCAAATCTATAAAGTTTGTGCCGTCTGAATGTATTTTTTATTTTATTTAGTGAGACACCGTGGTTCAGGCTCTTTCTGCCCAATGAGATGCACCTCTCAGCAACACACCTCTTTAATCCTAGCCTAATCACTGGGCAATTTACAATGACCGGTTAAGACCATAAGACACAGGAGCAGAACTAGGCCATCTGGCCCACTGAGTCTGCTCTGCCATTCAATCATCGTTGATCCTTTTTTTTCTATTTCCCCCTCAACCTCAGTTGAACACTAGTAGGAATACTAGTCACCGGCGGCCAACTAGAAAAGGATCCCTTTATTCCCATTTGAAGCCTCTTACCAATTAGCCAATGCTCTAACCATGCCAGTAACTTTCCTGTAATACCATGGTCTCTTAACTTGGTAAGCAGTCTCATGTGTGGCACCTTGTCAAAGGCCTTCTAAAAGTCCAAATATACAACACCCACTGAATCTACTCATTTATCTATCCTACTTGTAATCTCCTCAAAGAATTCCAACAGGTTTGTCAGGCAGGATTTTTCCTGAAGGAAACCATGCCGACTTTGTCCTATCTAGTCCTGTGTCACCAAGCACTCCATCACCTCATTCTTAACAATTTACTCCAACATCTTTCCAACCACTGAGATCAGGCTAACTGGTCTATAATTTACTTTCTGCTGCCTTCCTCCTTTCTTAAAGAGTGGGTAACACTTGCAATTTTTCGGTCCTCTGTCATCATGCCAGAGTCCAATGATTTTTGAAAGATCATTTCTAATGCCACCACAATTTCTAACATTACCCCTTCCAGAACCCTAGGGTGCAGTTCCTCTGATCCGGGTGACTTAAGTACCTTTAGGTCTTTCAACTTTTTGAGCACCTTCTCTTTTGTAACAGTAACTGCACCCACTTCTCTTCCTCACACACTACAATATCAGGCATACTGCTTGTGTGAAGACTGATGCAAAATACTCATTTAGTTCAGCAGCCATCTCCTTGTCCCATGCCTCATTTTCTCCTGCCTCAGTTTCTAGCGGTCCTATATACACTCTCATTTCTCTTTTACTTTTAAGATACTTGAAAAAATTTTTACTATCCACTTTGATATTATTTGCTAGCTTGCTTGCACCACTCTGCACAACATCTACACGAATGACCAACCTATAGACGATGTCACACGCTGTTTTATATATGCCGATGACTTATGCATCACTGCCCAAAGCACTGATTTTAACAGCGTGGAGAAAACGCTTTCTGAGGCCTTGGAGGGACTAACATCCTACTATGAAGAAAACCACCTCCGTGCAAACCCATCAAAGACGCAGGTTTTGCATTCCACCTCAGCAACCGTGAAGCCAAACGACAGCTTAAAGTAACCTGGTGTGGAGCAACACTGAGGCATTGCGAGCACCCTATCTACTTAGGAGTCACCCTGGACAGATTCCTCACTTTCAAGGACCACATCAATAAGACAAAGGCAAAAGTGAATGCACGAAACAACATCCTGAATAAGCTCAGTAACGCAAAATGGTGAGCAAGCTCGAAAACATTGCGAACCAGTGCACTTGCTCTTTGTCACTCCACTGCCGAATACGCCTGCCCTGCATGGGAAAGATCTACTCATGCTAAGAAGATGGATGCTGTTCTGAATGCAAGCTGCCAATTTAACACAGGTTGTTTAAAACCAACAAACACCAACAGCCTAAATATCCTTGCAAACACGAGGAAATCTGCAGATGCCGGAATTTCAAGCAACACACACAAAAGTTGCTGGTGAACGCAGCAGGCCAGGCAGCATCTATAGGAAGAGGTACAGTTGTGTTTTTGGGCTGAGACCCTTCACCAGGACTAACTGAAAGAAGAGCTAGTAAGAGATTTGAAAGTGGGAGGGGGAGGGGAGATCCAAAATGATAGGGGCTCCCCCCCTCCCCCTTTTCTTTCTCCCTGGCCTCCTGTCCCATGATCCTCTCATATCCCCTTTGCCAATCACCTGTCCAGCTCTTGGCTCCATCCCTCCCCCTCCTGTCTTCTCCTATCATATCCATCAAGCAGGAGCTTCAGAAACCTGAAGCCCCACACCTCACAACCCCAGTTTCTACAGTTTAGCAACACAATGATGCCTTTGCACAAGAGATGCTGCGCACACACACACGCCAATGCTCCATTCAAGAGCTGTTTTACATAAAATATTCCTGCACAGTACAGGCCCTTTGGCCCACAATGTTCTGCTGACCTTTTAACCTACTCTAAGATCTATATAAGTGTTCCCATCCACATATCCCTTATTTTTATATCATCTATGTCCCTGTCTAAGAGCTTTTAAGATGCCTCAAAGGTATCTGCCTTTACCATCACACCTGGCAAGGGTCCCCACACACCCACCACCACTCTCTGGTTAAGCACTTATCCCTTACATTTCCCCCTAGACTTCTCTCCAATCACCTTTAAATTATGCCCCCTGGTATCAGCCATTTATATCCATGGAAAAAGTCTCTGGTTATTCACACTTGGTCTATGCCTCTTATAATCTTGTACACATCTGTCAAGTCACCTCTCACCCTCCTTCACTGTAAAGAGAAAAGCCCCAGTTCATTCAACCTATCTTCCTGAGACACGCTCTCCAGTCCAGGCCGTATCCTGGTAAATCTCCTCGACACCCTCTCTAAGCTTCCACATCGTTCCTATAATGAACTGTGTCCGTGGGATTGAAACTGTCTCTGAGCCTGGTGGTGTGTGCTTTTTGTATCTTGTTGGGAGAGGGGAGAAGAGGACATGTTTGGAGTGAGAGAAGTTTTTGATTATTCCGTGTGTTTCGATGTACATGTGATAAATAAATTGCAATCTGTACTGAGGTCTGGCAGCTCTCTGGAGAGAATAAAGAGCTGACATGTCCGGCTGACACCCGTCTGCAGGATTCATCCTGACGGAGGATGTTGGCCTGAAATGTTAACTTTTTATTCCTCTGCATAGATGCTGCCTGACCTGCTGAGTTCCTCCAGCATTTTAGGGCACCACAAGAGCAGAGGGGTTAGTGTGATGTTGTTGCAGCTCAGGGTGGGGAGTGGGTAGGTAGTAATTCAAAGTTCAGTACCAGTGCCGTGTGTAAGGAGTTTGTAGATTCTCCCTGTGACATGTGGGTTTCCTCCTGCAGTCCAAAGAAGGCTGATTGGTCATTGTAAATTTTCCTGTGTTAAATAGGTGGGGTGTTGGGTGATGTGGCTTTTTGGGGCCAGACCCACAGATTATCTCTAAATAGATAAAGTACTGTGAATTAATAACTTTGTGTGTGTGTGTTACTGTGAATTTCCAGCTTCTGTGTCTGAATCTCTTGTTCTGATCTCTGCTGCTGTTCTATTCCCTCCTCCCACCCGACCCCTTGCAGTCTCGATCGACAACATTAAGGAAATCAGACCAGGTCACCAGACGGAGGGAATGAAGCGGTACGCCAGGGAGATACCCAGCGACCGCTGTTTCAGCATCGTATTTAAGGGCACGAGGGAGAACTTGGATCTGGTGGCCACCGACGCCAACAAGGCCTGGCATTGGATCCATGGCCTCGACAAACTGAAGCAGAGAGGCTGCAGCATGAACAAGAGAGAGCGGCTAGTCCAGCATCCATCTAGGAGTGTGTCACGGCAGAGCGCCGGGGGAGAGGGTGCCACTTCCCTCTTTGTCTCCGACACAGCCCCCAAGTCCACCCCCTACCCCATGTAGAAGATCAAAGCCATGGGGCATATGGGAATCACCTCCCCATGTTGCCAAATGTTTGGTGCTTGTTTCCCCCTTGTGACTTTCATTTCCCTCTCAGGCCCTCACCCTCCATAGAACCCTTTAGGTGGTAAGGTATTGGTGGGGGGTAAGGTATTGGTGTGGGTGGAGAATTGGTTAGCAGACAGGAAGCAAAGAGTGGGAATAAACGGGACCTTTTCAGAATGGCAGGCAGTGACTAGTGGGGTACCGCAAGGCTCAGTGCTGGGACCCCAGTTGTTTACAATATATATTAATGACTTGGATGAGGGAACTAAATGCAGCATCTCCAAGTTTGCGGATGACACGAAGCTGGGTGGCAGTGTTAGCTGTGAGGAGGATGCTAAGAGGATGCAGGGTGACTTGGATAGGTTGGGTGAGTGGGCAAATTCATGGCAGATGCAATTTAATGTGGATAAATGTGAAGTTATCCACTTTGGTGGCAAAAATAGGAAAACAGATTATTATCTGAATGGTGGCCGATTAGGAAAAGGGGAGGTGCAACGAGACCTGGGTGTCATTATACACCAGTCATTGAAAGTGGGCATGCAGGTACAGCAGGCGGTGAAAAAGGCGAATGGTATGCTGGCATTTATAGCGAGAGGATTCGAGTACAGGAGCAGGGAGGTACTACTGCGGTTGTACAAGGCCTTGGTGAGACCACACCTGGAGTATTGTGTGCAGTTTTGGTCCCCTAATCTGAGGAAAGACATCCTTGCCATAGAGGGAGTACAAAGAAGGTTCACCAGATTGATTCCTGGGATGGCAGGACTTTCATATGAAGAAAGACTGGATGAACTGGGCTTGTACTCGTTGGAATTTAGAAGATTGAGGGGGGATCTGATTGAAACGTATAAGATCCTAAAGGGATTGGACAGGCTAGATGCAGGAAGATTGTTCCCGATGTTGGGGAAGTCCAGAACGAGGGGCCACAGTTTGAGGATAGAGGGGAAGCCTTTTAGGACCGAGATTAGGAAAAACTTCTTCACACAGAGAGTGGTGAATCTGTGGAATTCTCTGCCACAGGAAACAGTTGAGGCCAGTTCATTGGCTATATTTAAGAGGGAGTTAGATATGGCCCTTGTGGCTACGGGGGTCAGGGGGTATGGAGGGAAGGCTGGGGCGGGGTTCTGAGTTGGATGATCAGCCATGATCATAATGAATGGCGGTGCAGGCTCCAAGGGCCGAATGGCCTACTCCTGCCCCTATTTTCTATGTTTCTATGTAATGTTTTTTTTAGTATTATTTTAATATATAATCAATCTTTATGTTTTAACATGCTGTAAGTATTATTATAGGCTAAACTTAATGTTATAGGTGTTTATGAAAAATAAAACTACTTTAAAGCTCTAAATGAGATACTTTATTGATAACATATATAATATTCTGCCAATCAGCAATGAAACCACGATTAATATTGTTACTTTGGGTATTTAATGAGTTCCGTGCAACTGAAGCAAACCAGCAAGCTTTTGAAGATCTGGTTGCAACTTGGTTAAAGATAACCAAAGATCACCTCTTCTCACAACATCAAGAGGGTTATGAGCTTTTGATAGCAGGTGAAAAGCTTGGCTAAAACCACATTCAACTGGCTAAGAGGTGGAAGTTCCAATTAAAAACCACCTTGCTTTCGCTTAGAGCTGTGGAAAACTATTTTAAATATCACTTGTTATCCAGAAACGTTGCTTGCTGTGTTAGAATGTTGCTTGAGCTGTTATATTGCTCTGCAGTTCAATAAGACATTCCTGCAATGTGGGGTTAACTTCGTTCATGTCACCCCAAATGGATCCAGCACCCACTTGTATTATGCATCTCCAGCGGGTATCAGAACCAAAATTCCATATTAGTGTGCAGTTGTTTCAAATGATCAACATACACAATCAGATCGTCATTTTAAGAGTGGCCAGGGAAGGACGTGGCATAAACTCACGACATCCAATATTATTGCTGAGATGTTTGAGTTTTCCACAGAAAACAGTAATAGCCTCTTTGCATGATGTGAGATTGCAGTTTTTTTCCTCATAACTGTCCTGTCCAACAAATTCAATTTTAAAATGTATCTGACATGGAAAATGTATCAGACTTAGCAGTGACAATTTATTCTCCTAGCTGCTTATTGCTTAGAAATGCTAAAAATAAGACCCCAAAGTGCAACAAAACGAGAAAGGCAATTACTTTTTGATAGCCATTGGACCTCGGTACGCATTAGTAGTCATTCAATAACTTCTTCATCTTCCTCACAAAGTTGTTGAAAAAAACAATATTAAAGTGCATTGGATTTGATGAAGTTGACAGTCATTGTCACACAGCAAGGGTGCCACACACACGTCCTCCTAATATTGTTGCCACCAAATGCTGACCGTGGGTAATACAACATATGCAAATAACGTCAGGCACTGGATTTTTACATGAGTAACGAATCTTCTGCGTCTTCCTACCATCGGACCAGCACCATTAGTGGCACAAGCCAATATATATTCCAGTGGAATATTGTTTTCCAAGAAATAGCTTTTGACTTCTTCAAAAATAGTTTCACCTTTGGTAGCTGTCTTAAGATTTCAGTCAAAAAACATTTCCTCGCTGGTGTAATCTCACAAGAAGTAGCAATAATTTATATACATGTGAAAATAAAATTAGCCTTTTAAGCAGTTGTCAGATACATGTCATAAATATTTTAAAAAATGCTATTATATATGCAAATTCCATGGCAATAAAGAGTGTGCACTCACTAGGAAGAGCTAATTGAACTTCCTGTCGAAATACGCTAAGTATCAGGGAGTTAGTAGAAGTTGTAGTGGTAGATAGTGATGCACTGGTAGACCTCACACGTTCTCGCACCTCTGCAGTTTAGCTGTTTCTGGCAGATGGCCCCACTGCAGTCATTGCAGGCTTCATGTCATGTTTCATCAGTATTACAACACGCACGGGTCAGTGGAAGGCAAACAAAACCAGCCTCATGGTGCATACATGCTAACTGTCCTTGCTGCAGACAGCCCCACCCCATCTACAGTTTGTTCATAACACTCAGAACTATTTTAATTAGGTTACTAAAACACAGGCTTTCCATCTTATTTCCCTTCTGATAAGGGTTTCAATAAGGAAACCCAAGCAACTTCTGACAGTCTTTCAGTTGGAATGAGATGTGGATGGCTCCCTATGAACATGTAATTTATCGATAACGAAGTAATCATAATCACTAGCTGGTGGACCATGTTGCCAGGCATCCTGATGGGTCACGCCGCCTGCTGACTGTACAGTCGGGGGGCTCAGCAGGCCGCCTTGCAAGATGTGAATGGTGATTTGTGCAGGCAGAGATAATGATTCCACGGATGCTGCCCAGCCTGCTGAGTTCCTCCAGCGTGATGTTTGACCCCAGCATCTGCAGAGTATTTTGTGTTTAATGATTGATGTGCTGCGCACTCCCCCCCTCCCCCAGCTCGCACATGCACACACACTCATACTCACTCACAACTGCTTTGCTGCCTCATCTATCATTTCACTCAGGGTTGCAACTAAAATACATAAATCATTTTTTTTTGATTTATATATTTTCGTGGTATTTCATTAAAACAAAAACATTATCATGGCCCATTCAGAAACTCATCTGGTCCCCAGTTTCTTGTTTTTTTGCTTGTGGTCCCTACGGGCACATGGCCTGGGCGGGCATATGGCGCGCTTTGAGAACCACTACTGTAGTGTATCCATTTCAAAGTTCAATGTGTTGTGCATTCAGGGATGCTCTTCTGCACACTAATATTATAACACATGATTATTTGAGATCAAAGTTCAACCCTGAGATTCATTTTCTTGTGGGCATAATCAATAAATCCAATAACCATAACAAAATCAATGAATGACCGTATCAACGTGGCAGACAACCAGTGAGCCAAAGACAACAAACTGCAGCTACAAAAAAGAAAGAAAAAAATGATTACAATAATAAATAATCGCTGAGTGTCGAGAGCACGAGATGAAGAATCCTTAAAAGTGAGTCCATGGTTTGTGGGAGCAGTTCAGTGATGGGGCAAGTGAAGATGAGTGAAGTCTTGGACCAAAACATCGACTGTACTTTTTTTCCATAGATGCTTCCTGGCTTGCTCAGTTCCACCAGCACTGTGTGTGTGTGTGTTGCTTGGATTTCCAGCATCTGCAGATTTTCTGTTGAGTGAAGTTATTCCCTTTGGTTCCAGAGCCTGATGGTTGAGGGGTAGTAACTATTCCTGAACCTGGTGGTGTGAGTCCTGAGCCTCCTGCTTCTTCTTCCTGATGGCAGCAGCGAGAAGAGAGCATGACCTGGATGGTGGACGTCCTCAATAATGGATGCTACTTCCCTGCGACAATGCTCCGGTGTAGACTTGCTCATTGGTAGGGTTGATGATGTACTGTGTCATACCCTACTTTATGTATGATTTTCTATTCAAGGACACTGGTGTGATGTGTGATACCAGGCTGTGATGCAGCCATCAATGTACTCTCCACCACAGAAGTTTGTCAAAGTTTTAGATGTCATGCCAAATCTTTGCAAACTCCTAAGGAAATAGAAGCATTGCCATACTGTCTTTGTAATTGTACTTACATGCTGGGCCCAGGACTTGTCCTCTGAAAAGATAACACCAAGGAATTTTACAGTCATTTCCCTGGCAGCTTGATCCAACCTTCTTCAGGGCCATGGTCTGTCCACAATACATACACCACCCACACAATACATACACCACCCACACAATACACACATCACACACACACAATACACACATCACACACACAATACACACATCACACACACACAATACACACATCACCCACACAATACACACATCACACACACACAATACACACATCACACACACACAATACATACATCACCCACACAATACATACACCACCCACACACAATACACACATCACACACACAATACACACATCACACACACACAATACACACATCACACACACACAATACACACATCACACACACAATACACACATCACACACACAATACACACATCACACACACACAATACACACATCACACACACAATACACACATCACACACACACAATACATACATTACACACACAATACATACATCACACACACAATACATACATCACCCACACAATACACACATCACACACACAATACACACATCACACACACAATACATACATCACACACACAATACATACATCACACACACACAATACATACATCACACACAGCACATTACAACAAAACACAGTGGAATCCAGTGAATTGCGACACACTGGGACCAGGACATTTTGGCCCAATTAAGCTGCAGTTTCATGTAAATTGTTGAAAAGGTTTAAAAAAGACCAAATATTGTTTAACTGAGTAACAAATTGTGTCAAATAAACTCTTCTCGGGCTTCCAGCCGGGGGGTACAGGTATTGAATTTAACGAACATTTCAATGATCCCTGATGTAGATGGCAGAGTTTGTCACTGAGACATCGGTTAAAATCGATATCTGTACCTGGCTGGGAGCCCGAGAAGAGTTCACTCATCAGATTGAAGAAGTGAGCAGTTTTATGTTCTTGGGTGTAAGATCTCTGAGGATCTAACCTGGTCCCAACATCAATATAGTTATAAAGAAGGCAAGACAGCGGCTATACTTCATTAGGAGTTTGAATAGATTTGGTATGTTAAAAAATACACCCAAAAGCTTCTATAGATGTACTGTGGAGAGCATTCTGACAGGCTGCATCACTGTCTGGTATGGAGGGGCTACTGCACAGGACTGAAAGAAGCTGCAGAGGGTTGTAAATCTAGTCAGCTCCATCTTGGGTACTAGCCTACAGAGTACCCAGGACGACTGCAAGAAGTGGTGTCTCAGAAAGGCAGCATCCATTAGTGAGGACCTCCAGCACCCGTTTCTCACTGTTACCATCAGTTAGGAGGTACAGAAGCCAGAATGCACACACTTTCAGCGATTCAGGAACAGCTTCTTCCCCTCCGCCATCCCATTCCTAAAGGAACATTGAATCTTTGGACAAAATGATGTATTTAACCGAAATACAGAATAAATTAGAATACGATCAATAGTACTGGTGGATGTCCATCGGATATAATGATGCCAGGAAATCCATGCAAGAGAGTTTTTAAAGTGTTAAAGCCATTGTTCTAGGGCAGTTCCACTCTCTCAATCTTGGAAGTGCAGGTCCAGTGGTGCGAGTAGACATCACAATTGGGGTCTTCCCTGGTTACAGAGTATCGCCGGGATTTCTGTTCTTCACCATGTCCTCCACTCTTCACATAGAGATTCAGAACAGTCTTCCTGGCCATTGGATCTCACTGTAGATCGGTCCGCCCTGTCTGCCAGGGCTGCCTTCACAGGCATGTCCCTAACTCACTAGGATATGATACCCGCAGGATACCCTCTCCTGGTTTAACCCACCTGTCGAAGCAATGTAATGGGGTGTGGCTGCTGTTACATGCAAACAGCTACTTAGAGCTGAGTGTCCAGCGGGGACCAGAGATTAGATTATGAGGACACGCAGTCCTCTTTTATTGTCGTTTAGTAATGCATGCATTAAGAAATGATACAATATTCCTCTGGTGTGATATCACACAAACACAAAACAGACCAAGACTGAAAAACTAACAAGAACCACATAATTATAACATATAGTGTTATAACATAAAGTGGCATTCAAGATGATTGTTGATACCTTCAAATTCTTTGTAGTTCCTAACTTGAAGAAGTGAAATTGTTTCATTTTCACTCTGGGCCGTTTCTGGCATTTCCAAGTCTGAATGCTTGAAACTGTGGAGATCAAAGCTGTTCTAAGTTGTCTTCCTGTTTATTTCCCATGAACTATCAGTGATAGCACCGACTCGCACAACTGATGCTATTTTAAAACTATTAGCTCTAAGCACAGTATAGCAGCCACGGAAGCACCCACTACTGGTGCTAGTTAGAAGAGGCATGCTATGATGAGAAGGGGATGCATTAGTTAGGGGAAGAGAAAGGAGGTCTGTGGACGAAAATGAAATTCCCAGATGGTATGTTGCTTCTAGGGTGCCAGGGTCCAGTACATCTTGGGTTGAGTCCTTTGCATTCTTAGGTGGGAGGATAAGCAGCGGAGGTTGTGTCCATGTTAGGTACCAATGACATGGGTAGGAGAGGTGATGAGGTCCGGCAAAGTGAATTCAGGAAGTTAGGTGCTAAGTTAAACGACAGGACCTCCAGGGTTGAGATCTCAGGATTGCTACACGTGCCACATGCTGGTGAGGCCAGAAATATCAAGTTCATACAGTGTAACACGTGGTTAAGGAGCTGGTGCAGGAGAGAAGGCTTCCGATCTTTGGATCACTGGGAAGGTGGGACCTGTACAGAAGAGATGTTTGCACCTAAACTGGAGGGGGACTAAGATCTTTGCAGGAAGGTTTGAAAGTACTGCACAGGGTGCTTTAAACTAGAGTTGCAGCAGGATAGGAACTGAAGAACCGGAACAGATAATGGAGAGGTTGCGGAGACAGATGTTGTTAAGACCTCAGGCAAAGTCAGGAATCTAGAGGTTCAGCATGGTGGGACTCATGTTCTGAGTTGTACTGTATGTATTTCAATGCAAAAAGTATCATTGGAAAGGTTGATGAACTTAGTGCATGGCTCAACACCTGCAATTAAGATATTGTAGCCATTAGTGAGACTTGGCTGCAGGAGGGGCTGGACTGGCAGCTCAGTATTCTGGGGTTCCATTGGTTTAGACGTGACAGAAATGGGGGAATTAAAGTGGGAAGGGTGGCATTACTCATCAGGGAAAACGTCACGGCAGTGCTCAGTCTGGACAGACTGGCAAGCTCATCTGGTCAGACATTATGGATGAAGTAAGGAATAAGAAAGTTATGACCATGATAATAGGATGATATTATAGACCATCCAATAGTCTGCAGAATCTAGAGTGACGAGTTTGTAGAGAGATCACAGTTTGTTGCAAGGAACATAAGGTTGTGATAGAAGGTGATTTTAACTTTCCACATATTGACTGGAACTCCCATACTGTAAGAAGACAAAATAGGTTAGGGTTTGTCAGATGTGATCAGAAAAGTTTCCTAGATCAGTCCAAAGAAGTTCCAATGAGAGAATGTGCAATACTGTACCTTCTTCCTGGTGGCTGCAGTGAGAAGAAAGGATGTCCAGGTTGGTGGGGGTCCCTGATGATGGATGCAACAGCATATCATGTAGATGTGCTCAGTGATGGGGAGGGCTTTACCTGTGATGGTCTGGGCCAAATCAACTACTTTTTGTAGGATTTCACGTTCAGGGGCATTGGTGTTTCAATAGCAGGCTGTGATGTCTCCACTACAATATACCCTCCACGACACATCTACAGAAGCTTTCCAAAGTTTCAGATGTCTGCCGAATCTCTAAAAACTACTTTGGAAGTAGAGATGCTGCCTCCACAGCCTGGCGGAAGAAAATGTTACCCAGTCTTGTGATCCTAGTCTTGATGCCCCTGTACCTCCTTCCTGATGGTAGTGGGTCAAAGAGATTATTGGATGGGTACTAAATGTCACAAAGAGGTGGGAGGGAGACACTGGTGAACCTTTTGCCATTTTTTTGCTATCCTCTGCAGGGCCCAATGCCTTGCAGCTTCCATACCACACAATGATGCAGCCAGAAAGGACATTCTCGATGGTGCTCCTGTAGAAAATTGTGAGAATAGGAGTGGTGAGTGTTACACAACTCAGTCTCCTAAGGAAATGTAGATGTTGCTGTGCGTCCTTCACTAGCAAGGAGGTGTGTGGGTCCAGATTAGGTCCTCAGTTATGTGCACGCCAAGGAACTTTGTGCTCTTCACTCTCTCCATGGCAGAGTCATTGATGTGCAATGGAGAGTGACAAACTTGTGCCTTCCTGATGTCCACAATCGTCTCTTTAGGCTTGTCTAAGTTGAGACTCTGGTTGTTGTTCTCTGACCAAATGACGAACCTCTCTCCCTCCTCTCTGCATGCCGGCCTATCATTGCTGCTGATGAGGGCAACCACTGTAGCATCATCGGTGAACTTGATGATGCAGTTTGAGCTGGACCTGGCAGTGCAGTTGAGGGTTAGCAGCAAGAACAGCAGCTCGCTGAGCACACAGCCCTGGGGAGCACCATTGTTCAGTGTGATCAAGCAGGTGTGCTCTTTTTAGTTTTTCACACCATTTTCTGTAAACTCTAGAGACTCTTGTGCAGGAAAATCCCAGGAGATCAGCAGTTTCGGAGATACTCAAACCACCCTGTCTGGTGCCAAAAATCATTCCATGGTCAAAGTCACTTAGATTATATTTCTTCTCCTTTCTGATGTTGGGTCTGAACAACACCTGAACCCATTGAACAGAGCCTACTCCCATTTGGACAAGCAGGACAGCACTGTGAGGATCTTGATTTTTGACTTCTTGAGGGCCTTCAATACCATACAGCCCTCATTGCTGGGGAAAAAGCTCCGTTCAATGCATGTTGACACTTCCATTGTATCCTGGATAATGGACTACCTGAAAGGCAGACCACAGCTTGTGTGGCTTCAGAGCTGTGTGTCAGACATGGTTATAAGCAGCACTGGGGCCCCACAGGGGACTGTATTGGCTCCCTTCCTGTTTACCCTGTATACCTCGGATATTAATTAAATACAACACTGAGTCATGTCGTCTGCAGAAATTCTCTGATGATTCAGCAATAGTTAGGTGTATAAAAGGAGGACGGAAGGATGAATACAGGGCCCTGATGGAGGACTTTGTCAAGTGGCGCAAACTGAATCATCTGCAGCTCACATTAGTAAGATAAAGGAGACGGTGATGGAGTTTTGGAAGACTAAGCCTGCACTACTCCCTGAAACTACTGATAGTGAGGACGTGGATGTGGTGAGGATACTCAAGTAGCTGGGAGTGCACGTGGATGACCGACTCGAGTGGAGCACCAACACAGAGGCTGTGAACACGAAGGGCCAGAGTTGCCTCTACTTCCTGAGGAGTCTAGATCATTTGGAGTATGCAGGCCTCTCCTTCACATGTTCTACCAGCCTGTTGTCACCAGTACAATCTTCTATGAGGTGGTGTGAGTGATGCCAACAGGCTCAATTATCTGGTCAGAAAGGCTGGCTCTGTTACAGGAGTCAAACTGGACAGACTAGAGGCTGTTGTAGAACAAAGGACCCTATGGAAAATCCAGGCAATTCTGGACAATGTTTCAAACTCTCTGCATGCCACCTTGGCTGAACGGAGGAGCACTTTTAGTGATAGACTAAGACAACAGCGATGCTCCAAAGAGCTCTGTATGACGTCATTCATACCCTCGGCCATTAGGCTCTATAATGAGTCAACTTATAGCCAGGGAAGTGAGGGCCTCCCCCTCCTGTTGGACTGCTTGAGGTAACTTATTTTTACTTTTTTTTATTATTTCTTACATTTAATATTTGTGCATTTGTATATCTGTGCACTTGTAATGCTACTGTGACACTGTAATTTCCTTTGGGATTAAAAAGTATCTATCTATCTCTTGACCGTGTCTGCATGCTTTTATGCATTGAGTTGCTGCCACATGATTGGCCGATTAGATGTTTGCATTAACGAGCAGGAGTACAGGTGTACCTAATAAAGTGGCCACTGAGCGTATGTTCTGAGCATTTTTAATGCCTCAGCTGCTTCATTGTCAGCTACGTTTCTTTTTAATAACCATAGAGGGTCAGTCTACATGCTTTAATTAGCTTTTGCTCGCCTTATGGGAAAGTGGAAAATTCTCAATATCCCCAGAAACAACTAATCATTCCAATTTCTACCCTTCTCATCAGATGTAATACCAGGAGGCCAGACTTGATTTGACTTGACTTAAGGCAGAGTCCAGCTGGAGCAGAGACAGGCATACGCTAGGCATCAATCAGAGCTTCTGGGTCCTCCTGGTGGCTTTGTTTGCAAGCCAAGAATTTCAAAGGATTTTTTTTCTCTCTTTCAACTGCCTTTGAAACATTTTATGTATACACCGTACATAGGATTGAGACTACAGTCAAGGGATCTGTAAGTTATGTTCTATCAATATATACCTTGATCATGGTTTAAAATTTTTCTAATAAACAACAAAAGTTAGGCCTGATGAAAGTAGAGGTTGATTTATGGAAAGGGAAGGAACCATTTCTTTAGAAGACCGCTTCCACTTAATGCATCCTATTTTCACAGAATTTATGTATTTATACTCATTTTATTCCATTTCTTTCCTTTCACCTCTAACTTCACTTTTTATATAATTCTCTATTCTTTATCATTCTGAAATGTGTTTATTTATTGGGATACAGCACAGAACAGGCCCTTTCGGCCCTTAGAGTCACGTCGCCTAGCAACCACTGATTTAACCCTAGCCCAATCACAATGGCCAATTAACCTACTAACCGGTAGGTCTTTGGACTGTGGGAGGAAACCAGAGCACCTGGAGGAAACCCATGCGATCACAGGGAGAATGTACAAACTCCTCACAAGCAGCGGTGGGAACTGAACGCAGTCACTGGCACTATAAAGCATCGTAAAACACTGTAAAATACTATGTTACAGTATCTTGTTGCATGTCACACCCTGACCAACACACCACTGCAAATTCCTAATATACGTAACATATATGGCAAATATAATTAATCCTTGATATAGAAAATGTAACAGTCCAGCACATAAATAGGCCCTTTGGCCCAAATTATCTGCGTCAATCGTGCTGACAATTTAAGCTCTACATCTGCAAGTCTACAGTCCATACCCGTTCATATGTCTGTCTGAATGCCTTCTTACCACTTCTACTGTACCTGGCAGTGCAACCCTCCACTCCAGATTTTAAAAAGTATCTTTTTTAAATTAAATTTTTTATGCACTTCTACAAGAAACTACAGAGAGAAAGCCCAACAACAAAATGGAGATTTATACAGTGTGTAACAAACAAATCCAATATGTAATTCATAACAATAAGTAAAAAAAGCACCCTAAAGAGAATTATATAAAACCAGTATCCACCCCAACCACCCACTAAAAAAGAAAAACCCAGGCCAACCATTTTGCACATATAAAAAAAATCAATCGGAGCATTCAACCCCAGAGAACTATAAATATATATAGGAAAAAAGGAAGTATAATGCTGACTACCAAAAGTATAATGTAATTCACAGCAAAAAACTGTATAACTTGAAAAAAGGCTGAAAGTAAGGGATTGTAGCATACAAAAATAAGGGTAGACTTACCCTAAAGAAGAATCATGAAAATATTCAAGAAAAGGTCCCCACACCTTATGAAACTTTATGTCTGAATTAGGAAGTGAATAATTAATCTTTTCGAGGACTAAACAGGCCATAACATCACTAAGCCATTGAGCGTGAGGGGGTGGGGCTGCATCTTTCCACCTAAGAAGAACCAATCATCCAGCCAAGAGAGAGGCAAAAGATAATGTTCGGCATCTAGTCGGACTCAAGTGCAAATTTACATCACCCAAGGTGCCAAAAAGAGCAACCAGAGGATTAGGTTCTAATTGGCAATTAAGAATATGAGATAGGGTTGAAAAGACTTCTCTCCAGATGCTCTCCAGCATCTTGAAAATATCCCCTAAACTTTTTCCTACTCCCCGCCCCCACCCCATTTTAAAGCTGTGCCTTCTAGTGTTTGACATTTCCACACCGGGAGAAAGGCCATCGCAGAGGATCATGCCAGATAGAACCAGGCCCTTCAGCCAGTCAGTCCGTGACAAACAAGATGCCCATCAGTGCTAATTCCATTTGCCTGTGTTTGGCTCACACCCCTCCACGGCAACACGCACAGAATACTGGCTGAGCTCAGCAAGTCAGGCCTCTGAACCTTTTCTATCCACGTGCCCGTCCATGTGCCTTCTAAATTATGGCATTAAAGCGACTCTTCCATAGGCATAGGTATGCAAGAAGATTCAGAAGAATATTCATTATCCAGGTACGTATACAGAATACAACTCCATGGTTCATCCGCCAGCAGGCAGCTACAAGACAAAGAATCACCTTGGGACCCCTTCAAGGAAACAGCAAACACCCAGCGCATGACAAGGGGACAAATTGTGCAAGTGGCAAAAAGTGAGCGAATAACACATAGATATCCAACATCGAAGCAGTAGCAATTCATTTAGTTACATTCAGCACCGTGCTGCTAGCCCACTGCAGGCTGAATGCAGAACCATTCTTTGCTGAAGCGCCCCAGTCCACATGGATCTCCCTGATCAAACCACTCAGAAACTGCAAAAGGAGTAACCAGAATCACGCACCGTGAACCTCAAAGTCCCCCAAAACGAGCCTGCAGCCTCGCCAAACAATCCTAGTGGTATGGAACTTCCCTCTGACAGCAGCTAGCAAGAGGGAGGGGAAGACCGGTCAAACACAGGCAAAAGACACCAAACACCCGCCTGCCCTCCGCTCTCGTCCACATTGACTTCAGACTTGCTCGACACCTCGATCAGATAGAAGCAACGGAGTCGATCATGGGCTCGCGGGTCGCGCCCCATCTTCAGGCTTCCTGGCCTCCAGGCCGCTCACTCCACTCCCAACCTCACTGGACTGCCTCGGAGAAAACAAAGTGCCGGATCACTCAATCGGCCCAAAAACACACCATCAAAATCTGACTCACGGGTTCCAAGCATGTGCAGCTTAACCATAGAACGATATTTGAAAGAAGAAATAAAAGGAGTGGTTTTGTGAACTGTCTGCAGGAAGTCGCCACTTGGTCGCGTTGTTGGCTAGCGCCATCTTACAAATGGAGGGCTTTGGAAGAGGGAAGTGTTGGTTGATCTTAGACCAGGTTAAAAGGTCAGCACAGCACTATGGGCTGAAGGGCCTGTATTGTCTTGTGCTGTACTGCTTTATGTTCTAAGTGTTTGTTAATACCATATACCCACCCCAATCATTTTCTCCAACATCTCATTCCACATACACACCACCATCTGTGTGAAGAAGTTGCCGCTCAAACGTCTATTAAATCTCTCTCCTCTCACCTTAAACCAACCTAAATCTAACCGAGTTACTTCATTGTAATTTCAAAAAAAAAACAAAAATACTGGAAAAGCTCAGAAGGTCAGACAGCACCTGGGGAGAAGGATATTGAATTGACTTTTCAGCTCACTGGCCGTTCATTGGAACTTCAGAAAGTTATGGTTAAGTGTGTTTAAACACCCGAAGAACGGAAGGAGCAGGGGTGTGGAGAGAAGGTAAAGGAGGTTTGTTACAGTGTGGAGGCCAATAGAGATTGAATAATGCCTGAAATTATGGCATTGGAAAATGGAGGATGTTACACTGGGTGTGTTATAATATGGAGTTAAACAATTCAGATAAATGATGTGATTTATGAAAATGTTGCCTGGATTGAATACTGGCAGGTTAGGTTTATATTTCTTGGAGCTCATGAGACAGAGAGGGGCCTTATGGAAATGTATAAAATCTTGAAGGGCATAGAAGTTCACTGTCTCCTCTTAACTTAAACCTAAGTCCACTAGTTTAATGTCCGCCTTCTCTGGGAAAATGGCTATATTTTGGGACCAGGATAGATCCTCTGAAATGTTGCCCAGGAATTTGAAGCCACTCACACAAAGTGCTGGAGGAACTCAATGGGCCAGGCAGCATCTATGGAAATGAATAACCAGTCGACGTTTCAGGCCGAGATCCTTTTTCAGGACTTGAAGCTGCTCACCTTTTCCACTGCTGATCCTTCGATGAGGATTGTCCTGTGTCCCCTCGGCCTCCCCTTCCTGAAGTCCATAATCAATTCCCTGCTGACACTGAGTGTGAGGTTGCTGTGGTGACACCACTCAACCAGCTGATCTATCTGACTCCTGTACAGCTCCTCATCACCACCTGAGATTCTGCCAACAGCAGCGGTGTCATCGGTGAATGTATAGATGGCATTTGACCTACGCCTAGCCAACCAGTCATGAGTATAGAGATAGTAGAGCTGTGGCTGGCATGGCTGAGGAGACTGTCATTCAGCTGAGGCTCTGAACACACACAGTCGGTGCAGCTGGGCTGGCAGGCCATGTCATCTGCAAGCCACTCTTGCCTTCTTTCAACAGGCAAATCTCCAGCCAGCTCAGGGGAATGGCTGGCTCGTGACCGCTCCTAAAGAAACAGCAGCAGCCGATCTGGAATTTAAATAAAACCTTGAGTCCCGGTGCCAGAAGCACACAGAAGCCCAGCATAAATAGGAGAAGGAACGCGTTGCCTCCGAGCTGTCCACCCACCCGGTCCCATCAAACACCTACTACTCCATCTGTGACCACACCACCTCAGATCCCACAGAACCGAGGAATAGAGTCATCCTCAATCAGGGAGAGATGGAAAAGAAACCCCCTCATTCAGGCACAGTAAAGTTAACAGGTGAGAATGAATCATTTGAGGGAGGACAGAAAGTGCTGCCTAACCCTTTCAAATTGTGACAGGAAAGGGCTGTTGCATTTCTCTGGATGTTGGTGTGATGTTTATTATGAAGATGGTTTGTTATTAAGGTCACTGGAAATCCTTTGTTTGAAAGCCTCCATTTAAGTTTATGCAATATTCGTTTTTAGTGTCAGCTCTTTTTAATTCATGGAGCTAACGGCAGTTTCAACCCTCTGCAACAGTGCTTTCCAGAAAGAATTTAAATAATTTGATCAATATCTTTTCTTTAAGCCTACGCTGCCCAAACAACTGCACAGAGATTAATCCCCAGGCAAGTTGTACTGTGTAGTTGGAAACATCACCGGAACATGCGGGAAGCAGCTCGGACAGTATCTGTAGGGAAAACAGTCTGATTTAATCCTTTCTCCAGATTCTACCTGATTTGCTGAGTGTTTGTGATGCTTTCTGTTATTATTTCAGATTTCCGGCAACTGCAGTTTTCTTTTTATTTTCAAGATCTAATAGAACAGAGCATAGAACGGTACTGCACAGGGACAGGACGGACCACCCCCCCCCCCCACAATGTTATGCTAAACCAATTAAATTAATATTCAAATAGCTAACTCATCTCTTCTGCCGACACAATGTCCGTATCCCTCCATTTTCCTCACGTTCATGTGCCCACCTAAATGTCTCTTAAAAGTCTCTAATGCCCTTCTGCTTCAATCATCACACCAGGTAGCACATTAAGGCACCCACCACTCTGTGTGAAAACAGAAGCCCCTCGCACCTCCTTTGAAGTTACCCCTCTCGTCTTAAATGCATGTCCTCTGACACTTCAACTGTTGCAAAAAGATATTGTCCGTCTATTCTCATAATCTTATAAACCTCTATCAGATCTCCCCTCAGCCTCTGGCAGCCCAGTGAAAACAGCCACGTTTGTCCAACCTCTCGATGTTACTCTCTCACCCAGACAAACATCTTCTGCACCCCCTCCAAAGCCTCAACATGGGGCAATCAGAACAGTGTGCAATGCAATCTATATTGCGATTTATTCATTGACTTATTTGGAATGAATCTGAGAAGCAGATGTGTTAATGTGAAATGTATTGTCTGAAGTAGAATAGGCTGGATGTGAATTTCCATCACTACTGCAGTCTGCTGATTACACACAATCTACGTGTCTCCCTTTCTGAGATCATGATTAGGAAATCAACAGCTTGCTTTTGGCAGGTGATAAAGAAGTAAGAGGATTTTGGAGGGGGAGCAGCTAGATGTCTTGGTGCATATTGATACCAATGACATAGGAAGGAAAAGCAAAGAGATCCTGAAAAGAAAATTTAGAGAGCTAGATAGAAAGCTGAGAAGCAGGACCTCCAGGGTAGTAATTTCTGGACTGGAGATAAATGTGAAGTTGAGAAGCTCGTGCAGGGAGGAGGGGTTCAGATTCTGGATCATTGGGATCTCTTATGGGGAGTTATGATCTGTACAAAAGGGATGGGTTGCACCTGAACCTGAGAGGGACCAATATTCTTGCCGGCAGGTTTGTTAGAGCTGTTGGGAAGGTTTTAAGCTAATTTGGCAGGGGGTTGGGAACCAGGGTGATGGTACTCAGGATAGGGTGGATGGTAAAAAAGCAAAGCTAGCATGCAGTCAGACTGTTAGGAAGGGCAGGCAGATGATAGGACAAAATTGTAGCCAGCAGGGTGAATATCAGTGTATGAGGAATGCAGAATCAAAAAGGGTAGCAAATACAATACTCAAAGTGTTATATCTCGATGCATGGAGTATAAGAAATAAAGTAGATGGTCTTCACCTGTGAGTCGGCTGGGGTGATATACCGCGTCCGGTGCTCCCGATGTGGCCTTTTATATATTGGCGAGACCCGACGCAGACTGGGAGACCGCTTTGCTGAACATCTACGCTCTGTCCGCCAGAGAAAGCAGGATCTCCCAGTGGCCACACATTTTAATTCCACATCCCATTCCCATTCTGACATGTCTATCCACGGCCTCCTCTACTGTAAAGATGAAGCCACACTCAGGTTGGAGGAACAACACCTTATATTCTGTCTGGGTAGCCTCCAACCTGATGGCATGAACATCGACTTCTCTAACTTCCGCTAATGCCCCACCTTCCCCTCGTACCCCATCTGTTACTTATTTTTATACACACATTCTTTCTCTCACTCTCCTTTTTCTCCCTCTGTCCCTCTGAATATACCTCTTGCCCAACCTCTGGGTCCCCCCCCCCCACCGTCTTTCTTCCCGGACCTCCTGTCCCATGATCCTCTCGTATCCCTTTTGCCAATCACCTGTCCAGCTCTTGGCTCCATCCCTCCCCCTCCTGTCTTCTCCTATCATTTTGGATCCCCCCCTCCCCCTCCAACTTTCAAATCCCTTACTCACTCTTCTTTCAGTTAGTCCTGACCAAGGGTCTCGGCCTGAAACGTCGACTGCACCTCTTCCTACAGATGCTGCCTGGCCTGCTGCGTTCACCAGCAACTTTGATGTGTGTTGCTAGATGGTCTTGTTGAACTTTTACAGATTGTGAGGTATGATGTTGTAGCCATCACTGAATCGTGGCTGAAGGTTGGTTGTAGTTGGGAGCTGAATGTCCAAGGTTACACATTGTATCAGAGGGATAGGAAGGTAGGCAGAGAGGGTGGGGTGGCTTGGCTGGTAAGGAATGGGATCAAATTATGAGAAAGATGGACATAGGGTCAGAAGTTGTTGATTCCTTGTGGGTTGAGTTAAGAAACTGCAAGGGTAAAAGGACCCTGACGGCAGTTAAATACAGACCTCCCAACAGTAGCTGGGATGTGGACCACAGATTATAATGGGAAATAGAAAAGGCATGCCAAAAAGGCAATGTTATGATAGTCACGGGAGATTTTAACATGCAGGTTGATTGAGGAAATCAGGTTGCAACTGGATCTCAAGAGAGTGAGTTTGTTGAATGCCTATGAGATGGCTTTTTAGAGCAGTTTGTCATTGAGCCTCCTAGGGGATCAGATGTACTGGATTGGGTGTTAGGTAATGAAGCAGAGGTGATTAGGGAGCTTAAGGTAAAGGAGGCAGTGGTCACTATATGACTGAGTTCAGTTTGAAATCTGATAGAGATAAAGTAAAGTCTGACGTAGCAGTATTTCAGTGGAGTAGAGGAAATTACAGAGGTGTGGGAGAGGAGCTGGCCAAAGTAAATTGGAAGGAGATGCTGGCAGGGATGTCAGCAGATCAGCAATGGCTTGAGTTTCTGGGAAAAATGAGGAAGGTGCAGGACAGATGTATTTCAAAAACAAATAAATACTAAGATGGCAAAATTGTACAACTGTGGCTGACACAGGATGCAGCAAATGTTGTATATTTGGATTTTCAGAAGGCCTTTGACAAGGTGCCTCACATGAGGCTGCTTACCAAGTTAAGAGCCCATGGTATTACAGGAAATTTACTGGCATAGTTAGAGCATTGGCTGATTGGTAGGAGGCAGTGAGTGGGAATAAAAGGATCCTTTTCTGGTTGACTGCCAGTGACCAGTGGTGTTCTGCAGGGGTCGGGGTTGGGACCACTTCTTTTTATGCTGTATATAAATGATTTAGATGATGGAATAGATGGCTTTGTTGCCAAATTTGCAGATGATACGAAGATTGGTGGAGGGCAGGTAGTGTTGAGGAAACAGGCTGCAGAAGGACTTAGACAGATTAGGAGAATGGCCAAGAAAGTGGAAAATGAAATACAATGTTGGAAAATGCATGGTCATGCACTTTGGTAGTAGAAATAAATGTGCAGACTATTTTCTAAACGGGGAAAAAAATTCAAAAATTTGAGATGTAAAGGGACTTGGGAGTACTTGTGCAGAATACCCTAAAGGTGGAGTCGGTGGTGAGGAAGGCAAGTGCAATGTTAGCATTCATTTCAAGAGGTCTAGAATACAAGGGCAGGGACTGGTATTGTTTTATCATGGTGGAGATACTGTTGGCCTTCTCCAGTACACCGAGCTTCCAGCTGATCCATTACTGTGTGGAGCAATATGATGTCACAGATATATAAGACCATAAGACATAGGAGCAGAATTAGGCCAATTGGCCCATCGAGTCCACTCCGCCATTCAATCATGACCGATCCTTTATTCTCCTCCTCAGCCTCACTTCCCGGCCTTCTCCCCGTGACCTTTGATGCTGTGTCCAATCAAAAACCTATCAACTTCTGTGTTAAATACACACAGCGACCTGACTTTCACAGCTGCCTGTGGTAACAAATTCTGCAAATTCACCACTCTCTGGCTGAAGAAATTTCTCTGCATCTCTGTTTTAAATGGACACCCCTCCAGCCTGAGGCTGTGCCCTCATGTTCTAGACTGCCCCACCATGGGAAGCATCCTTTCCACATCTACTCTGTCTAGGCCTTTCAACATTTACAAGGCCCCAATGAGATCTCTCTTCATCCTTCTAAATTCTAGCAAGTACAGGCCCAGAGCCATCTCTATAATGGCAGAGTAACATTGCACCTGTTTGCTCTGGGGAAGATGAAGTTTTACCAACTGCCTCAATAAACAAAGGATCTGGTTGTGGATTACAGGAGGAATGGAGCCAGACTAATCCCTATTGACATTAATGAATCTGGGGTTGAGAGGGTGAACAGCTTTATGTTCCTTGGCATACACATCACTGAGGATCTCACGTGGTCTGTACATACTGGCTGTGTGGTGAAAACGGCATAACAGCACCTGTTTCACCTCAGACGGTTGAAAGAGTTTGGTATGGGCTGCCAAATCCTAAGAACTTTCTACAGGGACACAATTGAGAGCATCCTGACTGGCGGCATTACTGCCTGGTATGGGAACTGTACTTCCCTCAATTGCAGGTCTCTGCAGAGAGTGGTGTGGACAGCCCAGCACATCCGTAGATGTGAACTTCCCATGATTCAGGACATTTACAAAGACAGGTGTGTAAAAAGGGCCCATAGGATCATTGGGGACCCGAGTCACCCCAACCACAATCTATTCCAGCTGCTACCATCTGGGAAGTGGTACCGCAGCAGCATAAACGCCAGGACCAACAGGCTCCGGGACAGCTTCTTCCACCAGACCATCAGACTGATTAACTCATACTGAGGCAATTATATTTCTATGCTACGTTGACTGTCCTGTTGTACATACTATTTATTATAAATTACTATAAACTGCACGTTGCACATTAGATGGAGACGTAATGTAAAGATTTTTACTCCTCATGTATATGAAGGGGGTAAGTAATAAAGTCAAATCAATTCAGAAAAAAGTACATACTCTTCTGAGCCTTTTTGTTAATGGAGGAGACCTGGTTCTCCATGTGAGGTGCTGCAAAATAATGATGAAATTGATTAGTTAAGTGCTAACCAAATATACTGCAGAATGAGGAGATCCTCCTCTTTGATAAATGGATTTATTGCTCCCTATTTAGGCAGAGATTGAGCAGGGTAGGACTTTATTCATTCAAAGTTAAAAGTTCCGAGTAAATTTTTTATCGAAGTATTCGGTGGCCACTTTATTAGTTTCACTTGCACCAATGTTTGTTAATGCAAATATCTAATCAGCCAATCGTATGGAATCAGCTGAATGCATAAAAGCATGGAAACACGGTCACAAGGGTCAGTTTTTGTTCAGGCCAAACATCAGAATGTGATCTAAGTGACTTTGACTGAGGAATAATTGTTGCTGCCAGATGGGGTGGTTTGAGAATCTTGGAAGCTGCTGGTCTCCTGGGATTTTTATGCACAACAATCTCTAGAGCTTACAAAGAACGGTACGAGAAACAAAAAAGCATCCAGTGAGCGGCTGTTCTGTTGACAGTTGATGAGAGAGGTCAGAGAAGATTTGGTTGAGTGAACTCAGCCTTTTCTCCTTGGAGTGACGGAGGACGAGAGGTGACTTGATAGAGGTGTTCAAGATAATGAGAGGCATTGATCATCTGGATAATGAGAGGCATTTCCCCAGGGCTGAAATGGCTAGCGCAAGAGGGCATAGTTTTAAGGTGCTTGGAAGTAGGTACAGAGGAGATGTCAGGGGTAAGTTTTTTACGCAGAGAGTGGTGAGTGCATGGAATGGACTAGAGGCGGAAACGGTAGGGTCTTTTAAGAGACTCCCGGATGGGTGCATGGAACTTTGAAAAATGGAGGGCTATGGGTAAAGCCTAGGTAGTTCTAAGGTAGAGACATGTTCGGCACAGCTTTGTGGGCTGAAGGGCCTGTATTGTGCTATATGTCTTCTATGTTCTAAGTTCTATATTCTAAGATTGGCCAGATTGGTTCAAGCTGATAGGAAAACGACAGTAACTCAACCATCTACACATTACAAGAGTATTATGCAAAAGAGCACCTTGGAACATAAAACACATTATGCCTTGAAATGGATAGAGTATGGCAGCAGAAGACCACAAGCATACAGAAATATACACAGTGGCCACTTTATTAGGGACCTCCTTTACCTAATAAAGTGACCACTGAGTGTGTTTCTCCCCATTTAGGGAGACATTGGGCACGGTAGGACTTTATTCATTCAAAATTGAAAATTCAAAGTAAATTGATTATCAAGGTTGGTATCAGCTACCTTATACTACCTTGAGTTCCACTTTCTTTCAGGCATTTGGAGGAAAAAGGGATCAACATGAGAATTTCACAAAAAGCTATACATAAACAAAGCAAACGTGCACTGTGTTTACAGAAAACAAATAAAAATGTCTGATATAGGAGCAGAATAAGGCCATTGGGCCCGTCTAGTCTGCTCCGCCATTCCATCGTGGCTGATTTATTATCCCTATCAACCCCGTCCTTCTGCCTTCCCCCTGTAATCTGTGATGTCCTGATTAATCAAAAACCTATCAACCTCTGCCTTAAATGTACCAATGACCTGACCTGCACAGGCATCTGCGGCTAAGAATTCCACAGATTTGGTGCTCTCTGGCTAAAGAAATTTTTCTTTGTTTCTGTTCTAAGTGAATGTCCCTCAATTCTGAGACAGTGGCCCCTGGTCCTTACTCCCCCGCCGCAGGAGATATCCTCTCCACATCCACTCTAACCAGACGTTTCAGTATTCGGTAGGTTTAAATGAGATTCGACCTCATTCTTCTATGCTCCAGCAAGTACAGGCTGAAAGTCATCAAACGCTCTTCATATGTTAACCCTTTCATTCACAAGCAAGAGAAAATCTGCCGATGCTGGAAATCCAAGCAACACATGCAACTTGCTGGAGGAACTTAGCAGGTCAGGCGGCATCTATGGAAAAAAGTACAGTTGACGTTTCGGGCTGAAACCCTTGTTGTCCTGCCGAAGAGTTTCCCCATTTTGATTTTGGCCCACTGTTACACTTTAACTCATCTCACTGATTGCAATTGTGCCCTATCAGTCTGTCCTTCCTCACATTCTCACTACACACTGCATCTACTCGTATACCAGCTGTCCCATCACTCCGGTTCCCATTCCCCTGCCAACTTTGTTTAACCCCTCCCCAACAGCTCTAGCAAAACTGCCCACAAGGATATTGATCTCCCTGCGGGTTCAGGTGCAACCCAGGTCACACCTTCCCCAGAAGAGACCTCAATGATCAGGAAATCTGAAATACTGCCCCTTGTACCAATTCCTCAGTTATGTATTCATCTGTCAAATCATCCTATTCTTACTCTCACTGGCACATGGCACGGGCAGCAATCCAGAGATTACTACCCTGTTCTTCAGCTTTCTGCCCAACTCTCTATATTCTCTCTTTACGACCTCCTCCCTTTTCCCACCTATGTAGTTTGTACCAATACCTATGTAGTGTACCACATTTTCCAGCTATTCACCTCCCCCCACCCCCCCCCCCGGAACGCCATGGGCCCAATCCGAGGCATCCCTGACCCTGGCATCTGGGAGGCAACATACCATCTGGGTGCCTTTTTCACCTCCTGGCATCTGGGAGGCAACATACCATCTGGGTGCCTTTTTCACCTCCTGGCACCTGGGAGGCAGCATACCATCTGGGCGACTGCTTTCTGCTCCTCTAATTATGGAATTCTCTATCACTACTGCACTCCTCTTCACCCCCACTTCCCTTCTGAGCCACAGAGCTAGACTCAGTGTCAGAGACCTGATCACGGTGGCTTCCCCCGGTAGGTCATTAATCACCCCCCTGATCTGTATCCCAAGTAGTATACTTATTATTGAGGGGAATAGTCACAGGGGTGCTGGCTGCCGACTCCCTTTCCCTCTCCTGACAGTCACCTGCCTCCTGCAGTTTAGAGCTGACTGCCTCCCTGTAGCTCCTATCTATCACCTCCTCAACTTTCTGTAAGAGTTGAAAGTCATCCAGCTGCAGCTCCAGTTCCTTAACACAGTCTCCAAGGAGCTGCAGTTCGATGCACTTCATGCAGATGTGGTTATCAGGGAGACTGGAGGTCCCCCAGAGTTCCTACGTTTCACACAAGAAACACACGACGACCTCTGGACCCATTCTCTGTGCATGAGCAATGTACTAACAGGAGAAGAAGCTTACCAGAAACTTTCTTACTCAATTAGAACTTCTGGCCGTGCTTTCCCAGACTTGTTCTCGCCATTCTGCAAATACACGTACTACTGAGAACAGGAGGTGTAAGAGATGTTGAAAGTGAGTCTGTAGTTTGTAGAATCAGTGCGGAGCAGTGGCAACTAACTTTATTTGTCACACGTACATCGAAACATCAGAACAACCGACTTGCGTCAGTGACCAGCACAGTTTGAACGTGCACTGGGGGGGTAGCCCGCGAGCTTTTGGCATGGAATGCCCATAACTTACTGGCCCTAACCCATACACCTTATGAATGTGGGAGAAAACTAGGGCACCTAGAGGAAGCTCACCTGGCCACAGGAAGAATGCACAAACTCCTACAGGCAGGGGCGGGAATTGAACCCTAATCTCTGATTGCTGGTGCTGTAATAGTGTTGCGCTACTGGCTGTGCTACCATGCCGGGACTAGCTTGGGTCAGTGTGGACCAGAGGGTCAGCTTCCGTCTATATAACTCCACGGATCTTAGAAGGTGGGGTCAGCATGGGATTAATGTAAATGGGTACTTGATGGTCAGCATAGGATGTTGGGCAGAAGGGCCTGTTTCAGTGCTGGATTGTGACTCTATGATAGCTGGTTCTCTTCTCCACATTTATCCCAGGTAAGGGTGAATGGGCCAGGAAGTACAGGAAGTACAGACAGCAAGTTTGGGACTGGTCCAATCTACCTCCACTCTGTCCAGTAAACTTTGACTTTAGTCAGTCCTGATGAAGGGTCTCGGCCCAAAATGTCGACTGTACCTCTTCCAATGGATGCTGCCTGGCCTGCTGTGTTCACCAGCATTTTGTGTGTGTGTTGCTTGAAGTTCCAGCATCTGCAGATTTCCTTGTGTTTGCGACTTTAATCTTGTCTACTGAGATCCCAAAACTAATAAATTTTGGAACTGGATTTGGAATTGGTTTGTTATTTTCACATGTACTTCAATGCAGTGAAAAGCTTGTTCTCACAGATCAAAATATTGAGCGGTGCACTGAGGCAGAACAAGGTAATGCAATCGTAAACACAAGACATTCTGCAGTTGTTGGAAATCCAAAGTAACGTGCACAACATGCTGGTGGATCTCGGCAGGTCAGACAACATCCATGGAATGAACAGACCATCGACATTTCAGGCCGAGTCCTGAAGGAGGGTCTTGGCCTGAAATGTCGACTCTTTGTTTGTTGTGTAGACGCTGCCTGACCTGCTGAGTTCCTGCAGTATTTTCTGCATGTTACTAATATAAAGCAATATTGGAATGCAGGACGGAGTGTAGCAGCTGCAGGGAAAATGCAATGCACTGCATGCAGCTTGGAGAACCGAAACGCTCCTGCGCACATAGCCCTTGTTGCCAAGCAGCTGGAATTTTCTTCATATGATGTTTTATTAAAACGTCACGCAGTTTTCGGGCCAGGTAAAGATTTCCTGCTCAGAGCAATAGATGGCCCGCACAGCTGAGGAACCATTAAAGAGTGGTATGGCTCTACTCAAATGGGTACAGGTTTCCTCATGTTTGCTTTCTCTGCACCCTTTGTCCATTTGGGTTACCTGGAGAAATCAGCGGCAGCAGAACACTGCTTTCACAATGGCCATAGGGTTGACTTTGATGGCACAAAACTACTGTGCCATGCCAATGGATTTTGGGACTGCCTGGTGAAGGAAACCATTAAAATAAAACAAGAGGAAAAGAATTTTAACCAAGACGATGATCTTGCTCTAAGTAAGAACTGGAATTTGAATGTCAAGTCGAGTCACTTTTTATTGTCATTTCGACCATAACTGCTGATACAGTACACAGTAAAAATGAGACAATGTTTTTCAGGACCATGGTGCTACAGGAACAATACAAAACTACACTGAACTACGTAAAACAACACAAAAACTACACTAGACTACGGACCTACCCAGGACTGCATAAAGTACACAGAACAGTGCAGGCATTACAATAAATAATAAACAAGACAATAGACAGCGGAGGGCAGTAGGTTGGTAGTCCAATGACTTGGGGGGAAAACTGTTACATAAATAAACGGCTGAATGGTGGCATCCGGGATTCCGTCTGTTTCTGTACTCCCGCCAAGTATTTTGTTGGAGTCGGATGTAGCCCAATTTAATGCCCATTGGAGAGCAGAATGGACAGGAGAGCCGGCTGGGTAGGGCTTGCTTTTTCCTGGCACGGACTCCTGCCCGCTCACCTCACTTCCGCTTCCTCGCACACCGCTTACCACGTCCCCACCTCTGGCCACTGGCATCAGGCGATTCCGAGGACTGCGGGCCAGATTCTCTCAGCGAGCCGAGGTCACGCAATTTAACCAGCAGATCTTCATGAAGGTTTGTTTTTGTAAACAAGGAGGGAAAGCGTAAATCTGATTGGAGAAGGACTAACCAATCAGGAGGGACAGGATACAAGGGTATAAATACCACCAGACTAGACATGCCTAGGCATTATCCCTGATGAAGATAACAGAGTTTGTCATCGAAACGCTGGTTATGATCGATAACTGTACCTGGTTGAAAGCCCGAGAAGAATTTATTCATCATATATGCCAGGAAAGCACTAGATCCTTTGTCGCACTGGAGAGAGTTCAGAAGAGGGCAACTAGACTCATTCTAGGTCTGCAGGATACGAGCTATGAAGAAAGATTGAAAGAGTTAAATCTTTTTGAGCCTAAGTAGATGTAAAATGAGAAGAGGCATGGTAGAAGTACTCAGAATCATTAAGGGTGCAAGTAAAGTGGATGCCAGCTGCTATTTCACAATCATCAAGGACACAGGGCCATAGGTGAAGATTGATTAAGGGGAGATTTTAGACTAACATCAGGAAGCATTTCTCTACACAATGAGCTGTGGATGCAAGGAACAAACTACTCTACCTAGTTATGTAGTTGAGAGTAGTACCTTAGAGACTTTCACATCTAAACTTGATAGTTACTTCAACACACAGTGTGAATAGGAATTTGGCAGGTTCCGTTGGACCGAATGGCCTGTTCTTATCAAAAACTTTCTAATGTTCAAATGTTCATCATGGCTGATCCAATTTCTCTCTCAGCCCCACCTCCTGCCTTCTCCCTTTATCCCTTCATTCCCTGACCAATCAAGAAACTATCAACCTCTTCCTTAAATATAGGTTTCAATCAATAGAACCATAAAACACTACAGCACAGAAAACAGGCCATTCAGCCCTTCCAGTCTGTGCCAAAACATTATTCCGCTAGTCCCATTGACCTGCATCCAGTCTATAGCCCTCCAGACCTCTCCCATCCATGTACCTATCCAATTTATTCTTAAGACTTAAGAGTGAGCCCGCATTTACCGCATCAAATGGCAGCTCGTTCCACACTCCCACGACTCTCTGAGTGAAAAAGTTCACCCTAATGTTCCCCCTAAACCTTTCCCCTTTCACCTTAAAGCCATGTCCTCTCGTATTTATCTCTCCTAAGTGGAAAGAGCCTATTCACATTTACTCTGTCTATACTCCTCATAATTTTGTAAACCTCTATCAAATCTCCCCTCATTCTCCTACGCTCCAAGGAATAAAGTCCTAACCTGTTCAATATTTCCCTGTAACTCAACTCCTCTATAGGTACATTTAATGTCAGAGTGATGTATACAATATACATCCTTAAATTCTTTTTCTTCACAAACATCCATGAAAACAGAGGAGTGCCCCAAAGAATGTATGACAGTTAAATGTTAGAACCCCAAAGAACCCCCCCCAGCTCTCCCCTCCCACACATAAGCAACAGCAAAGCAATGACCCCCCACCAGTGAAAAAGAACCCCCACTGAGCACTCAAGCGTGCAGCAAAGAGTCAATAAAGACACAGACTTGCAGTACCGCAAAGACTATTCATTCATCCGGTATACAACGTGCCACAGGCTCTCTCTCTCTCTTTCCCTAATTAGGGAAAAAGAGATATCCCCGTTTCACAGCGAGAGGAGAGACATAACAAACAACTCACTGATTTATGGTTGCATTGCTTTTTCCGAGCTCTGTGCCCAAAGAACTCGGGCCTCTGGGCACACAGCCAGCAGCCAGCTCACTGCTTACGATCTTCCATCTCCCACGACGCACCAGGTGGCAGCATCGGCCTTGAGGCTGTCCACCTCCAGGGCCATGGAAATCCGGCACCCTGAAGGCACGCTAGTCTTCCAGGCCGCATCCTTGGCATATCAAAAAGTGGCCGGGCGTGGTCCCCGAGAGCAGATTCCATTTCTGCAAAGAACTGAAGTCAGCAGGTAATTCCAGGTAAGTGTCTTCAAAAGAATCTTGAAAAGGAAAAAAAAGAGATATCAAAGATAGAAATAGAGCTGTTTCTGGAGATGCAAGCAAAGAAGTTGCCGTTAGGTGCTATCGTTCTCCTAAGCTCTGCCCTGTACATAAAGGCTTGGTCTCCACAACTGCCTGTGGCAAAGAATTCCACAGGTTCACCACTCTTTGACTAAAGAAATTCCTCCTCATCTCCATTCTAAAAGAATGCCCCTCTTTTCTGAGGCTGCGTCCTCTGGTCTTAGACTCTCCCACCATAAGAAACATCCTCTCCACATTCACTGTATCATGGCCTTTCAACATTCAACAGGTTTCGATTAGATTATCCTGAATTCCAATGGGTACAGGCCCAGAGCCATCAAATGTTCTTCATATGACAAGCCATTCAATCCTGGAAACATTTTGGTTAATGTCCTTTGAACCCTCTCCACTTTCAGCACATCCTTTCAAAGATAAGGAGCCTAAGATTGTTCACAATACTCCAAGTGAGGCCTTTCCAGTACTTTATAAAGTCTTAACATTGCATCCTTGCTTTTATATTCTAGTCCTCTTGAAATGCGTGCTAACATTGCATTTGCCTTCCTCACCACCAGCTTAACCTGAAAATGAACCTTTAGGGAATCCTACACAAGGACTCCCAAGTCCCTTTGCATCTCAGTTTTTTGTATTTTCTCTCCATGTAGAAAATAGACAACTCTTTCATTTCTTCTACCAAAGTGCATGACCACACACTTTCCAATACCGTATTCCATCTCCCATTTCTTTGCCCATTCACCTGATTTCATTTATTTATTTATTCATTTATTTTCGGGATGTGGGTGTCATCAACTAAGTGAGCATTTATAGCCCATCCCTAGTTGCCCTTGAGAAGATGGTGATGGTCTGCCTTCTTGTACCACTGCACCCACAGAGCTGTTAGGGAAGGAGTTCCATGATTTTTACCCAGTGATAAAGGAAGAATGGTGATATGTTTCCAAGTCAGGATGGTGATTGACTTGAAGGGGGATTTCCAAGTGGTGGTGTTCCCAGGCATTTGCTGTTCCCATCCTTCTAGTAGGTAGTGGTCATGGGTCTGAAGCCTCTCTATTTCCTCAAAATTACCTGCCCCTCCAGCTGTCTTCATATCGGCTGCAAACTTTGTAACAAAGCCATCAATTCCATCATCCAGATCATTGACATAAATGTAAAAAGAATTGGTCCCAACACAGATCCCTGTGGAATCCCACTGATCACCAGCAGCCAGTTAGAAAAGGCTCCCTTTATTCCCACTCTTTGCCTCCTGACAATCAGCTACTGCTTTATCCATGCTAGAATCTTTCCTGCTTTATCCATGCTAGAATCTTTCCTGCTTTATCCATGCTAGAATCTTTCCTGCTTTATCCATGCTAGAATCTTTCCTGCTTTGTCCATGCCGGAATCTTTCCTGTAATGCCATGGGCTCATAGCTTGTTAAGCAGCCTCATGTGTGGCACCTTGTCAAAGGCTTTCTGAAAGTCCAAGTACACAAACATCAACCAATTCTCCTTTGTCTATCCTGCTTGTTACTTCTTCAAAGAATTCCAATGGATTTACCAGGCAAGATTTTCCCTTGAGGAAACCATGCTGGCTACTGCCTATTTTATCATGTGCCTCCAAGTACCCTGAGACCTCATCCCAACCACTGAGGTCAGACTAACTGACCTATAGTTTCCTTTCTTCTCACTCTCTCCCTTCTTGAAGAGCGGAGTGACATTTGCAATCTTCCAGTCTTCCGGAAACATTCCAGAAATTAGTGCTTCTTGAAAGATGATTACTAATGCCTCCACAGACTCTTCAGCCACCTCTTTCAGAACCCTGCGGTGTACACCATCTGGTCCAAGTGACTTAGCTACATTCAGACCTTTCACTTTCCCAAGAACCTTCTCTTTAGTTATGGTAACTTCACACACTTCATGACCACTGACACCTGGAACTTCCATCATACCACTAGTGTCTTCAATGGCGAAGACTGATGAAAATACTTATTCAGTCCATCTGCCATTTCATTGTCCCCCATTACTACCTCTCCTGCATCAATTTTCCAATGGTCCAATATCCACTCTCGCCTCTCCTTTACACTTAATGTATGTGGAGAAACTTTTTTTTTTCCTTTACTCAGGTACTGAAGAGTGACGCTAAATAATCTTGAATCTGATACAAAACAAGCCTGCATCTTCTAATCTGTAGGAGCTTGTGGCTGTTTGGGTCTCCCTTCATTCAAAGCAACTGAGGTAGAATATACCGCTACAAACGCTCTACATGATATACGTCGTGTTTAATTATTGAAAGTCTGTCTGTCTAGGTACCATATCCGATGCGGACTTTGGTGACCATGGTTTTCCATATAGATCTATCCCTCGTTCTTTGGATGACTTCCATTTCCTCCATGTGTAGCCACCTAGCTAGGCTTTTGATATGTGTAGGCCGAGGTCTTCCTCTAGGTTTGCTCCCCTCAATCTTTCCAGGGAGTATGAGTTCCTTCTAGTTCATCTTTCCGCATGATGTGTCCTAGGAATCTGAGTTGTCTCTCTCTTATTGTTGGTATGAGTGATCGAACTGCTTGGGCTCTTCTGAGAACTTCTTCATTTGATGTGTGTGTGTGGTCTGTGATATTTTTAACATTCTCCTGTAGAACCATAATTCAGCTGCTTCTAGTCTCTTTTCCATTGCTGGGGAAATGGTCCAGCATTCACTTCCATAAGTCAGGATAGAATAAATGTAGCACTGCAGTATTCTGTTTTTAGTGTACGTGCTCATCTTTCTGTCTGTTAATAAGGTCTTCATTTTTCAGAAAGCTTCTTTCTCCATTGCTATTCTGCATTTGATATCTGTGTCGCACCTGCCATCACTTGCTATTAGGCTGCCAAGATATCTGAATTTGTTGACTTGTTTGATGTTTGTATTTCTGATCTTGATCACACATTGTGGGATGTTTGTCTTTCTGGAGATGACCATGCTTTCTGTCTTCCTGGTGTTGATTGAGAGGCCTCTGCGATTACTTTCTGCTGCCACTATAGTGAGTAGTTCTTGAAGTTTTGTTTCTGAGTCAGCTATTAGTACAATGTCATCAGCATTAGGGCCTCCAATTGTGAATCCTTTGATGCCTTTGCTACATCTCAAGATATTTTCACTACACAAGTTGAATACGTCTGGCGAAAAGACACAACCTTGCCTGACTCCTCTCATGATATTCACATACTCACTCACTTCTCCTTCTATTCTGATGGATGCTGTCTGGTCCCAGTATAAGTTTCTTAAGAAACGTATATCTTTCCCATCAATGTCAAGATCTTGAAGCATTTCCAGAAGATCTTGGTGTCTAACAGTGTCAAAAGCTTTTGTATAGTCAATGAAACATAGGTAGATATCATTTTGTACCTGGATGGCTTGTTCACAGATCATCTGTAGCATGAAAATTGAATTTCTGGTTCCAGTGTTTTCCACAAAGCCGCATTGTTCTTTACTGATTTCTAGTTTTATACAGTGTCTTGCTTTCATCATGATTACTCTGAGAATAATTTTTGCCACGTGGCTCATCAGGCTTATTGTACGATGTAACTCACATTCTGTTGCTCCCTCTTCCTTTGGAAGTGTGATGAACACTGATTTACTTAAATCATCAGGTATCTCCCCATGATCATAGATTTCATTTGCTATTTCTGTTATTTTCTCTATTCCAAGATCTTCTAAGGCCAGTATCATTTCAACAGCGATGTTGTCTGGACCAGTTGCTCTGTTACGTTTTGTCTTATTTATGGCTCCTCGAATTTCTAATTTTAGAATGCTAGGTCCTTCAAGATTCTTCTTTATGTTTGGTTTTTCTCCTCTTTAGTCTTCAAAAAGTTCTTTTATATATTCTGTCCATCTGTTTTGGATTTCCTCTTTGCTCATAGTTAAGCTGCCGTTTTTTGCCTTGATGTATCCACTTGCTGAGCAAGTTAATTTCTCCGTTAGTTCTGGGTATGAGGATAAACTACATCCGACTGTGGAGCACTTGCTTTGGGTAATGAGGTTACCATTAACCACAGTTACCTCTAGGTCACCCTCAGGCAAGGTGTAGCACCTGTTAGCCTCCCTACCTGGGTTAGAGTGAAGCCACAGAATGCAGGTGGTGGATGAAACAGAAGGCAAATTGTGAATAACACAATCAATGGTTCCTGCTTCTCAGACGCTGAGCAGTAGATCCTTTTAATAGGACAATGTTCAGGGTCACCCGTCTTTTAAAGACACTGCATCAGAAGCAAGCAAGGGGAAGCTACTTCTTGTATTTTATCCCTAGTATGACCATTTATTTTTTATAGCCTGTCATACCAGACAGTCAGTCATTCTTGTCTGGCGCGTGGTGTCAGGGTTGGTCTCCTTTCGGATTAACCGGGTCACGATATGAATGTTCCTAACTCGACCCTTTTTTTTAAACGAGGCTGAGTGGCTAGCTTGAGGCTCAACCCGGCATGGATGGAAAGCGTGCTCGGGGGTTGGCCCGACTTGGATTCGAACTCGGGAGCCTTCGCTCCGGAGTCCAGCACTGATGCCATTGCACCACCAGCCAGCCAGTACAACCATGGTTAATACATACACAAATGTAAAAGACAACAGCATAAATGGCAGCCCACTTCCAAATAGTGCGGACACCTCGCTCGGTACGGGATATCACGTAAACAGACAGGTGAACCTGGATCCTCATACCACTACTGTCTGTAAGAACAAGAGACTGCGAATTGCCACTTGGAATGTTCGAACCCTGTACCAAGCCGGTAAGTTAGAAAATGTAAAATTAGAAATGAAGAGGCTAGAAGTCAGCATCCTAGGCCTAAGTGAAATAAGATGGAAAGGCATTGGATTATTCCAATCAGACGGCTACAGGATAATATACTCTGGTGTAGATGAACATGGGAAGGGTTTAGCAATCATCTTAGACAAAGAAGCATCCAAGAGCCTGTTAGGATACTGGCATAACTGAAAGAATGATGCTAATCAAACTAAAAGAACAACAAAACAACATCTCTATCATCCAAGTATATACACCCACAATGGCAAGCTCAGAGGAAGAAATTGATGCCTTCTACCACTCCCTAGACAAAGCACTAGAAGAATGCAAATCACAAGAAGCTATCATAGTCATGGGCGACTTCAATGCAAAAGTTGGTGAGGGAAGAGAAGACCATATTGTTGGAGACCAGGGATTGGGAGAAAGAAATGAAAGAGGAGAAAAGCTTATATCATGGTGTAAAACAAACAATCAGATAACCACCAAACACTTGGTTTAAACAACATCCAAGAGGGAAATGGACATGGAGAAGCCCAGATGGGAACAACAAAATTCAAATTGACTACATAACAATCAATAACAGATTCAAAAACTCGATAACTCAATCTAAAAGCTACCCTGGAGCAGACTGTGGAAGCGACCTCATACCAGTCATTTGCAAAATGAAAATAAAGATGAGAAAATTAAAGAAACCAAAAAGATCAGAACCACTGGATTATTATCAACTACAAAGCAACCCTCATCTGAAAACAGAATACACGATCAAGGTGAAAAACCGTTTTCAATTGCTGCAGGTTGAAGGCAGCAGATCTTCCTGGGACATACTGAAGGAATCCATGGTTGAAGCTGCAAAAGGAGCCATCCCACGAAAGGAACGGAAAAGTAAGAAGATTGACGCAACAAAAACAGACCATCAAACCAAGAGACAGCGAAGAATACAAACAACTTCATAATATTGAAAGTACCCTTTAAAAAAAGCCGTGCATTCTCAACAATGGTTTCATAGTGCTGTATTAGACTAAATATCATGTTCAGGTGTCTGAAGTGAGAAGTCGTTAACACCTAAATTACAGTGTTCTTACTCTATGTAGCTGTTGCCCTTTATTCTGCATTCTGTTCTTGTTTTACCTTGTACTATCTCATGAACTGTGGAATCATTTATTCTGTGTGATTTTCACTGAACCTCAAAGTTCAAAATAAATTTAATATCAAAGCATGTACTGTATATGTCCTTAGATTCATCGTCTTGCTGGCATTCCATAATACCATAAGATTTAGGAGCAGAATTAGGCCATTCAGCCCATCAAATCTATTCTGCCATTCCATCAGGGCAGATTTACTACCCTTCTCCCCATAACCTTGGATCCGCTTACTGATCACAGTAGAACAAAGAATTGCAATAGGATTAGACAAAGGTTGACAAACAACCAATGTGCAAAAGGAGACCAACTGGGCAAAGAAGTAAATATTTACTCACTTACTACAGAAAACATGTGAGTCCTTAAAACTGGGATTGTGGAATCAGCTCCAAGTTGAAGTGAGTGATGTACCTCGATACATATGCCAAAAACAAAATAATTCCAATTCCAATTCATTCTAGCTCATCCTTCCCATGGAAATTGTGAAGAAAAGACCATGCCGTTCCTGGAAGGTAATGAATTTCAGATACACAAGTTATAGTCAGCAGTGATCCAAGCAAAAATCACTTCAGACTAAGAACAAATACAAATGATTTTTCTTTAAGTTAGAGCTACAGAATTTTACAAGGAAGTTTCTTTTTGTGTGTAACGCACTTGAAGTTTCACTGCTAATGTAATGGCCTCTCTGTAATATTTCACTGCTAATGTAATGGTTTGTCTGTAACAGCAATGCTTGGGTTATGACTAGAGATAGCGGGGGCTTTGGAATGTGTGCCATTCAGTGAGAGGCGTGTTGTTTCTTTCTTGTGTGAAGAAGGGATTTCGCGGTCTTTTGTGGGGGAGAGATGAAGAGAGAAGACGCGAATGGAGAGACTTGGTAGACCGCCAGATGGAGTGGACTTGGAGCAAGGGTCCAAGGATCGGCTACACTCGAAGGTTGACGAGGAACGAATGGACGGAACTGTGAGCTCCAACGTAACGCATTAGATTGTTTCACGAGAATGGGCCCTTTTCTTTTTTTGTTTCTTTACTAACCATATAGTCAAATTAACAATTATAAAGCTCAATCATTTAATTGCATATTGTGTACTGTTTGTTATTTCATGTTACTCCAAATATCCTCCAAATATCCGAACCTGCATCTCGGTTTTTTTTTGCACTACCTTACTTTCCATTTTTCTATTTATGATTTATAATTCAAATTTTTAATATTTACTATTGATTTGTCATCCAGGGAGCGGGAAGCGCAGAATCAAATATCGCTATGATGATTGTACGTTCTAGTATCAATTGTTTGGCGACAATAAAGTATAAAGTAAAAGTAAAGTACTGATTTATAACAGGAGAACACATCACGCAGCATCCATCCAAACAAGACTTCTGAAGTTTGGCTGGGCCAGGGGCTGTCTTCCTCTAGATTAAGCTGCTCCCCGAACCTAGGGTTACATGTGCTCCCAGCAGAGTAGTATAAAGAGAAGACAAGACAAAAATCGCAGTGTACCCGAGTATTTTTAATGATCAATTACATACTCTAATTATCAGTGACACATCATTATAGCCCCTGCGTCTGTGATACACCATTACAGCAATCCACACGCATCACAAGACACTATTTTTCATTATTATAAGAAACACAAATATGAATGGGTCACATCTACTTCTTCCTGTCCTTGATGTCTCATCAAGATGTCATGTGTTGTGGTGGAAATATTGAATAGATCTTTGTATCAAACAAACATTTTGTTCTCCCCACCAAACCATTCAACTATAGTGGCTTCTAATTTCCTTCTCAGAGTAAAACACAGGAAACACTGGAGGAAGTCAGCAGATCAGGCAGTATCTATGGAGAAGAATAACCAGTCACCTTTTTGGGCCGGGACACTGCATCAGAACTAGGAAGGAGGGAAGCCAGAATAAGAAGGTGAGTGGAGGGGGAGGAGTACAACCTGGCAGGTAATAGGTGAGACCTGTTGGGTGGGAAGGGGGAAGTAAGAAGCTGGGAGATGATAGGTGGAAGAGGCAGAGGAAGAAGTAACCTGATTGGAGAGGAGAGTGGACCATCTAAGATAGGGAAGGAGGAGGGAGGTGATGAGCAGGTGAGGAGAAAAGGAAGGGTGAGAGGGGAGCCAGAACTGGGAATGGAAACGTGAGAAGGAGAGAGGAGGAAGAAGTTACCGGAACTTAGAGAAATAAATGTTCATGCCATCAGGTTGGAGGGATTTTCTTCTCAGGGTTTCTGCATTAGATTGGATTTCTGTGGTGTCTTAAACACAGTAAAACGTTGCAGGATATTCCATGGGACAGTAATCAGTAATGACTTACATGTCAGGACAAGGAGCAGACAGATTTATTGGTCAATTATTTGAATGCTAATCAGAAGCCAGTCTTGCCGTTACATTGGCAAACCATCTTCTTAGTAAATAAAACAAGACCTAATTTTTCTCCAAGCATGGAAATATATGGAGGAAGCAGGGCAATTTGAACTCAGTCCCCTGCTCACATATACTAGATATCGGCCTTCACAGCGTAATCCATCAATGTGGACTGGATTTACTTTGTGAGCAGAAAGGTGACCAATGAACAGCTCATTCTTACCACGTTATAATCGGCAGCACATCACTTTTATTCTCAGTTTAACCGACTCGAGAAGGCAGCATTACCATCGAGAGCGTGAGCGACTGCCCGAGTACAGAGGCCTCTGACAGCCACTCCCCCCCCCCCCCCCCCGCTGTTACGATGGCCCATTCTCCGGCAATGCCTCAGTGGGCGACACTGGCATGGAATTGGTTTGCCCGTGGGAGCGCAGAGCCTCACCCTGAAGGTGTACGTCATCGAGACTGCTCCTGGAGATGTCGAGAAACGGCAGGTTGGTGGGGTCTGGCAGTAGGAACTTATCTGCTGTGAAGAATCGCTGCTGTAGATCACAGACTTCGACAGAAGCACAGCTGCCATCTGCGGGGGAGGGTCGGGATTGTACTGTTGCTGGTTTATTTCTGCAGGGAGGGGGTTGGAAATTGTTATAGGAACATAGAAAACCTACAGCACATAGAAATTACTAGGGTTACCCATAGCCCTCTATTTTCCTAAGCTCCATGTACCTATCCAAAAGTCTGTTAGAAGTCCCTATCATATCAGCCTCCACCAGTGTTGCCGGCAGCCCATTCCACGCACTCACCACTCTGAGTAAAAAACTTACCCCTGACATCTCCTCTGCACCTACTTCCCAGCACCTAAACCTGTGTCCTCTTGTCGCAACCATTTCAGCCCTGGGATAAAGCCTCTGACTATCCACACGATTAATGCCTCTCATCATCTTATACACCTCTAGCAGGTCACCTCTCATCTTCCGTCGCTCCAAGGAGAAAAGGCTGAGTTCACTTAACCTGATTTCATAAGGCATGCTCCCCAATCCAGGCAACATCCTTGTAAACAACACACATCAAATTTTCTGGTGAACGCAGCAGGCCAGGCAGCATCTCTAGGAAGAGGTACAGTCGACGTTTCGGGCCGAGACCATTCCTGACGAAGTGTCTCGGCCCGAAACGTCGACTGTACCTCTTCCTAGAGATGCTGCCTGGCCTGCTGCGTTCACTAACAAATTTGACGTGTGTTGCTTGAATTTCCAGCATCTGCAGAATTCCTCGTGTTAACATCCTTGTAAATCTCCTCTGCACCCTTTCTATGGTTTCCACATGCTTCCTGTAGTGAGGCGACCAGAACTGAGCACAGTACTCCAAGTGGGGTCTGATCAGGGTCCTATATAGCTGCAATATTACCTCTTGGCTCCTAAATTCAATTCCACAATTGATGAAGGCCAATACGCTGTATGCCTTCTTAACCACAGAGTCAACCTGCGCAGTAGCTTTGAGCGTCCTATGGACTTGGACCTCAAGATCCCTCTGATCCTCCACACTGCCAAAAGTCTAACCATTAATGCTATATTCTGCCATCATGCCACTTACCAAAATGAACCACCTCACACTTACCTGGGTTGAACTCCATCTGCCACTTCTCTGCCCAGTTCTGCATCCTATCAATGTCCGGCTGTAATCTCCGACAGCCCACCACACTATCCGTAACACCCCCAACCTTTGTGTCATCAGCAAACTTACTAACCCACCCCTCCACTTCCTCATCCAGGTCATTTATAAAAATCACGAAGAGTAAGGGTCCCAGAACAGATCCCTGAGGCACACCACCAGTCACCGACCTCCATGCAGAATATGACCTGTCTGCAACCACTCTTTGCTTTCTGTGGGCAAGCCAGTTCTGGATCCGCAAAGCAATGTCCCCTTGAATCCCATGCCTCCTTACTTTCTCAATAAGCCTTGCATGGGGTACTTTATCAAATGCCTTGCTGAAATCCATATACACTACATCTACTGCTCTCCCTTCATCAATGTGTTTAGTCACATCCTCAAAAAATTCATCAGGCTCGTAAGGCACGACCTGCCCTTGACAAAGCCATACTGACTATTCCTAATCATATTATGCCTCTCCAAATGTTCATAAATCCTGCCTCTCAGGATCTTCTCCATCACTTACCAACCACTGAAGTAAGACTCACAGGTCTATAATTTCCTGGGCTATCCCTACTACCTTTCTTGAATAAAGGAACAACATCTACAACCCACTACAATTGTTTTTTTTTCCCTGCAGGGCTGGGGGTTGGGGATTGTAATGTCGCTTTTTTTTCCTGCAGGGAGGGGATTGGGGAGTGTTATTGTTGCTGCTTTTTTCTGTGGGGGAGGGGGTTGGGGATTGTAATGTTGCTATTTTTTTCTCTGGGGAGGCGGTCGGGGATTGTAATGTTGCTGTTTTATTCTGTGGGGGAGGGGGTCAGGGGTTGTAATGTTGCTGTTTTTTCTGTGGGGGAGGAGTTCATGGGTTGTTATTGGTGCTGGATTTTTTTCTGCATGGTTGGGGGTCAGGGATTGTTATTGTCGCTGGTCTATTCTGTAAGGAGGGGGTTGGGGATTGTATTGTCGCTGGTCTTTTCTGCAGGGAGAGGGTCGTGGATTGTATTGCCGCTGGTCTTTTCTGTGGGGAGGGGTTTAGGGATTAATGAGACATTGATGGAGGAATGATGGCGACAGAACCATCTAGGCCAGGGGCTCCCAGCCATTTTTTATGCCATGGCCCACTACGTTAAGCAATGTAGCCTTTGACCCTGGGTTGGAAAACCCTGATCTAGGCCTTCAGGCAGATATTGAATGTACACTTGGGAGAGCGTGATCCGGGGCTCTCGTGAAATGGGGCTGATAGTCTGTTAATACACACTCGATGGACTCAATAGGCTCCTACACCGTATCAAATTTTTAAAGGATCCAAAGGTCATCTATTTTACTTTCAATTTCTAGGCTAGTTGGTGACCTGTTTTATTGATAACATTCTGCATTGGGAGTCGAAATACTGGTGTGGGACAGTTTTGATATCCAGTGGCCCAAGATCACCTGGCTTTCTCAGGCAGACTACAGTCAGCATTTCATCTCCAGAGCTGGAAGACAGGAGGGAACATTGATACATTTGTATTTTGTAGTAGGAAGAAAAAGAAACAGGGCTTTCTGTAGTAACACACACAGAATGCTGGAGGAGCTCAGCAGGTCAGTCAGCATCTATGGAAGTGACGATTTGGGCCGAGATCCTCCTTCAGGACTGGAAAGGAAGGGGAAAGTAGCTGGAATGAAAAGGCGGGGAGGAGGGGAAGGAGGATAGCTAGATGTGACAGCTGAAGCCAGGAGGATGGGAAAGGTCAAGGGCTGGAGAAGAGAGTCGACAATAGGAGAAAGGGAAGGAGGAGGGGACCCACAGGGAGTTGCTAGGCAGGTGAGAGGAAGTAAGGGACAAAGTGAGGAATAGATGAAGAGTTGAGGGGGAGGGACACATTTTTTTACCAGAAGAAGAAATCAATATTCATTCCATCAGGTTGGAAGCGACCCAGATAGAACAGAAGGGGTTGCTCCCCAACCCTGAGGGTGGCCTCATCATGGCACAAGAGGAGGCCATGGATCGACATGTCGGAACTGGAATGGAAATTGGAATTTAAATGTTTGGCTGCCGGGAAGTTCCGCTGTAGGTGGGTGGAGCATTGGAATGAGTTTTATCTGTGCTGATATAAATGGCAGACTCAGTAATCATTATTCCTTGACTCAGTACTGTGTTATCGAACCATTACATTACCGGTGAGGTGATACTCACTGACAGATATTACCAACACAAAAGAGATTCTTCTATAGTACATTTTACAGACCTTTAAAATAACCCATTAAACCACTGACAATGGAATGCTTTTATGAATGCAATTTCACTCCATGTGAGCAAGAGGCACTTTGTTAGAATGAAATCAAATTAAATGCAATGGGAAACGGAGAGACAGAGAGAGGAAAGAGAGGGGGGAGAGAGGGGGAGAGAGGGGGGAGAGAGGGGGGAGAGAGGGGGGAGAGAGGGGGGAGAGAGGGGGGAGAGAGGGGGGAGAGAGGGGGGAGAGAGGGGGGAGATGGGGAGGGGGAGAGGGGGGAGAGGGACAGGGAGAGGGAAAGGGAGAATAGATTATCCCAGCTCACCCTCTGTTTTTGTCAGAGCCACAAGTCCATAAGATTTGCACTTTATTTGGTTCACCTGTGTACCTGCATGTTAATGCAAGTATCTAATCAGCCCATCATATAACAGGAACTCAAAGCATAGCCAAGAAGTTCAGTTGTTGTTCAGACTAAATATCAGAATTATGAAGAAATGTGATGTAAAACCACGATCGCCCATATTATACAACAAAGCACATACTCAATGAATGATAGAGATACAGTGATAAATCTTATTGTTCGGAGGACATGGAACACCACAGCACATTCCAGAATGTTATGCCAACCTTTTAACCTGCTCTAAGGTCAATCTAACTCTTCCCTCCTACATAGCTTTCCATTTTTCTATCATCCAATTGCCTATCTAAGAGTCTTTTAAATGTCCCTAATGTATCTGCCTTTGCTAGTACATTCCACGCACCCACCACTCTCTAGATGCAACCCTGAGATTTATTTTCTTGTGGGCATTCACAATAAATAAAAAGTAACACATATCAACGAAAGGTGGACAAAGGTGGTCAAGCAAACAATGTGCAAAAGAATGGAACAACACAATTGAGAGTCTATTTATCATTTCCACATCTGGATGCATCCTAGCTTGGTATAGCAACCGTTCTGCCCGAGGTTGCACAAAATTGAAGAAAATTGTGAACACAGCCGAGCCAATCATCAAAATCAACTTCCCCTCTATGGACTCCAGCTACACTTTCTACCAGCTTGGGAAGGCAGCCAACATAACCAAAGACACCTCCAATCCCAGGCATTCTCTCTTCCCCCCTCTCCTTCACAAGAGGACAAAAAACATGTACCACCAGGCTCAAGGAAAGCTTCTATCTCACTCTTAGACCATAAGACAGAGGAGCAGAATTAGGCCATTCAGCCCATCAGGTCTGCTCCGCCATTCCATCATGCCTGAACTCGGATCCCGCTCCACCCCATACACCTGCCTTCTCTTATAAGACTCTTGAATCGAACTCTTATACAATGAACTCTTCATCACTCCATCAAGGCCTTTGCACCCTATAGTCTATCTGCACTGCACTTTCTCTGTAACTTGAAGACTATATACTGCATTTTTTTTTCTTTTGTACTACCTCCACGTACTTAAGCATGAAATGATCAGCCTGCAGGAAAGTAAAACCTTTTCATTGTATTTTGGTACATGTGACAATAATGTAACCAGGTGACCGTCGAATCTTATTCATTATCGTTAAAAGTGTACTTTCGCTCTGTACCTAGATTGGACTCATAAGCCACTTGAGAGCCCATAAGTAGATCAACAGAACGAAGACCATCATCCTCGACCTTGAAGGATAGCCGTGACAACTTAGGCATCCATCTGGCTAATGCTAGACTAGTTGTCTGTGCCTTTAAGTGGAGACGGTGATGTCATTACGCACGCACGGGATAGTGGGGAGATCATTTTTGTTTTTGGCAGAAGAGGCTGGTGGGGCTTTGGGATTAAGTTCCTCCCAGAGATTCTGGGCATGGTGAGGAAAGGTGAGTAATTAATTGACGATATCCATGTGAATTCATTTATACCTGTTGGCGAATCGAGAATATCGGTAAATTGACATGTCTTACATGTCAATTCTTCAGATTTTCACAAGTGAATGCATCAACGCTGGATAGCATGGCTTATTCAAAGTTCCTCAGAAGCCAAGTAGGTCAGTCTTCCTGTAACTTAACTACCAGGCAATACCTTGTAAAAGTTGTGCCAAAGTGTACCTTTTCTCTAACTTCATTGTATCAAGACTGATTGTGAATGGAACAGCGTAACGTGAATGTTTAGTCTCTGGTTGGAAGCTTAGCACGTGTGTACTAAAAAGGAGTAGACGTCTTAGATGGGATGTATTCGCTTACATTTTCGCTGCTATGTATAAGGTACAGGGTTGGTGGGATTCTAATGTTGTTTGTATTGTGTTCCTTCAGAATTGCCACTACCGTATTAGTTTTGTGCGGTTTGCTTTATGTATTTTTAAACTGAATCCGCAATTCATCGATACACAAGGGTATGGATCGAAAGTTAAACTGAGATTGTAACGGCGAGAACTAGTTGTAAATTCATTCATTTTGTTTTGCGACCCTCTTTCGGCACTAAGATATCTAAAACAGATAAAGGAATTAAAACCCGAAAAAGTATTTGTTGTCCTGAGTGTGTACTTTTCCCCAGGCTACAAAAATAATAAACCAGGTACTAATCGCCAATTATCAATAGCAAATCTTGATGGGAATAAAAATTGCCATTTTTTTGAAGGAGTGGGGTGACTTCTACCAAAGACTAGCAAATTTCTATAAATGCATCCTGGAGAGCATTCGATCTGGTTGCGTGGCTGTCCTGTAAGGAAAAGCACAGGACCGGATAAAGCTGCAGAGGATTGTAAATTCAGCCAGCTCCATCATGGGCACAAGCACCCCCACCATCGAAGACATCTTCAAAAGGCAATGCCTCAGAGACGTGGCATCCACCATTAAGGACCCCCCACCACTCAGGATGTGCCATTTTGGAACATAAGAAATAGGAGCAGGAGTTGGCCATCTGGCCCGTCGAGCCTGCTCCACCATTTAATAAGATCATGGCTGATCTGGCCATGGACTCATCTCCACCTACCTGCCTTTCCCCCATAACCCTTAATTCCCCTTCTATGCAAAAATCTATCCAACCTTGTCTTAAATATATTTGCTGAGGTAGCCTCCGTTGCTTCATTGGGCAGAGAATTCCACAGATTCACCACTCTCTGGGAAAAGCTCATCTCCATCCTAAATCTACTCCCCCAAATCTTGAGGCTATGTCTTCTTGTTACAACCATCAGAATTTCTGAACTGACAATGAACCCATAATCACTACCTCACAATTTTTGCTCTTTGTACTACCTATTTAATTTGATATATATATATAATATATAGTATATGCATTTATATAATAAAACATAATATATGTGTGTGTGTATGCATATATACTATAGATATTCTGTACACATAAAATATTTATAATTTATGGCATATTTTATGATTTACACTCTACCGATACAAAACAACAAATTCATGAAATATGTCAGTGATAATAAAGCTGATTCTGACTCTAAGCTGAGGGGGATACCAGATCTCCTCACCTGGTTCCAGCACTGAGCTGTATGTGATCTGGTCTAACTGGTCTAACCCTCAACTTTTAATCCAAGTCTCTCATTGCTGATGCTGCAAGCACCATCCATGAAATCGGGCAAGAGAATCCTTTGAAAGATTAAACTGCTGAGTGCATGGAAAATAGTTTGAAGATGTTCAGTGAAAAAATTAACACAAAGCTGAAGCTTCCAACACGTGGTGACCAAATCAATTCTAACTAATCACCCAAGAATACTCAGATTTGGTTCAATATCAATTCTTTCACAAAGTTCCCCAACTTATGTTGATTTAATAACTTACGTAGAATTATCTTGAAGGAAGGAATGGTGAAAAATGGAATTGCACAACCACTCTTAGCAAGAGGCAACACAGAGGTGCCACCGAGTCATACAGTTATACAGCATGGCATCACGCCATTCGGCCCAACTGCCTGAGTTAGTCTCCTTTGCCTGCATTTGGTCCATGTCCTTTTGGATAAATGTCCAAATGTCTTTTAGATATTACAATTGTAATTACTTCGGCCACTTCCTCTGCCAGCTTGTACTCACCATTCCATGTGAGAAAGTTGACCCTAAAGTCCCATTTAAATCTTTCCTGTCCCATTTTAACCCTATGTCATCTAGTTTCGGGTTCCTTTCCACTACGTTGGGGGATAAAGATATTCACTGACCACCTCATTAGCTATGCCCCTTATAGTTTTATAAAGCTCTAAAAGTTACTTCATCTTACTGACACCGAGTGCAATACGTAAAGGTCTGGTTACCATACTGTAGGAAAGATATGAGAGAGTGGTAGAGAGGATCGAAAGGGGTTTCAGAGAGTTGAATCTCAGCCAACTTCAACTTTCCCTATCACTGAGGACATCTTCAAGAGGCAGTCTCTCAAGATTTAGATTTAGATTATGAGAACACTCAGTCCTCTTCTATTGTCATTGAGAAATGCATACATGCATTAAGAAATGATACAATGTTTCTCCAGAGTGATATCACAGAAAACAAGACAGACCAAAGACTAACACTGACAGAACCACATAATTATAGCATATAGTTATAGTAGTGCAAAGCAATACCATAATTTGATAAAGAACAGACCATAGGCATGGTAAAAAAAAGTCTCAAAGTCCCGAGTCGATCAACTCCCGAGTCGGGATAGAAGGTGGCAAAAGGGAGAAACTCCCAGCCATAAGCCTCCAGGCACCGTCAACTTGCCGATACCTTCGAAGCAGCCGACTCCAGTCGACCCTGATTCCATCCGTCTGAAAACTTCGAGCTTCCGACCAGCCTCTCCGATACATCCTCTGGAGCGCCATCCTCTGCTGAGCGCCTTTGACCTCTCCCCGGCCGCTGAAACACGGAAACCTGAGGATTTTGGGGCCTTCAGCTCTGGAGATTCCGGTTACCACACAGTAGCAGCGGCAGCAAAGCGGGCATTTCAGAAGTTTTCCAGATGTTCCGCTGTGCTCTCACGCCTGTCTCCATCAAATCAGAATTGTGCACAGTCCCCTACTTAACAGATAACAGATATTCATCACTGAAGTGGCCGCGCGCACTGTTGTCGCGTCGCCATCTTCTCCCCTCTGCCAGGAGTTCCATCATTAAGGACCCTTGCCATCTAGGACATGCACTCTTCTCACTATTACCATTGGGAAGGAGGTACAAAAGACTCACACATTTAGTAACAGCTTCTTCCCATCCACCAAAAGACCTCTGAACAGTCCATGAAAGCAATTTCTCTTTTGCATTATTTATGCATTAATTTATTGTAACTGCAATAATTTTTATGTTTTGCCATACTGCTGCCATAAAACAACAAACTACATGACATATATCAATGTTAATAAACCTAATTCTTATTCTGATTCATTCACAATAATTAAATCGCATATGTCTTCCTTTTCAAGATACATAATTGCACAGATTTCCTGATGCTTTTCAAGCAGCCAATGACTAATACTATGGCAACATGGATTACAAAAGATGATTACTAAAGTAAGCAGGGCTATAATATTAAAGAGGATTCCAAAAGTTTCTTAAGATACATAGAGTGTAAAAGAGTGGATATTGGGTCGCTGGAAAACAATGCTGGAGAGGTAGGAATGGGGGACAACGAAATAGTGGACAAACTGATTGCATCTGTCATCACAGAGGAAGATACCAGCAGTATGGAGGAAGTTCCAGGTGTCAGGGGGCGTGAAGTGTGTGAAGATACCGTAAGGTTCTTGGGAACTGAAAGGTCTGATAAGTCACCTGGACCAGATGGTGTACACTCCAGAGTTTTGAAAGAGGTGACTGAAGAGATCATAGATATATTTGTAATGGTCTTTCAAAAATCACTAGATTCTGAAATGGTTCCGAAAGACTGGAAAATTGAAAATGTCACTCACTCTTCAAGAAGGGAGAGAGGCAGAAAAAAGGAAACTATAGGCCAGTTAGTCTGACCCTCAGTGGCTGGGAAGATGTTGGAGCTGATTATTAAGGATGAGGTTTCAGGGTTCTTGGAGGCATATGATCAAATAGGCTGCAGCCAGCATGGCTTCCTCAAGGGAAAATCTTGCCCTACAAATCTGCTGGAATTCTTTGAAGAAATAACAAGCAGGATAGACAAAGAAGAGTTGGTTGATGTTGTGTACTTGGATTTTCAGAAGGCCTTTGACAAGATGCCACACATGAGGCTGCTTAACAAGCTATGAGTCCATGGTATTACAGGAAAGATTCTAGCATGGATAAAGCAGTGGCTGATTGGCAGGAAGCAAAGAGTGGGAATAAAGGGAGCCTTTTCTGACTGGCTGCTGATGACTAGTGGTGTTCCACAGTGGTCTGTGTTGGGACCAATTCTTTTAACTTTATATGTCAATGACTTGGATGATGGAATTGATGGCTTTGTTGCAAAGTTTGCAGACGATAGGAAGGTGGGTGGAGGGGTAGGTAGTTTTGAGAAAATGGAGAGGCTACAGAAGGACAAATTAGGAAAACGGGCAAAGGAATGGAATATGGTGTCTGAAAGTGCATGTTCTTTTGTAGAAGGGTTGACTATATTCTAAATGGAGAAAAAATACAAAAAAACTGAGGTATAAAGGGACTTGGGGGGCCTTGTGCAGGGTTCCCTAAAGGTTAACTTGCAGGTTGAGTCTGTGGTGAGGAAAAAATGCAATGTTAGCATTCATTTCAAAAGGACTAGAATATAAAAGCAAGGATGTAATGTTGAGACTTGATAAAGCATTCGTGAGGCCTCAATTTGGAGTATTGTGAGCAGGTATGGGGCCCTTATCTTAGAAACGATGTGCTGAAACTGGAAAGATTTAAAAAGGAGGTTCATGAAAATGATTTCAGGATTAAACGGTTTGTCATATGAAGAGCATTTGACGGCTCCGGGCCTGTATTCACCAGAATTCAGCAGAATGAGGGATGACCTCATTGAAATCTATTGAATGGTGAAAGACATTCATAAAGTGGATGTAGAAAGTCTGTTCCCTATGGTGGGAGAGTCTAAGACCAGAAGACATGCCTCAGAGTATAGGGTGTCCTTTTAGAAACCAGATAAGGAGGAATTTCATTAGCCAGGGAGTGGAGAATCTGTGGAATTCTTTGCCACAGGCACCTGTGGAGGCCAAGTCTGTATGTATATTTAAGGGAAGGGTTGATAGACTCTTGATTGGACGGAGCATGAAGGGATAGAGGGAGAAGTCAGGAGGTTGGAGCTGAGAGGGAAATTGGATCAGCCATGATGAAATGGTAGAGCAGACTTGATGGGCCAAATAGCCTAATTCTAATCTTATATAAAAAAATGAACTTATACATGGAACGTTCTGTTTGGATGGTATGGAAACAGAAGCTTTTCACTCTACCTCAGTGCATGTAATGATAATATAACAATTACCACTTGGAGAGTAGAGGTTCTCAATCCTTAATGAACAATTAATAATGTTCTATCTTTCTGTTACACCAAGTTGATTCAGCATAGAATGGTAGGATTACAACTGATAAAAAACATTTTGCTATCATGCCTGCTCCAGCTCCTAATAGAGAAATCCCCTCTCTAGAGGGGAATAAATATTTGATGTTTCAAGTTGACACTCTTCCAGTGACTTGTCTTCCAAACCCCCTCTTTTCTTTTTTTTTACAAAACCCATTCTGGTTATCTTCCTTTTTCTTCACCTACCTATTACATCCCTCTGGTTTTCCTCTTTCTTCCTTTTCCTCATGGACCACTGTCCCTTTCATAGATGCTGTCTGAGGTGTCAAATTCCTCAAGCAATTTGTGCAGATTAATTTCACCATCAGCACCTAATCCGTTCCACTTCTACATTATTCCCTGGTATGAATTAAAAACATATTTTTAATTTGGAGTTGGCTTTCACACATCTACGTGCCTGCAGATCTTTGTTGATCTGTGCAGTGGGATCCACAGCCCCCTGAGGTAACTGTAGGAAATGAAGTCCTCGTCATGCCTCTGTGAGAAGCTGCCAGGATAGTGCTGAGGGCAGTGCTATCAAATTCACTTTCAGGGAAACGCTAGCAGAGGCAGCTGGTTATTAGATGGATTGCGAGGGTGGAATAGCATCAATAAAGTCTTGCTGCTTGTTTCCCTTTTTGATGTTAAGCATTGGAGGAGCTTAAAAGATCTAGGCTTCCTGGAATGGCTTCCCATAAAAAGCCATCTGTCACTCTCAGTCTAAGAAGTAGGACACCCACTGGGTTCAGATAACTCATAGAAAGCAGAGGGCTAAGTGTGTGAACCCCCACCCCTCTCTCTGTCCCCACCCCCTTCTATCAAATCAACCATCCTAGTTAGCCCCCACCACTCCATCTCAGTCACTGCACCGTAAACACTTTAACCACTTTATATATGCTGTTTACATTGTAAATACATGCTGGTATTTATGTATTTATGTATATTTTATTCCATATTGGTCTTTAAACCCTAACTTTTTTATACCATTTTTATTCTTCATAATTGTTGAATGTTGTTGTTTTTCATTCCATGTCGTGCCAACGCAGCACAAGAAAAAAATTGTAATACTGTAATGTAAGTGTATGTGGTGAATAAACCATGATCCTTGAGAACAACACATACACAGAACACTGGAGGAACTCAGCAGGTCAGGCAGCATCCATGGACAGGAATAAATTGTTGACGTTTCAGGCTGAGACTCTTTATCAGGACTGGAAAGGAAGAGGTTAATAGCCAGAACAACAAGCCCAAGCTGTTGGCCAACAGTAGAGCTTGCCTAATTATTTTCCTTAACCATCTGACTCATGCTGCATCAGCACCTTAAATGGATGTTGCCAAAACAACCACTTTTTGGTTCAACTCTATATTACAAAGTTTCACAAACTTTACCCTTGCGCTCTTCCTTAAGTTCCTCTTCCTAGAATTTCAGCAAGTCCTCGCTGACCCTTCAAAGTTCCAAGTAAGTTTATTAGCAAAGTAGATAAATGCAACCCTGAGATTCATTTTCCTGCTGGCATACTCAATAAAGTTAGATGGAGGAGCGGGTAGTGCTGATGAAGCAGAGAGCCTCCAGAGAGACTTAGATAGTTTAGGGGAATGGGCAAAGAAATAGCAAATGAGATACAATGTTGGAAAGTGTATGGTCATGCACTTTGGTGGAAGAAGTAAATGGGCAGACCATTATTTAGATTAGGAGAGAATTCAAAATGCAGAGATGCAAAGGGACTTGGGAGTCCTCGTGAAAGATACCCTAAAGGTTAACCTCCAGGTTGAGTGATTGTGAAGGTAAATGCAATGTTGGCATTCATTTCTAGAGGTATAGAATATAGGAGCAGGAATGTGATGTTAAGGCTCTATAAGGCACTCGTGAGACCACACTTGGAATATTGTGTGCAGTTTTGGGCTCCTTATCTTAGAAAGGATATACTGACATTGGAGAGGGTTCAGAGAAGATTCATGAGAATGATTCCAAGAATGAAAGGGTTACTGTATGAGGAACGTCTGGCAGCTCTTGGGCTGTATTCCTGGAAGTTCAGGAGAATGAGGGGGGAATCTCATAGAAACATTTCGTATGTTAAAAGGCCTGAACAGATTAGATATGGCTAAGTAATTTCCCATGATAGGGGATTCTAGGACAAGAGGGCACGACTTCAGGATTGAAGGATATCCTTTTAGAACTGAGATGTGGGAATTACTTTAGTCAGAGGGTGGTAAATCTGTGGAATTTGTTGCCAGGAGCAACTGTGGAGCCCAAGTCATTGGGTGTATTTAAAGCAGAGACAGGTAGATTCTTGATTAGCCAGGGCATCAAAGGGTATGGGGTGAAGGCAGGCAAGTGGGGATGACAGGAAGAATTAGATCAGCCCATGATTGAAAGGCAGAGCAGACTCAATGGGCCAAATGGCCTACTTCTGCTCCTATATGTTATGGTCTTATGGTCTAAATCCATAATTGAATAATAACCATTATATAATCAATGAAAGACTGCACAACTTGGGAGTTCAACCAGTGTGCAAAAGATAATAGACTGCAAATAGGAAAGAAAGAATTAATAATAACAGATAAATAAGCAATAAATATGGAGAACATGAGATGAAAAATCCTTGGAAGTGAGTCCATAGGTTGTGGGAACTTTTTGGTGATGGGGCAAGTGAAGTTGAGAGAAGTTAACCGCTTTGGTTCAAGAGCCTGAAGGTTGAGGGGTAATAACTGCTGTTGAACCTTGTGGTGTGGGTTCTAAGGCTCCTATATCTTCTTCCTCACCAATTTTACAGCTGCATCATAGAAAACATCCTTTCCATATGTATCACGGCTTGGTATGGCAATTGCAAGAAACTGCAGAGTTGTGAACACAGCTCAGCACATACAGAAACCAGCCTCCACTCCTCCCCACACACACAGAAGAACCCTACCCTTATGGACTATCTGTATATCTCACTGCCATGGTATATCAACCAATGTACTCAAAGGCCCTATCCAACCCAATCATTCTCTCAACTTCATCACTTCCCATCAGGCAAAAGATACAAAATCTTGAAAACACATACTACCAGGCTCAGGAATAATTTTTACACCACTGTTTTAAGCTACTGAATGGGCTTCATGTAAGATAAAATGGACTCTTATCCTCATATCATATTCTTCTGCTTCCTCCCCATATCCTTAATGCCCTTACTAATCATGAAGCTATTAACCTCTGCTTTAATCTCCACAGTGATCCATGTCAATGAATTCCAGACTCATCATCCTCTGGCTAAAGAAATTTCTCCTCATCTCTGTTCTAAAGGGACATCTTTATTTTTTGAGGCTATGTGCTCTAGTCCTAGACATCGCACTATAGGAAACACCCTCTCCGTGCCTACTCTATCTAGGCTTTTCAATGAGATCCCCTCTCATTCTTCTAAGCTTCTGCGAGTACAGGCTCAGAGCTATTCAGAAGTGGAAAGGGTGAGCAATTTCATGTTTCTAAGTATCAACATCTCTGAGAAACTATCCTGGGTCTAATATATTGATGCAGTTACAAAGAAGGCACGAGAGCGGCTATATTCGTTAGGAGCTTGAGGAGATTTGGTATGTCTCCAAAGACACTCGCAAATTTGTACAGATAGACCATGGAGAGCATTCCAACTGGCTGCATCATCGTCTGGTATGGGTGGGCTACTGCACAGGATCAAAATTAACTGCAGAAAGATGTGAATTTTGTCAGCTCCAACCTGGGCACCGGCCACACCAGCATCCAGGACATCTACTGGGAGAAATGCCTCAAAAACATGGCACCCATCATTAAGGACCCCTATCACCCAGGACATGCCCTCTTCTCAGGGAGGAGGTACAGAGCCTGAAAGCACACACTCAACAATTCAGGAACAGCTTCTTCCCCTCTGCCATCTGAATTCTGAATGGATATTGAACCCATGAACACTACCTCACTACTGTTTTTTTCTCTTTCTGCATTACTTTCTTAATTTAACTTTTTGAATATATATATGCTTCTTACTGTACTTTACAGTTTTTATTATTATGTATTGCAATGTACTGCTGCCGCATAACAACAAATTTCACGACATGTGCCAGTGATATTGAATCTGACTCTGACACATTAACCCTTTCATTCCCGGGATCATTCCCGTGAACCTCCTCTGGACCTTCTCCAATGCAGGCACATCCTTTCTGAAACAAGGGACCCCAAAACCGCTGGCAATATGCCAGAATGTTCAGAGCCAGAATCAGGAATAGAAAACAGAGAGAAGGGGAAAGGGATAGAAATTACCGGAATTTAGAGAAATGGATGTTGATGAGTTCAGGTTGAGGCTACCCAGATACAATAGTCTAAATGTGGCGAAACCAGAATTTTATGAAGCTAAAATTCCAACACTGCAACAGTACCTCTATCACCTAGGATTGCAGGTGCTTAAAAACACCACACATTTGGTTTCCTTCCAAATTGCTCTCTCTCTTGACCTTGAAATAAGTTCCTAAAATTGCACAGCTAGCCATTCCCCAGAAGGAATGCAGTGGTTCACAGGGGACTAGGGGTGGAAGGTGTTGCAAACTATACGGGCACCATGCAACAGATTTATGAGATGGTTCACTCACACACCAACCAGTTGTTCTCTCTGTGTCCTAAAGGAGATGATATATCATGTATACAGTATATTGAGTGTGAGAGGTTGCAGCCCCTGTTTGAGTATCTGAAGGGGCTGCTTCTCAAGTTCTGGCTGCTCTTTAGCCCCGTGCGCCTGATCTGTGGTCACCCACTATGGAAAGAGGCGGGTCACTTAGGGAATCTTCTAGTAATTGTGCTCCTCAACTGGCCAAGATGGTTCAGGCAGTGCGTAATGGAAGGGTCTGCCTGGCCTGACCGGCTGCCCCTTTTCCCAGGTAAGGTCGATGCTTGGATGCCCTTGGAGAAGGAGCATGCGGTCTCTATGGACACACTGGGGGAGTTCTGAAAACAATGAGCCCTACAAGGGCTTGAATGCTTTGAGATAATAGTAATCATATTTTAATTTTAAATCATTAATAGTTTTGTGAACCTCTGATTATTGTATGTATTTCTGTGAGTGTATAAACATGCCTTATGAAAACAGGTTGAGTGAACTCGGCCTTTTCTCCTTGGAGCGACGGAGGATGAGAGGTGACCTGATAGAGGTGTATAAGATGATGAGAGGCATTGATCGAATGTATAGTCAGAGGCTTTTTCCCAGGGCTGAAATGGTTGCTACAAGAGGACACAGGTTTAAGGTGCTGGGGAGTAGATACAGAGGAGATATCAGGGGTAAGTTTTTTACTCAGAGAGTGGTGAGTGCATGGAATGGGCTGCCAGTAATGGTGGTGGAAGCAGATACGATAGAGTCTTTTAAGAGACTTTTGGATAGGTACATGGAGCATAGAAAAATAGAGGGCTATGGGTAAGCCCAGTAATTTCTAAGGTAGGGACATGATCAGCACAACTTTGTGGGCCGAAGGGCCTGTATTGTGCTGTAGGTTTTAAGATAAAAAAAATAAAAAACATTCGTACATATGCTTGTAAAATAAGAGGAGCTCGCCACTACGTCCTTGAGCAGAGTTAAGAATGAGCAATAAAATTTGACTTTGTATTCAGTACGCAGATCCTGCGAAATGAATAATAAGGAAAATGCTCCCTCTTGGAATGATTTCAGATCTTTCCTCATGAAGAGAGTGTGAAGAGGCATACCAGAACTCTGAAGGTTTTTGCTTCATTTAGAGACACAGTGCGGAACAGGCCCTTTGGCCCAATGAGTCACGTTGCCCAGCAACCCTCTGATTAATCACAGTGACCAATTAACCTGCTAACTGGTACATCTTTGGACTGTGAGAGGAAACCAAAGCACTCAGAGGAAACCCACACAGTCACAGAGAGAATATACAAACTGCTTATAGATGACGCCAAAACTGAACTCCGAATTCCACTGCCCTTGTCTGTAATAACATCCCGTTAACCGTTAGGTTACCATTACACCCTAATTAATTTTGATGTGTAACAAAATGAAGAGTAAACAGCAAGCAACTTTTTGATCTCACTACCAGAATCAGTTGAAATTATCCTCTGATGAAAACAATAAGGGAAACCAGGAAGCAAAGGTGTTGGATGGAACTGGGAGTTGTTGTCCCAGTTGAAGAGCTAGAAGCCTAAGAAAAGGTTCTGCCAGGTGGATCGAAGTGCTGGTTGAAGGGAACTAGTTGAATCTTAGTTGTTTAAAGAAGCTGAGAGCTTTAATACCTTGCTGAGGAGGGGAATGGTGATGGATAAAGACTGGACATCCATAGAGAAGATGAGTTGGGAGTGGAGAAATTGGAATTTGCCAATATGGTGGAAAGAATGCCACGTGCTTCTGTATCAATGGTGCTGAGGTGGACATGGTTGAGAACTTCAGGTCCCTAGGTATAAGCAGCAGCAATAGCTGGTCCTGGTCCAACCACATAGACACTATGGCCAAGAAAGCTCACCAGCACCTCAACTTCCTCAGAAGGCTAAGGAAATTCGGTATGTCCCTGTTGACCCTTGCCAATGTTTGTAAATGAACTTTAGGAAACATCCTATCCAGATACATCATGGCTTGGTGTGGCAACTGCTCTGTCCAAGACTGCAAGAAACTGCAGAGAGTTTTGGACACAGTCCAGCCCATCACAAAATCTAGCCTCCCCTCCATGGATTCTGTCTACATTTCTTACTGCCTCAGAAAAGCAGCCAAGCTAATCAAAGATCCTTCCTACCCTCGACATTCTCTCTCCTCACTCCCCACACCACTGCCATCGGGCAAAAAATACAAAAGCTTGAAAACACACACCAACAGCTGAAAGTTCAGCTTCTAACTCACTGTTATAAGGCTATTGAATGGACCTTTTGTCCAGTAAAGATGAACTCTTGATCTCACAGTCTACCTCATCATGTCTCTTGTCTTCCTGCGCTGCACTTTCTCTGTAGCTGTCACACTTTACTCCGCAATCTGTCACTCCTTTTCCCTTATACCACCTCAATGTACTTATGCTATGAAATGATCCGTCTAGGTGGCTTGCAAAACAATATGTTACACTGTCTCTTGGTGTATGTGACAATAACAAACCGACTACCAAGTACCAATGTGGAAGAATCAACTCTGCCAGAAAGCAGGAGAAAGCGGCATCTGGCTCCATTTATCCATGACAGATCTTGAACAGAATGAGTGTGAGCCTCAATAGAACACAGAACAGTACAGGCCCTTTGGCCCACAATGTTGTGCACACTTTTTAATCAACTCTAGACCAATCTGACCCTTCATTCCCATGTAGTCCTCTTTCAGCTATGTGTCTGAAATGTATCTGCCTCTACCACCAGCCCTAGCAGTGCATTCCACACCTACCACACCTCTGACATTCCCCCTGTACTTTTCTCTGCTCACCTTAAAATTATATTCCTTTGTATTGGCCATTCCAAGTAGTATACTATATATAACCTCCCCATGACCCATGGTACCTCATCTACTGCATTTACACAGAAATGAATTGTATATATTCATACAGCAGGAAAAGAGCCTTACAACCTAACCCACTCATGCCAAACAAGATGCTCATCTAAGCAAATGCCACCTGCCTGCTTTTGATATTCCTCGAAATCTTACCTGTCCACAAAAAGGCATCCGTTAGTCTTGTGAGACCATGGATCTGCACCTGGAAAATCTTCAGGGCGCAGGCCTGGGCAAGGTTGTATGGAAGACCAGCAGTTGCCCATGCTGCAAGTCTCCCCTCTCCACGACACCAGTGTCGTCCACGGGAAGGGCATTAGGACCCATACAGCTTGGTACCAGTGTCGTCGCAGAGCAATGTGTGATTAAGTGCCTTGCTCAAGGACAACACGTTGCCTCGGCTGGGGCTCGAACTCACGACCTTCAGATCGCTAGTCCAATGCAACCACTTGGCCACGTGCCCACAAACCTGCCCAAATGTCTGTTGATATGCTCGTTCCATACGTTGATCCCCCTCTGCAGATGGCCCTGCACTCATTCCCAACACACAGATCCTTGGGCTGGTCTCTGAACCGTATCAGATCCGTTGCAAGATTGTGGCAAGTGCACATGTGGCCGATTGATTGCACAGGAAGGCTCCCTCTTTTGCGCGGCTTTCAAGGGCGTATGTTTTGCTTTTAGACTCGGTGGGCCTCAGTGCATCATTTTTACATTGTAAGCACCCAGTGTGTAGCATGACTAGCATGACTCAGGAAAAGCGTTAAATTATACTACTCCGTTGCTGTTCTTGCTCCATGCGTACATAACAGTCTCCATCCTTTACCACCAGCTGCTACAGTCCGTGTGGTGATTATGTTCAGGGTAAAGAGCGGCAGTATTTTTTTTTGTCCAGGAAGGAAACCCTGATGATGCCATGTCCCAACTGATCACCCGTGTCAGAATATTCAGAGTTAATGACTGAGTCTGCAAATTTTGCCAACAAAACTTGTTGTAAATCCATTAACACTTTGACCCTCAATGTAGGTAGTCTGAAGGAAAATCTCCCCAGAGGTTTCCCCCAACTGCTAACAATAATTGCTATTTCCATCGCTGGCGTAACAGTAAATCAATTTAATTAAACAGTAAACAAACGCTTCAGATTGATCTTCTTGTGTCGGTAGATTACCCCCAGGCCTCTTACAAGTGAAGAGAAAACTGAAAGTTAAACTTTCCTGATTGTCAAGGACATATGTGGTATTCAAACATAACAATTATCAAAACCTCTCATTAAAAGGCAGAGAGCAGAAACCCCAGCAGTATGTTTCAGATTGTGCAGTGGTGTAGTGAGATCTTTCTGAAGAGAATATACTTTATTGTCGCCAAACAATTGATAATAGAGCGTACAAACATCACAGCGATATTTGATTCTGCTCTTTGTACTCCCTGGAGTACAAATCAATAGTAAATACTAAAAACTTAAATTATAAATCATAAATAGAAAATAGAAAAGGGAAAGTAAGGTAGTGCAAAAAAACACGAGGCAGGTCCAGGTATTTGGAGGGTACGGCCCAGATCCGGGTCAGAATATACTGCCCATAATTTGTTATCTTCTTAGGCTGCATACCCAAAGTCAAAATTCATAGTAAAATTATCATCAGAGTACACAGATATCACCATATACTACCCTGAGATTCATTTTCTTGTGGGCATTCACAGTAGCACAAAATACAATAGTTTCAGTGAAAAACTACACAAAAACTGTGAAATACAAAAAAAAGATAAATAGTAATTAAATAATACTGAGAACATGAGTTGTAGAGTCCTTGAAAGTGATTCATAGGCTGTGGAATTAATTCGGTGTCGAGGTGAGTGAAGTTATCCGGGCTGGTTCAGGAGCCTGATATTTGAAGGGTAAAAGCTGCTCCTGAACCTAGTGGTGTGGGGCCTAATGCTCCCTGTGGCTCCTTCCCGACGGCAGCAGATCAGTGAACCAGGCGGGGAAAGGAATGTTGGCTCTGAGTTTACTCATATCGCAACCTGCAGAGAGACATCACCAGAGAATGTGTCGTCTATCCATTTCAAATCATTTCCTATTAGTCTTTAGCTCTCTTCAACTTTCTCCTTCCAGGAAAGGAATCATGCAGTCTTTATCCGTTCTGACCCGTGTGGGACTCCAGACCTACAGACTACCCCCAGTGCTAGTAGAGGCAGATATATTAGGACATTTAAGATATTCTTAGATAGATAAGTGAATGAAAGAAAATTGGAGAGATATGGGCTGTGTAGGAGAGAAGAGTTAGGTTGCTCGTGGAGTGGGTTGATATCGGTCGGCACAACATTGTCACCGAGGGGCCCGCACTGTTCTGTGCTGTTCTACATTCTATGTTGAAGGTGTGAAGCATTGCAGTGCTTCTGTTGGCGGCACCCTAAGGTGCTGCTGTATGTGGTGGTCCTGGAATTAGGTAATGAACAGTGAGACATTTCCAGAAGTTTGACCCAAAACTTCAACTGTCCATTTCCCTCCATAAACCTGTTGAATTCCTCCAGGGTTTTGTGTGATGCTCCAGACTGCAAGCATCTGCAGTCTCTCTTGTGTCTTCATACATTTCCAAGGGAAGATGATGTGTGAGTTGGAGGCAAGTCTGCTGTTGGTGCTGATTCCATGTGCCTGTTGACCTTCTCCTTCCAGGTTATGTTTTAAGTTTATTCAGCATTTATGTTCTATCCTTATTTACCCCCTGAACTGAGGAGTCAATCTGGAGTTACATGGTGGATAAAGAGGACACATTCCCTCCCTTGAACAACATTATTGAACCAGGTGGCTTTATATGATAATCCAGTGGTTTCATGGTCATGATTACTGTGCTAGCTTTTCTTAATTCTAAGTTTATGTAATTACTTGAAATGATATTCCCTAAGAGTCAGGTGAGATTTGAACTCAAGACTCTTGATCAATGGTCCATGACTCTGGCTGCAAGTCCAATGACTTAATGACCACTGTAGCCTGCACTAAGACTTTATGTCGTTGCTAGGTTATTACAATTTCAACACAAACTTAATTGCCCGGAAAATGAAAGAATGAAAGAAGTCAGCAATAATCAGCAAGAGAGACAGAGGGCGAGATTTGAAGAGTGCTGGTATGCAGTGTCTGTGGTTTTCATATTAACCTGTGCCTCTGTGTGTGTGTGTGTGTGTGTGTGTGTGTGTGTGTGTGTGCGCCAATAATCTTATAATTGGTTTGCATTTGTAGTGTGCGGGATGATTTCAATTTGACCATTTAGGGAGTGGTATATAAAATACATTAACAAATCCAAGGATGCACTCATGCATTTGATCATTATAAGACCATAAGACATGGCAGGAGAACATAGATCATAGAAAACCTACAGCACAACACAGGCCTTTGGCGCACAATGCTGTGCTGAACATGTACTTACTTTAGAAATTACCTAGGGTTACCCATAGCCCTCTATTTTTCTAAGCTCCATATACCTATCCAAGAGACTCTTAAAAGACCCTATTGTATCTGCCTCCACCACCGTCGCCGGCAGCCCATTCCACGCACTCACCACTCTCTGCGTAAAAAACATCTGATATCTCCTCTGTACATACTTCCAAGCACTTCAAAACTGTCCCCTCTTGTGTTGGCCATTTCAGCCCTGGGAAAAAGCTTCTGACTATCCACACGATCAATGCCTCTCATCATCTTATACACCTCTATCAGGTTACCTCTCATCCTCTATCGCTCCAAGGAGAAAAGACCAAGTTCACTCAAGCTATCCTCATAAGGCATGCTCCCCAATCCAGGCAACATCCTTGTAAATCTCATCTGCACCCTTTCTATGGTTTCCACAACTTTCCTGTAGTGAGGTGACCAGAACTGAGCACAGTAGTCCAAGTGGGGTCTGACCAGGGTCCAATATAACTGTAACATTACCGCTCGGCTCTTGAACTCAATCCCATGAAGGCTAATACACCATATGCCTTCTTAACCACACAGTCAACCTGCGCAGCAGCTTTGAGTGTCCTATGGACTCGAACCCCAAGATCCCTCTGATCATCCACACTGCCAAGAGTCTTACCATTAATACTATACTCTGACATCATTTTTGACCTACCAAAATGAACCACCTCACATTTATCTGTTGAACTCCATCTGCCACTTCTCAACCCAGTTTTGCATCCTATCAAGGTCCCGCTGTAACCTCTGACAGCCCTCCACACTATCCACAACACCCCCAACCTTTGTGTTATCAGCAAATTTACTAACCCATCCCTCCACTTCCTCATCCTGGTCATTTATAAAAATCATGAAGAGAAGGGGTTCCAGAACAGATCCCTGAGACACTACCGGTCATCGACCTCCATGCAGAATATAACCAACCTACAACCACTCTTTGCTTTCTGTGCAAACTAATTCTGGATCTGCAAAGCAATGTCCCCTTGGATTCCATGCCTGCTTACTTTCTCAATAAGCCTGGCATGGGGTACTTTATCAAATGCCTTTCTGAAATCCATATGCATTTCATCTACTGTTCTACCTTCATCAATGTATTTAGTCACATCCTTAAAAAATTCAGTCAGGCTCATAAGGCACGACCCGCCCTTGACAAAGCCATGCTTCCTTTCTTGAATAAGGGAACAACATCTGCAGCCTTCCAATCCTCAGGAACCTCTCCCTTCCCCATTGATGATGCAAAGATCATTGCCAGAGGCTCAGCAATCTCCTCCCTCGTCTTCCACAGTAGCCTAGGGTATATCTCATCCAATCCCGGTGACTCATCCAACTTGTTGCTTTCCATAGCTCCAGCACATCCTTGGTTTTAATGTCTATATGCTCAAGCTTTTCAATCTGCTGTAAATCATACCTACAATTGCAAAGTCCTTTTCCATGGTGAATACTGAAGCAAAGTACTCATTAAGTACCTCTGCTACCTCCTCCAGTTCCATACACACTTTTCCACTATCACACATGATTGGACCTATTCTCTCATGTCTTATCCTCTTGCTCTTCACATACTTGTAAAATGCCTTGGGTTTTCCTTAATTCTGCTCGGCAAGGCCTTCTCATGGCCCCTTCTGGCTCTCATAATTTCATTATTAAGCTCCTTCCTGCTAGCTTTATAACTTTCTAGATCTCTATCATTACCTAATTTTTTGGACCTTTCATAAGCTTTTCTTTTCTTGACTAGATTTTCAACAGCCTTTGTACACCACGGTCCCTGTACCCTACCATCCCTTCCGTTTCTCATTGGAACTTAGCTATGCAGAATGCCATGCAAATATCCCCTGAACATTTGCCACATTACTGCCATACATTTCCCCGAGAACATCTGCTCCCAATTTATGCTTCCAAGTTCCTGCCAGATAGCTTTATATTTCCCCTTACTCCAATTAAACATTTTCCTGACTTGTCTGCTCCTATCTCTCTCCAAAGGAGATAGAATTGTGATGACTATCTTCAAAATGCTCTCCAACAGAGATCTGACACCTGACCAGGTCCATTTTCCAATACCAGATCAAGTACAGCCTCTCCTCTTATAGGCTTATCTACATACTGTGTCAGAAAACCTTCCTGAACACACCTAACAAACTCTACCCTTGCTCTCGGGAGATGCCAATCAATATTGGGGAAGTTAAAATCTCCCACCACGACAACCCTGTTATTATTGCATTAGGCCATTCGGTCCATCGGGCCTGCTCCGCCAGTCAATCATGGTTGATTTATTTTCCTTCTCAACCCCATTCTCGCTCCTTATCTCCATAACCTTTGACACTCTGACTAATCAAGACCCCATCAAACTTTGTTTTAAATTTACCTTATGACTTGGCCTCCACAGCCTTCTGTAGCAATTATTTCCACACTCCGGCTTATGAAATTCCTCCTCATCTCTGTTCTACAGGAATGTCCTTCCATTATGAGGGTGTGCCCTCTGGTCCTAAACTCACCCACTATCGGAAACATCCTCTCTATGTCCACTCTCTCCAGGCCTTTCAACAGATCTCCATGAGATTCTCTCTCATTCTCCTAAACTCCAGCGAGTACAGGCCCAGAGCCATCAAATGCTATATTAACCCTTTCATTCCTGGGATCATTTTCACGAAGCTCCTCTGGACTCTCTCCAATGCTAGCATGTCTTTTCTTAGATATGGGACCCAAAAGTACACACAATATCCAAATATTGTTTGACTTGTAAATCCTCATCAAACACACTTGTTTTTTATATTTTAGTCCTCTTGAAATGAATGCTAATATCACATTTGCATTCGTTACTACTGACTCAATCTGCAAATTAATCTTCAGGAAATCCTGCACCAGGACTCCCAAATCCCTTTGCACCTCCAATTTCTGAATTTGTTCCCTGTTTAAAAAATAATCTAAGCCTTTATTCCCTCTACCAAGGTGCATGACCATGCATCATATTCCATCGGTTACTTCTCTGTCCATTCTCCTTATCTATCCAAGTCCTTCTGTAGACTCCCTGCTTCTGCAACCCCACCTGTCCCTCCACCTATTCTGGTATCATTCACAAACTTGGTCACAAACCTATCAAAAAGGATGGGAGGAAGAGGCTAGCTGAAAGGTAGTGGGTGAAGCCAGGTGGGTGGGAAAGGTCAAGGGCAGGAGAAGAAAGGATCTGACAGGAAAGGAGTAATAACAGAAAATGCTGGAGGAGCTCAGCAGGTCAGGGAGCATCAGACTGCATTTCGGGTCGTGACCCTTCATCAGGACTGGAAAGGAAGAGGAGGTCAGAGTAAGGAAGTACTCCTTCACCATTTCCCATTCCTGTTTACCTCTCCTTTTCTCCTTAACTGCCCATCACCTCCCTCTGTTGCTTCTCCCACTCTCTTTCTTCCATGGTCTTTTGTCCTCTCCTATCAGATTTCCCTTTCTCCAACACTTAATCTCTTTCACCAATCATCTTCCCAACTCTTTACTTCACCTTCTTACTGCTCTTCCAGCCCTGATGAAGGGTCTCTGCCCAAAACGTCAAATGCTTGTTCATTTCCATAGATGCTGCCTGGCCTGCTGAGTTCCTCCCGCATTTTGTGTGTATTATTTTGATTTTCAGCATATGCAAATGTTCTCCTGTTTGTGATAGGGGAGGAGAGTGAGCAATAGGAGGAAGGGAAGGAGGAGGGGACCTGGGGGGAAGTAATTAGCAGGTGAGAAGAAGGGAAAGGTCAGAGTGGGGAAAAACTTGTCAAAGGCCTCCACACAGTGTCTGTGTAAGCAGGTTGAGTCAGGGTGCACATGTCAATGTTGGCAATGCACACCACAGCTTTATGGCTCCACTGCATTGTAGTAATTTAAACACAGAATTAATCGCCTGTAAAATGGAAGGAATCAGCAAAACTCAGGCACAGCGGGGAGTAGCCTGGCGGAGGAAATGAGCAAAGATTTAATGTCTGCGACAAGCTAGGATATCAGCTGTCAGCAAGCTGTCTGGTGCAGAGACCTCTTGTTTCGCTCAGCAGAGTGGAGGGTGACCTCTTACTGCTCAGTTAGTAGATTAGCATATTTAAATTGCTTTAATCTCCCTCCATCATTTCGATTACAACAACTGACAAAGACAAGAGGAGCCAATGGTCAATTTCTGAACTCAGTAATTTGAGTCGTTCGCCAGTAAGTAGGGCCTGGTTTGAACAGTTTCGGCGAATCGTGCACAGCGAATATGAAGGACCTGGATAGGCAGCAGGTAGTGATCACCGCTGAAGGGAACACACTAATTTCGCAGGAGCTGAGTTTTTGAGGACAAGGAGACATCAAGTGAAAATCAAAGGAATTTTTCGGGAAGGAGACACAAGAATATAGACCGGTACAGCACAAGTATGGGCCCTTCAGCCCACAATGTCGAACAGAGAATGTCACCAATTTAAATTAGAACATATTAGCATAAGAAATAGGAGCAGGAGTCGGCCATCTGGCCTGTCGAGCCTGCTCTGCCATTCAATAAGATCATGGCTGATCTGACCATGGACTCATCTCCACCTACCTGCCTTTTCCCCATAACCCTTAATTCCCTTACTATGAAAAAATCTATCCATCCTTGTCTTAAATATATTTACTGATGTGCCTCTACTGTTTCATTGGGCAGAGAATTTCACAGATTCACCACTCTCTGGGAAAAGTAGTTCCTCCTCATCTCCATCCTAAATTTACTCCCTGAAATCTTGAGGCTATGTCCCCTGGTTCTAGTCTCACCTACCAGTGGAAACAACTTTCCTGCCTCTATCTTATCTATCCCTTTCATAATTTTATATGTTTCTATAAGATCTCCTCTCATTCTTCTGAATTCCAGCAAGTACTGTCCCAGGCGACTCAGTCTCCCCTCATCTCTGGAATCAACCAGGTGAACCTCTTCCGCACCTCCTCCAAAGCCAATATATCTTTCCTCAAGTAAGGAGACTAGAATCGCACACAGCACTCCAGATACAGCCTCACCAGTGCCCTCGGCCATTGCAGCACAACCTCTTTGCTCTTAAATTCAATCCCTCTAGCAATGAAGGCCAACATTCCATGTGCCTTCTTGATAGCCTGTTGCACCTGCAAACCAGCCTTTTGTGATTCATGCACAAGCACTCACAACACCTTCCGCACAGCAGCGAGCTGCAATTTTTTTATCATTTAAATAATAACCTGCTCTTTCATTTTTCCTTCCAAAGTGGATGACCTCACATTTGCCAACATTGTACTCCATCTGCCAGACCCTTGCCCACTCATTTAACCTATCTATATCTCTGTGCAGACTCTCCATATCTTCCAATTTGCTTTTCCACTCAATCTAGTGTCATCAGCAAACTTAGATACACTACACTCGGTCCCCTCTTCCAGATTGTTAATGTATATCATGAACAGTTGCGGGCCCAGCACCGACCCCTGTGGCACACCGTTCACCACTGATTGCCAACCAGAGTAACACCCATGTATCCTAACTCTCTGCCCTCTATTAGTTGGTCAACCCTCTATCCATGCTAATGCATCACTCCCAACTCTATGCATCCTTATCTTATGGATAAGTCTTTTATGTGGCATCTTATTGAATACCTTCTGGAAATGCAAGTGAGTAACACTCATCTGTTCCCCTCTATCCACTGCGTTTGTTATATCCTCAAAGAGCTCCAGAAATTTGGTAAACAAGACCTGCCTTTACTAAATCCATGCTGCCTGATGGATCCATTTCTTTCCAGATGCCTATTTATTTCTTCTTTAATGATAGTTTCTATTCCCAACTACAGATGTTAAACTAACTGGCCTATAGTTACCTGCCTTTTGCCTACACCCTTTTTTGAATATAGCTTGACATTCGCCATCTTCCAGTCCACTGGGACCTGTCCAGAGTCTGGAGAATTTTGGTAAATTATCACCAAAACCTCTACTATAACCTCTGCCATTTCTTTCAGTACCCTGGGATGCATTCCATCAGGACCGGGGGACTTATCTATCTTCAGGCCCACAGGTTTGCTCAGCACTACCTCTTTAGTGATAACTATTGTATCGAGGTCCTCACCTCCCATCACATCCATAACATCTCTCTTTGGCATGTTAGACATGCCTTCCACTGTGAAGACTGACACAAAATAATCATTCAAAGCCTTGGCCATTCCTCATTACCCAATATCAATTCCCTCTTCTCATCCTCCAAGGGACCAATGTTAACTTTAGCCACAATTTTCCACTTTATATAATTATAAAAACTTGTACTATCCATTTTTATATTTTGTGTCTGTGTATTTTCATAATCTAGCTTTCCTTTCTTTATTACTCACTTAATTGTTTTTTAAAGTTTTCCCAGTCTTCCAGTTTCCCACTGCTCTTGGCAACTTTGTATGTGCTAGCCTTTAGTTTGATGCCTTCTTTTATTTCCTTAGTTATCCTTCTTTTATTTCCTTAGTTAAGGCTGGCTCTCTTCACCCTTACTGTTCTTGCTTTCAACTGGAATGTACTTTTGTTGTGCACCGTGAAAAATCTCTTTGGAAGTCTTCCACCGTTCCTCAACCATCCCAGCATATAGCCTGTGTTCCCAATCAACACTCGCCAAATCCTCCCTCACCCCATTGTAGTCTCCATTGTTTAGGCATAATACATGGGTTTTAGATGAAACTATTGCACTCTCCATTTGTATGAGAAACTCAATCATACTGTGATCACTCTTTCCAAGAGGATCCCTAACTACAAAATTACTAGTTTTACCTGTCTCATTGCATAGGACCAGATCTAAGACAGCACATTCCCTTGTAGATTTGGTAACATGCTGTTCAAGAAAGCCATCATGGATGCATTCTACGAAGTCTTCCTCCAGACTGCCTCAGCCAACTTGAGTCACCCAATCTATGTGCAAGTTAAAGTCCTCCATGATAACTGCTGTTCCATTCTTACATGCCTCAGATATTTCTGTTTATTGCCTGTGTCACTGTAATGTTACTATTCGGTGGCCAATAGACAACTCACACCAGTGATTCTTTCCCTTTACTATTTCTATTCTCTCCGCAGATGGAGTCAACATTCTGTTCCTTAGATCTTATATCATCTCAGCATTGCCCTGATCTCATCCATAATTTAGACACCACCCCACCTCCCTTACCTTCCTGCCTACCTTTTCATAATACCTGATATCCTTGGATATTTCATTGACAATCCTCTCCACCCTGCAACCACGTCTCTGTAACGGCCCCTGAGTCATACCACTTACCATTTGGGCCACAAATTCACTGACCTTGTTTTGAATATTACGGACATTCAAATAATGTGCCCTTACTCTCATTGTGCTTTTAAAATCCTGTAAACCTTCACTCTTTTGTACTTGAGTTGTCTTCACTCCACTCTTATTTTTCTCTTTTTTAACTTTTGCTTTGTTTTTATCTTTATCCATACTTTTCTTTTTTACTTTATCCATACTTCACCAATCTATTGAACCCACCCCCCTACTAGTGAGTTTAAAGCCCCAGTTATTGGATTCGCTAGGATCCAGGTCCCATCGCGGTTCAGCTGGAGCCCGTCCCATTGGTCCAGCTCCCTCCTTCCCCAATACTGGTGCCAATTTCCCATGAATTCAAATCCACTTCCCCCACACCGGTTCTTGAGCCACACATTTAACTCTTTAACCTTATTTTTACCCAGTATAAATTTGCACGTGGCTTAGGTAGTAATCCAGAAATTACTATCTTATTGGTTCTGCTTTTTAATTTAGCCCCCAGCTGCTCAAATTCCCTTAGCAGAACCTGTTTCCTTGTTCTACCTACGTCGTTGGTACCCACATGGACCACGACTACTGGATCTTTCCCCTCCCACTGCAAACTCCTCTGCAGGTCAGATAAGATGTCCCGAACCCGGGCACCAGGCGGGCAACACAGCCTTTGGGACACTCTATCCTCGCAATAGAGAACTCTGTCTATTCCTGACTATACTATCTCCAAATACCTCTACACTTTTCTTCTTTCCCTCATTTTGAATGGCTCCCTGAACTACAGTGCCACAATTAGGTTGCTCAACCTTCCTACAGCCCCACTCTCATCCACACAGGAAGCAAAAATCTCAGACATGATGGACAAGCTCATGGGCTGAGGCTCCTCCAGCACTGTCTCTTGGATCCCTCTACCTGCCTCACTTGCAGTCACACCCGCTTGTCGCTGACTACAGACTGAATTTGAGGCAGCTAATCTAATGGGTGTGACTACCTCCAGAAACAGAAAATCCAGGTAACTCTCCCTCTCCCTGGTGTGCCGCAGTGTGTGAAGCTCAGATTCCAGCTCATCAACTCTGAGCGTAAGTTCCTCGAGCAGCCAACACTTGCTGCAGATGTGGTCACCAGGAGCCACAATGGGCTCGACCAGCTCCCACATCGTGCAGCTACAGCTCATCACCTGATCCTGCACCATCCCTACTTTATTTAATTAGCTGTAATTTAGTGACTTTTTATTCAACCACTACAAAAGCTTTACCTACTACTTATCTGTGCCTCCTCGCCAAGCCTCTTGAATCAAAAGCCTCGTTCCCACTCTTCCACTGGTCCACTCACACAATGGCCGCTCTGCTTTGACCCTGCTTTATTTTTATTTGCTCCCGCTAATGAATCGCAAATCGACTGGTCCGATGCTAATGCGCCAAGCCCCACAAAACTCTCCTTTATTTTAAACTCTTTTCCCCGACCTGTGTGAAGCTCTCTCTGGGAAGCAATTGGTCCACCACTAATGCATCCACCTGCATTATTTAAATCCATCTGCCTGCATGTGATCCATATTCCTCCATTCCCAGCATCTGTCTAAAATGCCCTTTAATGCCACTCCCATTTCTGCTTCCATCACCGTCCCAGGCACTAAGGGATGCAGGATGTAGAAATATGGAATGGACACAATGAGACTACAGTTGCTGGAATCTGGAGAAACAGACCATTTGCTGGAGATACTCGGCAGGTCAAGCAGCATCTGTGGGAGGAAAGGAATTGTCATTGTCCTGGGTCAAAATCTGATGCATGGTCTCAAACTAAAACGTTAACAACTCACTTACCCCAACAGATGCTCCTCAACCTGCTGAGTACCTCCACCCCATTGTTTAGGAATATGGGATTTTATCAATGCATGATAGAAAGTTCAAAGTAAATTTAATATCAAAGTACATATATGTTACCACATATCCGAGATTCATTTCCTTATTGATATACTCAATAAATCCAATGACCGTAACAGGATCCATGAAAGACCTCTCCAACTTCAGCATTCAACCAATATGCGAAAGACAACAGTCTGTGCAAATACAAAAAGAAATAAGTAAGCAATAAGTATTAAGAACATGGGATGAAGAGTCACAAGATCACAAGACAAAGGAGCAGAAGTAGGCCATTCGGCCCATCGAGTCTGCTCCGCAGCTCCCCCATGAGCAAAACTATTCACCCATCTAGTTCCAATTTCCGGCTTTTTCCCCATATCCCTTGATACCCTGATACCTTAGATACCTGTCAATCTCCTCCTTAAACACCCTCAATGATCGGGCCTCCACAGCCATATGTGGCAACGAATTCCACAAATCCACGACCCTCTGGCTAAAAAAATTTCTCCTCATCTCTGTTTTAACTGGGTACCCTCTAATTCTAAGACTATGGCCTCTTGTCCTGGACTCACCCACCAAGGGAAACAACCTTTCCACATCTACTCTGTCCAACCCTTTCAACATTCGAAACGTTTCTATGAGATCCCCTCTCATTCTTCTACACTCTAATGAATACAATCCAAGAGCGGACAGACGATCCTCATATGTTAGCCCCTGCATTCCAGGAATCATCCTCGTAAATCTTCTCTGAACTCTCTCCAACATCAGTATATCCTTTCTAAGATAGGGGGCCCAAAACTGCACACAGTATTCCAAATGAGGTCTCACTAATGCCCCATAGAACCTCATCAACACCTCTTTACTCTTATACACTATTCCTCTTGAAATGAATGCCAACATAGCATTCGCTTTCCTTACCGCTAATCCAACTCGGTGGTTAACCTTTAGGGTGTCCTGCACGAGGACCCCCAAGTCCCTTTGCACTTCCAATTTTTGAATTTTCTCCCCATCTAAATAATAATCTGCCTGATTATTTCTTCCTCCGAAATGTACAACTGTACATTTGTCAACATTGTATCTCATCTGCCATTTCTTTGCCCACTCTCCTAAACCGACTAAGTCTCTCTGCAACCTTTCCATTTCTTCAACATTTCCTGCTCCTCCACCTATCTTGGTGTCATCTGCAAACTTGGCCACAAAACCATTTAATCCATAATCCAAACCATCGATATACATCGTAAACAGAAGCGGCCCCAACACCGACCCCTGCGGAACACCACCAGTAACCGGCAACCAATCAGAATAGGATCCCTTTATTCCCACCCTTTGCTGTCTGCCTATCAGCCAATGCTCCACCCATTTCAATATCTTTCCTATAATTCCATGGGCTCTCATCTTATTAAGCAGCCTCATATGCGGCACCTTATCGAAGGCCTTTTGAAAATCCAAATACACAACATCCACAGCCTCTCCCTTGTCAATCTTATTCGAGATTACCTCAAAAAATTCCAATAAGTTGGTAAGGCAGGATCTTCCCTTCATGAAACCATGCTGGCTTTGGCCTATCTTGTCATGCACCTCGAGGTATTTCATAACCTCGTCCTTGAGGATTGACTCCAATATCTTTCCAACCACCGATGTCAGACTAATAGGTCTGTAATTTTCTTTTTGCTGCCTCCTTCCTTTCTTAAATAGCGGAACTACATTTGTGACCTTCCAGTCCTCCGGAACCATGCCAGAGTCTATTGATTCCTGGAAGATCATTTCCAATGCTTCCACAATCTCCAAAGCCACCTCCTTCAGAACCCTTGGGTGCACCACATCCGGGCCGGGAGACTTATCTATTCTTAGTCCACTTAGCTTCCCAAGCACTTTCTTGCTAGTAATCTTGACTGTACCTAATTCTATTCCCTGATACCTCTGGCTATCAGGTATATTGCTCATGTCTTCCACTGTGAAGACTGATGCAAAATACTCATTCAGTTCCTCCGCCATCTCTTTGTTATCCATTATAATTACTCCCAGCATCATTTTCAATCGGTCCCATATCTACCCTTGTCACTCTTTTACTCTTCATATATTTAAAAAAACTCTTAGTATCCTTTTTTATGTTAATCGCCAACTTCCTTTCATAATTCATCTTTTCTTTCCTAATGACTTTCTTAGTTTCTTTCTGTAAGTTTTTAAAGGTCTTCCAGTCCTCATTTTTCCCACTAATTTTTGCTTCCTTGTATGCCGTTTCTTTTGCTTTTATTTTTGCCTTAACCTCTCTCATTAGCCACATTTGTGCCATTTTTCCATTCATGATTTTCTTTTTTCTTGGAATATATTTTTCCTGTATTTTCCTTATTTCTTGTAGGAATTTCATCCAATTCTGCTCTGCCGTCCCTCCATTTGGTTTACTTTTCCAATTGACTTGGGCCAGTTCCTCTCTCATACCACTGTAATTTCCCCTGTTCCACTGAAATATCGATACACCTGATACCAGCTTCTCCTTTTCAAATTTGAAACTGAACTCAATCATATTATGATCACTACTTCCAAGAGGTTCCTTTACCTCCAGCTCCCTAATCGCCTCAGGTTCGTTACACAGCACCAAATCCAAAACAGCCGGTCCCCTGGTGGGCTTCTGGACAAGTTGCTCCAAAAAGCCATCCTGTAGGCATTCTACAAACTCTCTCTCCTGAGATCCATTACCTTCCTGACTTTCCCAATCCACTTTCATATTAAAATCCCCCATAATTATCTTGACATTGTCTTCTGACACGCTTTTTCTACTTCCAGCTGCAACTGTCAGTCTTTCAGTCCTTGAAAGTGAGTCCATAGTTTGTGGGAACAGAGCAGTGTACAAGATGGGACAAGTGTAGTTGAGTGAAGTTATCCTTTCCGGTTCAGGAGCCTAATGATTAAGGGTTAATAACTCTCTAATCTGGATTGTTCAATTATCCTATTTGGTATGGCAGCTGGTCAGCTCCTAACCCCAACAAACTGCAGAGAGATGTGGACACAGCTCAGCACATCACGGAAACCAGCCTCCCCTCCATGGACTCTGTCTACACTTCTTGGTGCCACAGTAAAGCAGTCAGCACCAGGCATCCTCTCCTCTCAACTCTCCCATTGGGCAGGAGATACAAAAGCCTGAAAACACATACATCCAGGCTGAAGGACAGCATCTATCCTGCTGTTATAAGAACACTGAATGGTTCCCTAGTATCATAAGATGGAATGTCGACCTCAAAACCTACCTTATTATGGTCTTGCACCTTATTGTTTACGTGCACTGTACTGTTGGATAAGCATGTAGAATTGTTATTTTTCTTGTAGGTTAACTTTTATATGCATGCTTATAGTTATATAATAACTTCTATTTGTGTAATTTTTCAGTGAATTATCAGTGATTGTAATCTAATTGATTGTGTAGTTTTCTAGAAGTTTATTTGCAGCCTTCATCATGCCACTGAACCTGACTGTTTTAAAGGTTACTCCTTTTCAATGGAATGCCCTTTACCTGTCTGGTCTTAGCTAGGTTTTAGTATAAGACAACCACAACTTCTTTGTTCTTTTGTCTTTCTTTGTTCATTCTTTGTTCTTGTAACACGGATGTAAGCACCACGTCACCACGACCTCCGGATCAATATCATCAGATCCAAGAGTACTTTCTCTGCAGCTGTAACAATTCATTCTGCATTCTGTTATTGTTTTAGTTTGTTCTACCTCAGCACACTGTGCAATGATTTGATCTGTATGAACAGGCGGCAAGACAAGCTTTTCACTGCATCTCGGTACATGCGACAATAGTAAACCAATTCCAATTCCGATTGCAATTCTGTGTGTTCTGACTGGGTTGATGTAGCCAGCGTGGGAATTGAACCTTCTTCCGCAGACAAAGCTCAATTTCCTTATTCATTCGTCCTTCCAAATGACAGAATGACTTGGCGATAAAAGAACTGGCTACAGCGGGCTGGTCTGTGGAGCCTGGTGACAATGGTGTGCTCAAAATTCAAAGTAAATTATATTATCAGAATGCAAATATGTCACCACATAAAACTCTGACATTCATTTTTATGTGGGTATATTCAGCAAATCTACAAAATAGTAACTGTAAACAGGATAAATGAAAGATCAACCGGAAGACAACCAACTGTGCAATTGCAAATGTACAATAAATATAGGCAATAGGCATCTGTCAGTCTCGTGAGACCATGGATTTGCGCCTTGGAAGGTCTCCAGGGCACGGGCCTGGTCAAGGTTGTATGGAAGACCAGCAGTTGCCCATGCTGCAAGTCTCCCCTCTCCACAATACCAATGTTGTCCAAGGGAAGGGCACTAGGACCCATACAGCTTGGCACCAGTGTTGTCGCAGAGCAATGTGTGGTTAAGTGCCTTGCTCAAGGACACAACACACTGCCTCAGCTGAGGCTCGAACAAGTGACCTTCAGATCACTAGACTGATGCCTTAACCACTTGGCCACGTGCCAACACAGTAAATAACAAGAACATGAAATAACAAGATAAAGAGTCCTTAAGTGAGATCATTGGCTGTGGGAACATTTCAAAAGATGAGTGTAATTATCCTCTTTTGTTTGAGGGCCTGATGGCTGAGGGGTAGTAGCTGTTCTCGAATCTGGCAGTGAAAGTCCTCAGATACCTGTATCATCTACCTGATGGCAGCAGTGAGAAATGAGCATGGACTGGGTGGTGAGCATCTCTGATAACGGATGCTGCTTTCCTAAGACAGTGTCTCATGTCCAATCACTCATCACTGCCTTTGACATTAATCATTCTCCACTCTGGAAGGTACACCTGTGATGTACTGGGCCAAATTGACTACCTTTTGAAGGATTTTCTGTTCAAAGGCATTGGTGTTTTTGTACCAGGCCATGATACAGCCAATGAATACACTCTCTACTACACAAAAATAGATGTTTCTCAAAGTTTTTGATGACATGCCAAATCTCTGCAGACTCCAAAGGAAGTAAAGGCACTGCTGTACTTTCTTCCCAATTGCATTTACATGCTGGGTCTAGGACAGCTGCTCTGTAATAGTAACACACAGGAATTTAAAGCTGCTAACCCTTTCTGCCTCCGATCCTCTGATAAGGACTAGTTCATGGACCTCTGGTTTCCCTCTCCTGAAGTCTACAATCAGTTCCTTGGTTTTGCTGACATTGAGTGAGAAGTTGCTGTTATTACACCACATAGCCAGATTTTCAATCTCCCTCCTGTATGCTGATTCATCACCACCTTTGATTCGGCCTTCAACAGTGGTCTCATCAGAAAACTTGAATATGTGGTGCTTAGCCACACGGTCAAAGGTGTAAAGTGAACAGAACAGGTGGCTAAGCATGCAGCCCTGTGGAGCTCCCAGGCTGATGGAGATTGTGGAGGAGATATTTTTGCCCATCCAGACTAACTGGGGCTTACAAGTGAGGAAATTCACTGTGCTTCTCCCTATGGATGCTGTCTGGCCTGCTGCGTTCCACCAGCATTTTGTGTGTGTTGCTTTAAGGTCTCGGAGCTTATTGTTCAGTTTTGAGGGGATGATGGCATTAAATGCTGAGCTGTAGTTGATAAAGAGCATCCTGATGTGCGCATCTTTGCTGTCCAGATGTTCCAGGGTTGAGTGAAGAGCCAATAAGATGACATCTGATGTTGACCTTTTGCTCCGCCAGACAAATTGGAGTGGATCCAAGTCACCTCTCAGGCAGAAGCTGATATGTTGCATTATCAGCCTCTTAAGACACTTTATCACTGTGGATGTACGTTCCACTGGGTGATAGTGAGATCAGGTCAATCTGGGTTGGTGTAAAGCAGTGTTGTTGCCTTTGATTTATTTGTTTGTTTATTGAGATACAGCATGGAATTGGTTCTTACTGCCCAAGCCACGCTGCTCAGCAACCTCCGACTGACCCTTCGCCTATTCAAAGGACAGTTTACAATGACCAATTGATCCTCGAACTGGCATGTCTTTGGACTGTGGAAGCGAACCTGAGGGCCAGGAGATCACCCATACATTCCAAGGGGAGGACATACAAACTCCTCACAGGTGATGTCGAAATTGAACTCCAAACTCTGATGCTCCCAGCTGCAATGCATTAACCACTACACTACTGAGACACCCACAATCCCCAGGGAAACAGAAACCATAAGACTGGAGCAGAATGAGGCCAATTGGGTCCATTAATGCTGCTCCACCATTGATCATACCTGATTTATTTTCCCTCTCAACCCAATTCTCCTGCCTTCTCCCCATAAATTCAAAAGCCTATCAACCTCCGCTTTAAACATACCCAGTGACTTGGCCTTTGTCTGTGGCAATGAATTCCACAGATTCAGCACCCCCTGGTTGAAGAAGTTCTTCCTCATCTCTGTTCCAAAGGGACTTCCTTCTATTAAAGAGGAAGACAAAAGAATTTGCAATGCCAGGCTAGTTAGTGGACATCATCTGGTTGGTGGATCAGTGATTGTGAGCTCTGTCACAGAAAAAGACCCCAGGTAGACAGAGGGAAAAAAATTCAAAGATGTCTTCTGATCCTCTGAAGCAGTGCAACACTTTCAATGATTCCTGGGAATCCCTGGTCCATGGTCACCCAACGGAAGAACATCCAGGATGGTATTGAGAACCTCAAGCATGCATTAGGAATGCATGCAATGGAAGGAGCATACCACCCTACAAGTGGTCCCGACACACACCTCCTGCCTCTTGACTTCGGCCAGGTCACAAACCACGGAACCAAACCGGAATCAAGTCATCCTTGACTGCCTACAAGGATAGATAGAGAAGGAATACCCTGTGTTCTGAATTACCAATTCAGGTGGCATCCATCATTGGGGACCTTCACCATTCAGGGCGTGCCCTCTTCTCACTACTACAATTGGGGAGGATCTACAGAATTCTGAAGATGCACACACAACATTTTAGGAATGACTTCTTCACCCCCACCATCAGATGTCTGGACAGTCCATGAAGCCATAAACACAACCTCAATATTTTGCTGTTTTTTAGCACTTTTTTTTTTATATATTTCTTATTTTTTCCAACTGTGATAAGACTGCTGAATGGATCCTGACCCGGATCTGGGCCATACCCTCCAAATATCCGGACCTGCCTCTCGATTTTTTTGAAATACCTTACTTTGCATTTTTCTATTTTCTATTTATGATTTATAATTTAGATTTTTAATTTTTACTCATTTTAACTATTTTTAATATCTTTAATATTTATAATCGAGGGAGTTTGAAGCGCAGAATCAAGTATCGCTGCGATGATTGTACGTTCTAGCACCAATTGTTTGGTGACAATAAAGTATAAAGTGTCTATTGTAACTTGTGGTAATTTTTTACGTGTTTCACTCTTCTGTTGCCGTAAAACAACAAGTTTTACAACATATGCCAGTGATAATAACCCTGATTCTGATTCAGAGACTCATCCACTCTTATCCGGGAAGAAAGTGGAGAGAGAATAAGCTGTTATAGTGTCATAGTCAACACAGCAACTGCCTCTTCAGCACATTTTCTTACAGTCACCAAGTAATACAACACAGAGAGAGACCCTTCAGCCCCTCTGATCCATGCCAACCAAATCCCATTTGCCTACATTTGACCCATATCCCTTGAACACTTTTTTTTAGATTATGAAGACACGCAGTCCTCTTTTATTGTCATTTAGTAATGCATGCATTAAGAAATGATACAATATTTCCTCCGGTGTGATATCACAAAACACAGGACAAACCAAGACTGAAAAAACTAACAAAACCACATAATTATAACATATAGTTACAACAGTGCAACAACACCATAACTTGATGAAGAACAGTCCATGAGCACAGTAAAAAGTTCAAAGTCTCTCAAATGTCCCACATCTCACGCAGACAGGAGAAGGAAGAAAACTCTCCCTGCAATGCCCAACCACAGTCCGACTCTGAGTTGTCCGAAAACTTTGAGCCTCCGATCAGCCCTCCGACACCGAGTACCGAGCACCATCTCTATCCGAACAATTCGATCTCAATCTCGGTCGCCAGCAGCAGGCAAAGCCGGGGATTTTGAGGCCTTCCCTCCGGAAGATTCTTGATTGCGCAGTAACAACAGCAGCAAACTGGCGTTTCAGAAATTTCTCCAGATCTTCCTCTGTGCTTTCACGTCTGTCTCCATTAAATCAGAATTGTCCATAGCCCCTATTTAACGGATAAGATATCATTTTCCTATCCATGTACCATCTGTGTGAGATGATGGGACTTTCGAGAGAATCCGAGATTTTTACTGTGCCGTGATCTGTTCTTATCAAATTACAGTATTGCTTTGCACTGTTGTAACTATATGTTATAATTATGTGGTTTTTGTTAGTTTTTAAGTTGGTTTGTCATGTATTTTCGTGATATCATTCTGGAAACACATTTTTATCATAATGCGTGCATTACTAAACGACAACAAAAGGGGACTGCTTGTCCTCATAATCATCATAACCATAATCATACCTGTCCAAATGCCTTTTAATTTGTGTAATCGTGCCTGCTTCTACCATTTCCTCCAGCAGCTCACTCCATACACCCACTGCCCTCTGTGTGAAAGAGTTGCCCCTCAGGTCCCTTTTAAATCTTTCCCCTCTTACTTTAAACTTAAGAGTTTTGGACTCCCCTATTCTCGTGAGAAAACTGTGACTATCCACCTTATCTACGCCCCTCATGATTTTATAAACCTCTATCAAATTGCCATGCAGCGTAGTGGTTAGTACGAGGCTATTACAGCTTGGAAAGTCAGAGTTTGGAATTCAGTTCCATCACCATCTGCAAGGAGTTTGTATGTTCTCCCCGTGACTGCATGGGTTTCCTCTGGGTGCTCTGGTTTCCTCCAGCAGTCCAAAGACGTACCAGTTGGTAGGTTAATTGGTCATTGTAAGTTGTCCTGTGATTAGACAACTGTTAAATAAGTGGGCTGCTGGGTGGTGCGGAACAGCACTGCATCTCCATATAAAATAAAATAAGGTCACCCTCTCAGCCTCCCACATTGCAGGGAACGTAGTCCTGGGCTATTCAGCCACTGCTTACAACCCAACTTCTCCAGTCCCGGTAACTTCCTCATAAATGTTCCTTACAGCCTTTCCAATTTAACCAATATTCAATCAAGGTCAAGCCTTCAGAATAAAAGATTATGTGGTCATTTCAATAAGTCGTTGGGCAAATTAACCAAAAAAATTAATTTGCAGCATACAAACTGAAATAACTCTGCACTATGCAATGCCTCTTACGTTTAACTTCAAAGCTATTAACCTTCAGATCAATGGGCAGCATACTTCATGTCTTGTACAGTACATCCAGCAGACAGCCTTGTTTGATTTATGGCTTGGATTTATTTGCTCATTACAATGTTTTACTTTAGATTACAGTTTTGTAATGCAGAATTATTTCATCATTTAATGGAGGTTTCCAGTGTCAGCAAATTAATTTATAGTGATAGAGTAAGTCCATCATCAGAAAGGAAATCTTCTAGAAGCCATTATCTGTGCTTTAAGACACGCTCCCTTCTCATAACTAATTACTCTCGATAATAAGACCAATCACTCGTCACTGCCTTTTGACATCAGTCACTCTCAGCTCTGGCTATAAGGTTTTACCCTCACTCTAAACTCAGTATCATGTGTTTTCTTTTCGGGAGTTCACTCATAACAATACAAGTGAGACAGATCACAGGGTGGGTGAAGAAATCAAAAAGTTCTGACAAGCTAAATCGTTACCGCTGCAGAGGAGCTCCGCAAGACAGGTGAGCTCCTCTGGCGTTTTCTGTGTGCGTTGCTCAAGATTTCCAGCACCTGCAGAATCTTAGTAATGGAATGAATATGACTCTCTTTTTAAAATCAATCACTCCCGGCTCTGGTTTAGGAACTCAGCTTCTTGATTCATCCCCACCTCCTCTGCGCACCTATCTTCCCCCTCACCTGGCTTCACCCATCACCTGCCAGTCCATACACCTCCTCCCCCCTTCTCTTCCAGCTCTGGTTAGAAGGTCTTGGCCTGGAACATTGACTGTTTATTCCTCTCCATAGATGCTGCCTGACCTGCTGAGTTCCTCAGCAATTTGCGTGTGCTATTCTGTATTTTCCAACTCTCTAAACTCAGCTTTCTTTTAAGGGGTTCATGCATTACAATATAAGTGATATAAGATCAGCGAGTGGTGGGTATGATAGGATAGAAGTCATAAAATCCCAACAATCTTCTTCATTATCACCAGGCTTGACCTCTCTCTCTGCACTAGGTGGAACGGTTGTGAAGGAGTGACCTTGGGGCAGCTCAGCATGAAGTCTGGGCACCAGCCTTGTTTTACCATGTCGGACATGGGCGAGGAAATGTCCACCTGATCGTAGCCAGCTGCACTGCATCAGCTGATGGAACTGGCCCTCCTGCTTGTTGAATTGCACAAGGAAGAAGCGGGGGACAGCCATGGCAATGAACATGTCCCTGGTGGAGATCTTAGCAACCGCGCTGCTGTGTCGCCTTCACCAAGCCTGGATGCTCCTACCAACAGGACAGATTGACTAGTGCTGGTGAGAGGAGGCGAGAGGTGGCCTCGCACTCGACCTTCCGGATGCTTCCATAATTGGGGGTGATGGGCCACAGTGCCTCCGTCCGTGCAGTCACTGGGGGCGCTCTCCACTATGCTGAGTGCCACTGTATGAGTTGTGGTCAAGCTATGTTGTCGCAGGAAGTGTTGTGTCACTCGCGGGCTGTCCAGCACCACCCTTGCTAGCTTGATTTGACACAAACCACACACTTCACTGTATGGCTTGATGTACGAGTGATAAATATAAATCATCTTTAAATCTTTAAAATATGGATGCAAATGTTTCAATTGCGTATAGATTGTTTGGCCAGGAGTGCAGCTAATTCTGGAGTGTAGATCTTCATATTTTCAGCTTGGATGATTTTGCTTCCTCTGCTATATCCAGTGCTTTCCATCATTTCTTGATATGACATGGAATGAATCAACTGGGCATCTGTTGTCAGAATATTGAAATAATTACTGCTTTAACTCTCCCTTCCTGGTGGTGCTAACAGATAATCTTAACTAGAGTCATAAGGTTTATGAGTGTTGGATGTGCTGGTGATAGCCCACAAGTGTCACTGCCAACGTATGATGCCCACAACTTACTAACCCTAACTTGTATGTTTTTTGGAATGTGGATGGGAACTGGAATACCTGGGGAAAACTTACGTGGTCATGGGGAATTTCCTTGCAAACTCCTTACAGGCTGTGGTGGGAATTAAACTTTGATCTTTAAACATCAAAGTTCAAAGTAAATTTATCATCGAAGTATGTTTACCAAAGTATGTCACCATATACTACCTCGAGATTCATTTTCTTGCTGGCATTCGCAGTAGAACAAAGAAATGCAATAGAATCAATGAAAAACTACACACAAAGACTGACGAACGATCAACGTGCAAAAAAAAGACAAACTACAAATATAATTGTAACACCCTGGGGAAGGTTTCACTACTAACGTGATGGTCTTTCTGTAGAAGCAGAGTTTGGGCTATGGTTAGAGACAACAGGTGCTCTGGAGTGTGAGCCGTCCAGTGAAGGGAGTGTGTTTTCGTGTTGTGTGCCTGGCACCAGGGTGAGCTGGGTCTTTTGTTCAGTGGGAGATGAAGGGAGAAGACACTGGGGAGAAGAGGTTGTAGGACTTGATCCGGGGCAGGGCCATGATTTGATGAAGCTCAGGGAGGTCGAAGGAGGGTCTTTATTCTTTGGAACGTAGAAGGTTGAGGGGGGACTTGATAGAGGTATTTATAATTATGGGGGGGATGGATAGAGTTGACGTGGATAGGCTTTTTCCGTTGAGAGTGGGGGAGATTCAAACAAGAGGACATGAGTTGAGAGTTAAAGGGCAAAAGTTTAGGGGTAACATCAGGGGGAACTTCTTTACTCAGAGAGTGGTAGCTGTGTGGAATGAGCTTCCAGCAGAAGTGGTTGAGGCAGGTTCGATGTTGTCATTTAAAGTTAAATTGGATAGATATATGGACAGGAAAGGAATGGAGGGTGATGGGCTGAGTGCAGGTCGGTGGGACTAGGTGAGAGTAAGAGTCCGACGTGGACTAGAAGGGCCGAGATGGCCTGTTTGCGTGCTGTAATTGTTATATGGTTATGTGGTTATATGGAGGATTGGTGAAGGGGAAACTGTGAGCTCCAACTTGGGCACATTAGACTGTTTCTTACAATGGGCCCTTTTCTTTTTTTGCTTTTTCTTTACTAACCCTTTAGTCAAATTAAGAACTATAACTCTAAATAATTTAATTGTTTGCAGTGTACTGTCCGTTATTTTGTGATCCTTACTTGCAACAAGGTGACTTATTATGCAATGTCCCCACAAACAGGGGGTCTTGGGGGGTGGGGCTTGCGCTTCGATCTCCCACGTTTGGTGGGGGTCGAAGATTGTCTTCCACAGACTTACACAGCTGATGGAACCAAGAGGGTTGCACAATAAATAAATAATACTGAGAACATGAGTTGTAGTATCCTAGAAAGTGACTACATGGGTTGTGTATGGTGATGTGTTCAGTCATCAGTGAAATTCCACTCAGCAAGAGATCAGGATTGGGGACGTTTGCTGCTGAATGCACAACATTAAGATCCATTTGTTCCTGACAGACCAACATTTTGTCAGCACTTGCTAGACACAGGTTAGAAGTGAAATATTTTCCACTTACATTGGAATGTTGATCCAGCTGCAAGATTATTCAAAGTTATCGCGTAAAATCGATACCCAACGATTTGATGAGATGTGTTAATCATTATAATCTGCAATTCCCTCTCTTGATCAGATATTAATAGGGTTCATTTGCTGCTGGCATTGTTAAGCATCAATGATTCATCACTTTTCGGCACGTAAATTATTCTGTAAGGGGAAAATCTATTATTTTTCAGCTGCAGGGGTGGCTGGAGGTTTCAGACCAGACTAGCCACTGTTTATATTCATTATCATCGATGCTGCTGAATTCCTCCAGTATTTTGTGTGTGTTGCACTGCATTTCCAGCATTTGCACACTTCCTCATGGTTATAATAGTTGTTCATTCTCATTTCAACTTGGATAATATGCTTGCACCTACATCGAAGTCAAAAAGTCAAAGTCAAGGATGAGCCGAAGTTGATTTTCCTGTCGCATGTGCAAGGAAAAGCTGACTTCCAGCAGCAACATAGGTACATGGCATCACATACATAAGCAGCGTTCTCATGGAAAAATATAAATTAAACACAGTTTTTACAACAGAGCGCACAACTAAAACAGATAAAATCAACCTCTACTTTAGTGCAAAGTGATCATACACTAGGTGGCCACTTCTCCTGCACCTAATAAAGTGGCCACTGAGGGTACGTTCATGATCTTCTGCTACTTTAACTCATTCATTTCGAGATTTGACGCGTTGTGCATTCAGAGATGCTCTTCTGCACACCACTGTTATAACGCATGGTTATTTGAGTTACTGTTGCCTTCCTGTGAGCTTGAACCAGTCTTGCCATTCTCCTTTGACCTCTCTCATTAACAAGGCATTTTCAGCCACGG